>NC_056731.1:1247243576-1247408784 GCF_019279795.1 Protopterus annectens
ACAATTAAATCTAATTAAGTATTATTTTCCTATTGATACTGGAGTCTACTGACTGACTATATCAATGTAGGTATTGTTATAGCATTGGAAAGTGAAGACAAATTTCTAATCTATGAGGAAAAATACAAGTAGTTGAGCAATAAATAAGCAAAGCACCACAGAAGGGTCAATATAGTTTATTAGCTCAGAAGTGCATTTCCTGAAGGTTATTTCTCAAAAATAGCTTGCATCTGCCTTCTTACAGGAATTAATTTCACTTGATTAAATGTACATTTATATTGATAGTTGTGTTTTTGATAGAGACAGAAATGTTTATACAAGCACCAGAAATTTATACTCTGTCTTGACTGAGGCCTTTTTAGTAATGCAATGTATTCTGTTGCAGCTTTTTATTCCTTCATTAATTCTTGGCATGTGCCAAATACACCACATTGACATTCCTTTCTCACAGTTCACACATCTATTCAGGGATGATTTTGTAAACTGGTATTCCATTTTCTGAATGCCCCATGACTACAACAGGTGTCTCTGACACAACTAAGCATAGGCTGTCAATGTTCAGTGTTATTTTTTTGTGTTGACTTTTGCTGTGCTATGTCAACACAATAGTCAAGTCTTGCATAACTAAGACTTAATTAGACATTCACTGTAAATAGCTCAGATTAATTTTCCAACAAACCTAAGAATTTTCTGCAAATACATGAACATCAGCTCATTTGATTAGCTATACATATACTTATTCATTTTTACTTATGCATTCTGCAATTCTGCTTCATTTAATAATTTGTATTTAAATGAACTTTCTGGATAAAGTGTCCTGTTGGAGCAGTACTCTCTTGTCATCAATTCAAATACAATGCAAAAGAAAGTCAATTGAGTGTCAGTGCTTTGGCAATTGTCTCCTACAGAATAATTAGTACTTGCTTGAAAATAACTATGCCTGCCATATAAGTGGAAAAGTCCTGTTAGTGAAACATTTGTCTCTCTCCCTGTGGTGTCTAATAAACATCTTCCCCTGTATTACACCTCTAATGCTACAGACAATCAAATGTTAAATTGTTAAAGTAGAGCACATAATTGCTGTATGTAAAGCAGATAATTGCTGTAAATGCCATTTAATCCCGCAAGGAAAAGTTTAACAGGAAAATATGAAGTGGCCACAGTATAATAAAAGAGAATTGTATTGATTGCAGTATATCGATGTTAATCCCAAGAATAAGTTAGTGACAGACTTTTGCATGCATAGCTAAAGATTTACTTAGATATTTTATTTAAACGTAAAATGAAATACATTGTGTGAATAAAACACTTATGTATTTAATATTTTATAACTCAAATTAATTGTGCAAATTAGCCATGGATGCAGTAACTGACATTTTTGACTCAAGCGCCTCAACTTTTTTCACCAAACCTACTTTAGTTTCCAATTATACTTTTTATTCTGAAACTGCTCTTCTTCCTCAATTTACTGGTGCCACATTAGTGGTTCTAGCTGCATTGATGACAACAGCCGCAGTTTTGATAACATTTGGAAATGCTTTGATTTTCCTTGCCTTTGTGGTAGATGAAAGGCTTAGAACACAGAGTAACCTGTATCTTCTGAGCTTGGCTGTATGTGACTTTTGCATAGGTAAGTCACAGTTATTTTCATTTAGAATTAATTTCTTTAAACTACAAGTAGCTGGCTACATACTTCAGTGAAGAACTACTGACACTTGAGTGAAAGAATTTAAGTTAGATTTTAACAGTTTTTATCAAAACGACATAACAGCACTTGTTTCTTGGATTTGGGTCCTGGGGTACTTTCATTGTGGTGTGTGCATGTGTGTGTGTGTGTGTGTGTGTGTGTGTGTGTGTGTGTGTGTGTGTGTGTGTGTGTGTGTGTGTGTGTGTAAAACAGTATGAAGTCAAGAAAAAGTGCATGAGCTGTTCTTTAACATATGATTCTGTAACTCAAAATTAATCAGACTTCACCTCTATATTTAGTTGTATCAACCATAAAATATTGTTAATATGTTTTATAACTTCCATGTTATTTAACTATAACTATATATTGTAATGAATAATAACTGTTATTCCAAAACAACACCTTGTGGAAACAAAAAAATTATTTTTCTATTTCCAATTTTTTTCAGGAAAATATACAGAAACATGAAATATGACAACATCTGAAAAATAAATAAATTTGCATCATTATCTCCATTCTAAATTCACAGAAAATTGTGCTGGAGCTGTAATAGATTGTTTTACTTATTGTCCACAAACCTATTAAATCTGCTGGGCATTGTCTGTATTCGTACCATGTTGCTAAGGCCTGGAACTCTTTATCTCTAACCATTATGTCACATCCTTCAAAACCATTCTGAAAGACTCCCTAGCAAAAAACTGCCTCTGTTCATGTTCAAAACCAGGATAAACTAAATCCCTAAATGTGAACAAGTAGCTATTCATATCTTACATCTCCCTAGTCTCCCTTCTTCACTCACTTCCTTACTTCAATCAATTTCTCTCCCATGGCTTTCTATCTAAATATACCATAAGCCTGTTTTCATCTTATTTCATATCACAGTCACTGTATTACACTAACTTACCTTTAATTTCTCTATAAATTGGTTAAAATTTCTGTAACAATTAAATCATTGTCATATAACTTGCATCTACTCTTAACCAATGTTTTCATATATTGTGTAATTTTGTATAATTATTTAAATTGTACTTGTTGTATTATTTTTAAAGACAGTAAAATTTTTATTCTTAAAATGTTTTGTAATAGTTTGGAACTTTTTCCCCAGGCCGCTGCTGAAAATAGGCTCCTAACCAATAGGACTTTCTTGGTAATCAAATGTCAATAAATAAATAAATAGAAAATGCCTCAGTAGGCTCTTAAATGAGAAAATAAATACATATATGAACACACAATACTGATCTGCTGCTGTTAATGGCACAATGCCAAACAATAGCTACAGTCTGAAAACATCCAGCATGTAGTGCTTGAAAAAGTCACATTTGGTCAAAGACTGCATCCTGGTTTGCCTTTGGTACTGACAGAAGAATGCATGTTTTTTTTTTAAACTTGGATTGACTTGACTTTTGCACTGATTGCAGTATACAGTGTTATGTCTCATGAATGACCACATTTAAATTATGTTGAATGCAAGTATCATATCTACAGTTTGATATAAATGAAGTATCTGTTCCCAAAATTTAATTGTGATGTTTTTGCTTGAGATCCCATGAACATTCAAAGTTTTGATGATGAAGCAGTCACTCTTCAAGAAAAAAATAGCTGACTGATCGTGCTCCTTCCTGTCCTATTAGCTGTTATGATATTGTGCAGATTTACAGGAGATTGAAACTCATGGCATTTTTTTAATTAAATATTGGGTTAAATATTGGACTTTCTAAATTAACCGTAGGTGTGAGAGAGCATGAATGTGTGTTACGGAAGAAAAAAATGAGGCAGGGCTAGGCACCCAGCAGTGTGAACATTGGCCCTCTGTGATTCTCGCTGTTAAAGTGACACCCTGATCTCGTGTACAAAAATGGGAATAAAGGGGTATGGACAGATGAATGAATAGATTATCTTTCCTTACTTTTTGTGTGGCCTTTCTGAAGTTGAGAATGCCCACATATCAGTCTGTAAATGAAAATCAGCAGTGATTTTTAACACGTCTTTTCCACTTCCTTCACCTACCATTTTCACTTCTCTGCCAATGTCTTCCCTATTTCCTGTTCTGGAGATGTCTGCCTCACTTCTGTTATATCTGGCACTTTACATATTGATGGGAGCACTGCCGTGTCATTCCCTCCAGTAGAGCTCTTTTGAGTGTGTACCTTTAACTCCCAGTGGGTGTGGCTTCAGCCTTTAAAAAATGAAGTTATCACCTTACAGTTCTAACAAATACTAATTGACAGAGGTCATATATCAATACAGTTCTGTTTGCCATCATGTATGCTTGAAGAAAAAATAGTCTGATACCTTGTATGTAGCATGGTTTTGGAATTATTAATGCAGATATGAACAGGCTATATTCGACGCCTAGAGGCGCAGTAGGAGGCAACTGCAGAAATGCCTGGAGACGTCACTCGGCTATTCCTCTGCATTGTATCTATGGTCTCTGTCATATGCTCGACTATAATCTATCATCAGAACATAGCTTGTGTTAATGATTAAACTCAAATTTTGGGTGGAAATTTATAAATGAATAAATGAAAAATCAGAATTGTAGTTATATTTTTTATGAAGGACTTTAAAAACTGTAGTTGCAGCCAGTCCAGAGTGTCAAATGACAGCACCTAGCCTGGCATTTAAGAACCAGTTCATACCTTTACCAACTGTTGGTATCCCATCTGAATACATAGAAATGTGCAACACATGTCCACCTGTATAACTGTGTAAGGGCCCATATGTATATTGTAGTAACTAATGCTTATGCAATGAAATATCCAGAGGCAGTACCCATATAAAGAGCCAATACAAAGACTATACCAAAGGAACTAGCACTACTTTTCCCAGGACAGAAATTCTATACAAGTTCTCACTGATGAAGTAACCCTAATCATGTCCAGAGTACTGCAAGAAATCTGTCATTTTGTGTAAGTAAAACCACTAAGGACATGTGTATATCACCCTCAAACAAGTAAGCTAGCTGAGTGCTTTAGTAAAATTTTAAAAGTATGTTCCAGAAGGCTACAGAGACGGAAAGGGGAAACTGGGTGAACTGTTTCATATGCTGTCTTTGTTACGATAGACACAACCCAAGCTTAAGCGTGATTCACAGTTTGAGATTTTATATGACAAACAACCTGAGACTTGTTAGAAACATGAGAGAGGAGGAAAAGGAAAATGCCACCATTAGAACTGTGATAGAGTATTTTTCTGATCTACATGACTGGTTAACACCTGTAATTCCTATATTTCTATATCAAAAGAACTTAGTGAGAGAGTGCACAGGTATTGCAACAGATACCAATTAGAACAACAATTTTTGTCTCATAGAATTCAAACCAGGAAAAGCAGTACTTCTGTTAGCATCTGCTGTTGAAAACTGGTTAATTGAAAAGTAGCAAATGGTAAGTTTATAGAATTATAAGAAGAGACAGATAGGGAAAAGAAAAAAAAAAAAGAACTGTTGTATTATGTAAATGTTCCAAAGCCTTGGAGAGAAACTGAAGTTTTTGTTGTATGTTTGCAGAATGTAAGACCCCACAGCATGTACTGAAATTAAATTAGAGAAAAAATTATCTACATTTCAAAAACAGGAACAAAAATGTATTTTTTTTCTCAGAAATTAGGACAGTTTCTCAGAGTTGTCTGATAGAACGAGTTTAATACAACACAATATAGAAACTGTGCCTAGCAGATAAATATATCTGATACCATAGCTCGTACCAGAATCCCAACACCCAACAGTCAGGGAAGGGGTGCAGAAAATGATTAAAATAAGATCAAAGAACAACTCCAAAGTGAGTGGAACAATCACATTTTACTGATCCCCAATCCTAAGAGATATATAGGGTTTTAAAATGACTTTAAAATTTTAAATAGCATGTTTAAATGGTATTCATATCTCATGCTTAGATGTACATAGATTCATAGGTTCATAGGATGATACTAGGCTATTGGCCCAGAGGCCCTTATAAGCCTAGCCAAGAATTTCACTCATGTTCCATTGAAGCCAACACCTGTTTCCCCTGTCCAGCAGGGACACAGGTAGGATCCCGAGGGTGTATTTTCTGTTTCCTGTCCAGTCGTCCAGGTTCCTCTTAAAGAGGGCTAGAGAGGCACTCTGCTTGACATGGAGAGGGAGTCTAATACACAGATGGGGGAGTCTATGGGACACAAATCTATGCCCCCAACAAGTTCTATTAATGTCACAGACCAGGTTAAGGCCTTGTGTGCATGTTGCACAAGTGGAGTTTGAGTTACGGATATGCAGATAATCCATCAAGGCTGGGTCTGAGATAGCCTTGTATGGCAGACACAGGTCACCTCTGAGCAGTGTGTATGAGACTGAGTAAAGGGACAAGGTTTTAGCCTATCTGTATAGAATAGGTGTTTGAGATCCTGGATTTTCCTTGTCATTAACCTCTGTGGTCTCTCCAGCTGCTGCATGTGCTTGGCAAAGTATATGCTGAAGGGGGCACTGTACTCGATAATGGGTCTGATAAGGGAGGAGTAAAGGGATGTTATGACCTCCTTGTTCCTGGATGAAATACACTTATTTATGAGGTGGCCATGTAGAAAGCCTTCTGTACAACTGAGGCAACGTGGTAGTCAAAAGTCAGGTTGCTATCAACCTGGGTGCCCAAGTCCCTCACAACTGATTGCATGCTTAGTACTTTGTTATTAATGTGATAATTAGTGGGGATGCCATTTTCCTCAAAGGGAATAATGATGCATTTCTTGGCATTCAGTTTGAGGCCATACTTCTGGCACTAGTCATTAGTTTGGGTAAGGCCCTCTTGGAAGATGTTCATATCACTAGGGGAATTTAAGACAGCACCCAGCCTGCAGTCACTTGCAGACTTGGTCAGTCACAGACTACTGGTTTTGGCTTGCACCTCAGAAAAGTATATCCCAAACAGTAGAGGCACCAAGATTGATGCTTGTGGTACACTGCTCAATACAGGTCTACTACTAGAGGTGGCTTCCCCTATTTTGATTGAGTGGGTTCTATTGGTGAGCAAATTAGCTACCCATCTGGTAACATAAGGATTGATTCCTAGCTTTGGCTAAGTCAAGGTAGGCAGTGTGCACCATCTTACCCTCGTCCATGGCTTTGGTGACTGTTTTGAAGAAGTCAACCAAGTTTAACAGGCATGATCTCCCTTTGACAAAACCAAATGTGTGGGGTCAAGCATTTGGAGTTTGCCAATGTCTTTGTTTAATAGGTCCATGATAATGCATCCATGGCCTTGCAGATCAGGCTAGTTAAGCTGATGGATCTATAATTGCCTGGGTCAGTGGAAACTCCACCTTTGTGTACAGGGATGGCAGTGGCTGTCTTCCATTCATCTGGGTTGAAGCTGGTACTCAGGCTTTGGTTGAATAGGGTGACTAATGGAACTGAGAGCTCATGCCTGAGTTCATGTAGGATACCACCAGAGATGTTATTGGGTCCCATAGAGACTGTATTTTTTTGCCTTTGAGAGGGCATTAAATACTTACTCCCTGGTGATGAGGGGAGGGGTTCAGGTGCTGGGGATGTCCTGGTTTACTGATGGGGGCAGGGGGGTGAAGTCTTCACCAAACCTGCCTGCCAGCAGGTTGGTTCTATCTATGGTGTTTGTGTATGTGGTGTTATTGACCACTAGTTCAGAGCAGATTTGGGTGTTACCTTTTAGATTATGGACATATGTGAAGAAGGCCTTGTGATTGCCTTTAGTGGATTTGGCCAATTTGGATTCAAGGTTGGCCTTAGAGGATTTCACCAGTGACCTTATTTGCTTGTTCAGACAAAGGAGAGATTGCTTCCAACTTGGCACCTGCTCCTTGGTCCTGGACGGCAATATTTTTCCTTTTACTATAGAATTTGTTTATTGTCGCTGTCCACCAGACAGATTTACTCTTCCTTGAGGAAGATGATTTGGTCCTGTCAGGTATTGCTTAGTCCAAACAGCTATGTAGGTGCTCATATAGTTTTTTGATGTAGACTTGACATTAGTGCTAGTTCCAACTGAGGGAATGGTGGCTGTAAAGCTGCTTATACCTGCTCTGAGGTAATTGTAGTCAGCTTTGGAAAAGTTTTTTTGTTTGACCCTGACATGGGGGGGGGGGGTGACTTCAAAAGTGATTGCTTTATGGTTGGATCTTACCAAGGAGGATGACACTGTAGGGCTGCTACAGTGGTTACTCATGTTGATTACGACCAGGTCCAGGATATTTGCACCTCTCGTAGGGCTGTCAACCAGCTGATCCAATGCATTGGCATTAACGAAGTCAAGAAATCTCTAGGCATTCATGTTTGGATGAGAATAGGTCTTCCACTCTATGGTTGCGTAGTTAAAGTGATCCAGAATCAGGGTAGAGGGTTGAATCTTGATGGATTCAAGTAAGTCGAGGTAGATGGAGTGAGCATCATGAATCATGGTTGGGGGTCTGTAGCTAGGTATGATTTGAATAGTTGTTTTGTCAACAGTTAACTGCACTTGGAGTGTCTCCTGTGCATCATACCATTTAACTAGCCTGTAGGTGTGTATGTCTTTGATAAATATTGAAACTCCACCTCTTTTGACTTTGTAGCTCCTGTTTGTGGTCTGAAAGTATGGTAGGATGAGTTACCTCATAAGGCTGCAGTGCTCTTCACAGATTTGAACCAGGTCTGAGTGACTGCACAAATGTCAGCATCCTCCAGGATGGGGAATACTTGCAATGAGTGCAGTTTCATGCTATGCAGTATATGATTTAAATAAACAGACCCCTGTCACCATTCCTTAGTCTGATATAGAAGACTCTAAAATCTCATACCAAACAAGTAGCAGCCTATTTGGATGACATTGTAATCTTCTCCAAACACTGGGGATGTCATCTTCTTAAAGTCAAAGTTGTTTTGTATTTCTTCTACCATGCTGGGTTGACAGCTATCCCAGTGAAGTGAAAGTTACACTGGCGTTAGCAAAAGTTCTAAACTGTTAACGTGCTGGTTGCAATAATCCAGGAATTAATTCCCCTCAACTTCTATTCCCACCTATGTGACTTTGAGAAGACTGCACATCTAGTAATAACCTATGAACCCAGTTAAGCATGGCAGAAGCCAATTATTTGGGCTATATAATAGGCAGAGGGATTGTGAAACCCCAGACTGAGAAGATAAGGCAGTTCAGCACTGGCTTACACTCACTACAGAAATGTAGGTTAAGGTGTTTTTAGGCTTGGTGAGCTATTATAATAAATTTGTCCCTAACTAATGATACATCTACTGGCAAGGTTCCTCTGAAAATTAAATGGGCAAATGAGGTTGAACAGGCCTTAAGAAAACTGCAAATGTTGCTCTGTTTGGAAGCTGTATTGGTAGCCCCTTTTTCCTCCTAACAGTTCACGGTACATACCAAAACTATGAAGTGAGCATCAGTTTAGCATTATCTCATGTAGTGGAAGGTAAGGAACATACTGCCTCTTAGATCAACTGAAAGCACAACAATTGGAAGCAATATTCCACAACAGCAATCAAGTGGGGCCTGACCATTCTCAAATATTACATACTAGAGAATTTACACTGGTTAGAGACCATGTTCCTCTTTGATACCTTTGTAGAAAGCAGACCAGTAATTCCAAACAGTCCCCCAGTGCATTAGCTCTCCAGCCATACAATTGTAGTAAACAACATTCAGGCTGCAGTTACATTAACTTCAGCAGGATGTCATAGATGCACAGCACCTTCATCAGACAAATACCTCTGGCTGCAGGGGCTGTTGAGCATGGAAAATACTACAGGATGAAGAAAGAGTGGGTAGAGAGGCAAAACTCAACAATAAACAACATCTTATGGGAAATACGAGGGAAACTGAATGAGGTAGATGCCTGATGCCAGTTTTCCTGAATCCTGGGTGAAAAACAGATTGCTCAAGGTGTCTTTATGGAAATTAAGTCTAAATGGAGGATCCAGGCTAAACATTATCCCTGCAGTATGAAGTTGGGAAGATCTCCCTGCAACCTGAAAAGGCATGCCTCTCAATCTCTTAGAGCAGGAAACCTGGGCAAAGCCATAAATAATAGTGGGGCAAAGGCCCCAAAATAGGGACAGTTTTTGAATATTGCTCTTACAAACTTAGAAAAGTGATAGAATAATGGGTTTTGCATTAGCATGAATTTTCTGAAGGGTATGAAGTCCGAAACTCATATGTCTGTCATTATTTTCTGACTTCAATCTTTAATTAAGCACCAATAATTTAACAGATTTTAATTAAAAGCAGACCAAAAATTATGCAAAAATATGGATAGTCTGCAAAAATGTGTATTGTTGAGAGGTATGTGAACAAGAAAGTCACTGTTGAGTGGATCTTTTCAAATTTTTTGTTTATTAAAACATATTAAGTGCTTGCAAACTGTATCAGAGACTAGATATTGATTTATTGCTTTCAATATTATTACTCTCTGATATCTATCTACACACACACACACACACACACACACACACACACACACACACACACACACACACACACACACACACACACACACACACACACACACACACACACACATATATATATCGATATAGATGTGGGTAAATTGCTAAAATACACGTATACTCATTTGCCTGATGTATAATTCACCTAAACAAACCTACCTAACCAGAGCAGCTCGACAGCACATGTTTGTGAAACTATTTGCTCTAAACACAATCCCCCAGATTCACTATGCTTCCGTGCAGGACTAGCTTAGTCCTGCATGTAAGTGGTCGCTTAGAAGCAGGACGGCAGCGCACCATGCATATCAATGAAGGTGCGCTGCCTGAGCTCCTTAATGGACACGGAGCATATATGAGTGCAGGGGGCATGTCTGAGAGCAGAGTTCTCAGAATATACATGCCCCTGCAATCAAGAACAGCAGTTTAGGAATAAGAAAGAGTGAGACCACTCATAGATGTTCACATCCCCCCAGCAACACCCCCCAAGGTTTTAAGAGCAATAGTTAAAACATGAAATATAAAGAAGCTTTTTTTTTTTATGAAACAGATACAATTTGACCATAGGTGCACGGGTTTGCCCATCGCTTAGCTATGTGTAATGCAGCTTAAATGGCACAAGAGGATAATAATCAGAATATACGCAAATGAAGCAAGTACTGCAGTAGTGTAGTGGGCAGCACATTCACCTTACGAGCAGTTATTCCCAGTTCGAGTCCTACTCCAATACATTCTATTTTCCATGTCAAATCACTTTATGACCAATATTTTTTGTTGCATAACCTACTAAATAACATATATTTATGAAATGGAGTACTGCATTAAATGCTGATGTGAGGTGTTATTGTCATAATGTTGTAAAATACACAGATAATCACAAGTGCCCCATACAGCATATGTACACAGGAATCAGGGATACAAATCGAAGGTACAAAGTGTAATGAATGATAAATCCATAGAGTTTCCAACTCCACCACCTTCCCAAGAACCATTTGACATTACTATCTAAATTAGTGTGGTGGTAAGCGGGAGTAAGCATTATTAAGCAAGAGTCAGTATACTTAAGCAGTAGTAAGTGGGTTTAAGACCGTTTGTGTGGGGGTAAGCAATGCGCACACAGGTTAAGCAATATTGAAGCTAACTCTCTGTAAGCATATTTAACCGGAGGTTAACATTGCTTATCTTCACGCAAACCCACGCAAACCCACTTACAATTGCTTAAAAGTGTCTTAATCACTCTGTATACAACAGCCGCTGTTCTGGTCAGAAACAAAATAAACAGCCCTTGCAGTTCTTGAACCCAGGACCCAGTACACTGTAGTCACAGGAGTTAACCACTAAGCCATCACAGCAATATATAAGACTGAGGTATCACCAAACAGATCCTCACTATAGGAATATTAAACTTAACATGTGAAAGGAATGTATATACAGGTTTATGTTATATAACCTACTACATAACATACATATGTTAACTGGAGTACTGCATTAAGTCCAGATGTGAGGTGTCATTTGATAAAGTGTTGAAATCTCCTAATAAACACAAGGACCCCATACAGTGAATAGTATGCAAATTAAAATTTAACTAACGCCAAGATTTGCACAGCCCTGCTTACTAGGTGTAAGCAATGTGTAGGCCAGCTAAATCAGTTTACCCATTGGTATACCCCTTTAAGCAATGCCAGCCTTAGGTAGCAGGTTTGCCATAGCTTAGCATTTTCAAAACAGTACAATCATGGCAAGGTGTGAGAAATCAGCCGTATGTAAACCCCACAGGTGGGAATACATCTCATAACTGGTTGCAGCTTCCTCCTGTAGGCACTATGACTGGTATTGGAGAGGGTGTGCACTTCCAGGTGCAGCGCTAGGGCATCTAGTAGTCAGGAGTCATGGCAGGACTCCTTGTGTAAGACCATGACCAGAGACTGCTGCAGGACCAGTACCAGGGTTCCCAATACAAAGAAGAAGCCTGGGACCATCTCGTCCGTGACCTCACCAGTGCCACTGGTGTACCCCGAACTGGTGAGCAGGTCAGGCAACACTATGCTGACCTGAAGTGGAGAAAGGGGGATCTCTTGGATCAATGGATCCAAGAGGCTAGGAGGACAGGGGATGTCCCAGCAGTGTGTATCAGTCAACTAGCTGTTTAATAATTGCCAGCTCATGTATATTATGGATAGGTATGGCTAAATATTCCTCTTATGTCTTTCACTGTGGCAGATTTGCAGGCTGTGAACCAGGGAATCCCATGCCTGTAGTTTGCAGCGGTTGCAACACAAGGCAGGTTAGTAATACTCTTGCATCTACTGTCATAGGAAATAAATCTAAAAGTAGTAGTAAGTTAATTGCCTGTGTAAAACCTCTATTGTTTAATGCATGTACTGCATACACTAGAAAATATGGCAGGAAGAATCTCATATAGGTTGTATTCAAATAAAAGCATAATAGCCTGACAATAAAGGTCTAACTGCTGGGCTGCATGTGTTTACTCTGGTATCATATGGTAATGTAGAGTTGCAATCTCTTAATAGTACTGTTGTATTAAGCACTGTTACCCACACTGTGCTACATAAATAAAATGTGTACGAATATCTGTATATGACTGTTGTAGTCCCAAGAGGTCATATAGTACAACTGAGAGAAACTTAAACAGAAAACAGTGAAAAACAGACAACATAATCCAAATTGCAAACTCAACTGAGATGTGAACTGTTGTATATTTAGCACACACAGCCATGGTTCGAATCCTGGGAGTGGTAGTAGACTGTATGCAGAATCATACCCCACAACTGTACAGATATGTCCAGAATGTCCAGTAAATTGGCCCATATCTGCTGCCTGTCACCCTGCCCCCCTGGCGAATCAGTGGGATGATCCCAGACCTTTAAGCAGCAAATAAGAAATACAACTGATTGTCAGATATCTACAGGAACAAACCTTTCACTCTAGAAACTTCCCAAAATGTTATGGAAGTAATAAGCCAAGTATGTCCCATCTCCACCCCCATGTTGTCAAGCTGTGACCAGAGTGTGTGCAGTTAAAAAGTGAGACATATGTGCATAATACCAACGTGGAATCTGGTAATATATGGGGCAACATTCAGGTAGTGCTAACAAACATTGCCCCCACAGGTCTGTCAGTTACGAAAACTGTGCCTAGAAATAAAAGATTGATATCCTGTACTGGTACTGTTTACTCTGGTATTGTATGGCATTGTTAGTGTCGCAGTTGCTCTGAATAATAAGGTATTACTCATCACTGTCACCCACACTGTGCTACATAATAAAACTGATTAGGAAATCCTGTATAAGAGTGTTGTAATTACAAGGTCAGAATTTAAAACCACAGGAGAATTATAGACAGAAATCAGACAAGAGATACACAGCAATAGCTATATAGCACACTCAACTGTGATGGACAGTGTTTTATTTTTAGCAGACACAGCCATGATTCGAATCCTGGGAGTGGTAGTAAGCTGTATGCAGAATCATACCCCACAAGTGTACAACAATGTCCGGAATGTCCAGTTAATCGGCCTATATCTGCCGGCTGTTACCCTGTCCCCCTGGCATATAAGTGTGCTAATCTCTGACATGTAGGCAGTATTTCATGTCATATAACTGACTGTCAGGCCTGTACATGTTTGGAAAATGTCAATGAAAACAAACCTGTCACTGTACAATTCACCAAATGTTTAAGAGGGCAATAGTCAAAATATGTCCCGGTTCACCTGCATGTGGTCAAGACATACCCAGAGTGTGTGCAATAAGAGATGAACAGGTATGTGCATAACATCAACCTGGCATCTGGGAATATGTGTAGAAACAGGCAGTATTAACAAACAATACCTCCACAGGCATACCAGGTAAGAGGTGCATACTGCAGGTAAAACTCAGTTCATGTGTATATTGTCTACATCCATACCACTGTCCAAACTAAGGCCATAGGGTAGTGTATTAATACCTGTAGGGTAGAGTTCACACCACTGACTAAGAAAGTAATGAGAACTACAGGAATATACTAGCTGTTAATTGACATCCCCCCACCATATCTGCAACAATAAACTAAATACACAACTCAATCGGTATGTGCTGCATTAAATCTACTGTTGGGACATATGTCTTATTGTTTGATAAATATGTAAATTTGTTTCTATGCATGTGCTATGTCGAAATACTCCCACACTGGTGGCATGCTGACATCAATGTGCCTGCATGCTGTCGTAATGGCCACTGTGGATGCATAGATGCATGTGTTCTGTTTGCTATGCAACTGTTCCATATCTGGTGTTTTGGATTAATGGGAATATCTATGCATGCTGTTATACCTAATTTTGGAATGTGTTGACTATTACTAACCAACATATGTTGTAAAATTTAAACACCATAGCATATTTGGGAAGGAAGGTCCCAGTGGGCACCTTTCCCACCTCAGGTGGTCATGGCACCGGGCACCAACACGTCTGGGGGCCACCCTGGGACCTCCTCGTCCAGTGGTCCTGCACCACCTTTGGGTGGAACTGCATCAGGGGATAGGGCTTGTCCCTCCTGGGAGCAGGCGCAGACAGGACACTGTCACCTAATGCCAGGTCCTGGGCGTGGTGCGTAGCGAGCCCACAGGGAGTTTGGAGATCTGCTACACCAGCTTGAGGGCCACGTGTCACAACTAGAGTTTTGGCCTGGCCCTCCTACTCAATCCCCAGCACAGCCACCTTTGGGGCTGTGAAGGTGCAGTGGTGACTGCCCATGGGTGGGGACATCAGTCCCACTGTTTCCACTAGAGGGCTCATGGGCTTCCGATTTCCAAATGCCCTTCCCCATCAAGGTTTGTACCTCCCACATATGTCATATACTGCCACTGTATGCTGTCTTGTCTGTCTTGTCTGTTATCCTACCCAACCTACCTCCGCAAACATACCTACTATCCCTCCCCAACATCCCACTCTCAAATGAAAAAAAAGGGCAATCTGTTCCCAAAAAAAATCTCACCCCATACATAGCTGTCCATTTTGCACATGTCCACTGGCCACATGTAATCTAGTCTAATTGGTTTCACAACATATTATTGTTGTCCTCACACATCTCTCAGGAGTTTGAGTGTCCAAATCTATCTCCAAATTCAATGTATATGCACAGTTGTTGTTGTAGAAGAAATGGGCAGCTATGGACCTTCCCTACACCCATCCTGCACATTCCTAGCTATTTTCCCTACTGTCTTTCCCTCTTTGTGCCCCTTTTTCACCATTTTCCTATCAACCCTTTTTCATTTCTTTTAAAAAAATTAGTGCAGGAGTAAGTGGGAGCAAGCAGTTTTAAGCAGCAGTAAGTGGGTTTAACCCAGTTTGCGTGGGGGTAAGCAATGCCTACACAGGTTAAGCAATTGAGAAGCTAAATCAGTGTTAGATATTAAATATGCTGAAAGAAAAAGCTTGCTTAAATGCAGAAACAGAGTTTAGTAATATGTGATCAGCAACCATACTAAATGACTGTGGCTTAAAAAAATAAGGAACTTGCTTATGAGTGTATTACACACACACATCAAGAAAGCTGAACTTCTTACAGACATGACAAGAATGTAATCTGCTTTCACTGGACAACAGGACATGCTTTTCTAAGAAAGTTTAAAAATGTGCTTTTCTAATCCACAAGGCGTTTTCTTGAAGACAGTTTACTTATCAGCATTTGCACAAGAACAGATGTGTTAGCATTTCGTCATCAAGGCAGTATCTTTCCAAAACCTAGAGGGTGTGAGTTTAACTAAAATATGTATAAAAAGTCTGTATTAAATCTAGTTGTTAGGGGTATGGTAGGGACACATTTGGTGTTCTGAGGTAAATGTTATATCTCTCACATCATCTGTACTATATGAGAAGTAAAGTTGGAACAGTACTTTTAAGCTGCAACATTTGTCCGGTTTGGTTTATTATAAAAGTTATTGGTTACTGCTCTTAAAGTCAGATGCTGTATCAGTGTATATTCTGCAAGTTTCTGTATGCAACAGACTGTGAATGCAATTATAACCAGACTTTGATTCTAGCCAGCAAGACTGAGTGTCTTAAGAAGACTTCAAATCCCACAGCAAGAGCAAGCAGTAAGCAGCAGTAAGCAAAAAGAGAGCTCAATATATTTTTTCAATGGCAAGCCAGCTGAGTGACTAGCACCATATAATTTTTCAATGGCAAGCTAGCCTGCATTTGAACCTAAAATCTGCGTTTGAACCTAATATCTGCATTTGAACCTATAATCTGCATTCAACCACAGGGGGAGTGATGGTAAGCCCTGCAGAGGGTTACTTCAGTTAAATTGCAGTAACTAACATTTGTACATATGTGTCAATTCTGAACAGAAGTATTCCAGTTTATGCAGCTTGCAGTAGTAAAGTTTTTTAGACGTCTACATCTGGAGTGAGACAGAAGTTCCAGTCGCAGTGCCATAATTTCGCTAAGAAAAGGGGGATGTCCACTAGCCCGACAGTCCACTGCCTGTTGTGCTTTCCCAGCTTCTCAAGTGACTTTGAAAACTTTCCAGCCATCTGCAACAACAGCCTGATCACCTGTTTTCTTGCTCACTGGTAAGACTTTTTTTCTACGTCACATTTTTTAGTATGGTTGCTATTCGATAGTTTGGATGTTTAATTAGACAGTATGGAAAGTAAATTGCAATCTTGGTATACACAGCACATTAGTAAATGTAAAACCTTAGTAGGGCAGGTTGATAGTAAGGCATTATGCAAATATATTACAATATTTAACTGGTATCTCAAAGAAAACCATGTGAAATATGACAAATGTTTATTGTGTGATCCAACAAAAACTGCGTTTTGTGTATTATGTCATAAAAAAGTATTACATGATGTTGCTAAAACAATAGACTGTGAAGACAGATCTGTTCATAATAAAAAAAATAACTAAGGCTAAAGTGTTTCTATTATATTCAGATGTTAAACAGTTATGTCCTGTCACCACATGTGAGTCAAATCAGTTACTGATAGAACCCTTAGTACATTTTGTTACAAAAAAAATGTAGTAAACTTCTAAAAAAGAGACACAATGAGTTCAGGAAGTTTAGACAAGTTATACAAACATTTTTTCAAAAGTGCATAGGAGTTTCAGATTCAGCAGAACAGGTTCCTGAGACATATCAGGCAGACCATGAGGAGACTCTTAAACAGTTACAAGATGAAGAAAATAGATTAGCTGAACTGACAAAGAGACTGACTTCCTTCATACATTGGGAAACAGTAGGAAACTACAGCTGATCTGTGCAAAAGAAATATATTTTATAACATTTTTATGTTTTGAAAATGGTTAAGCTTACATGGTAGGATGGTAAAATACAAATCATTCTCAAATGTTTAAAACTTCCATTCAATTAAAGCAAGATATTTATCAGTACTACAGTAAGTAGAGCATATGACTGCCATTCTCATAGCATAGTCTAAAGGTAAACAAAACAGTTCTTGTATATAAAAATTAAATAAAAATAGTTAATAAGAGTAAAAAGTTAAAGTCACAAGACTGACATGATTGTATAAAGATATGCAGATACAAGACAGACATGCTTGTATGTTATTTTCATCTAGAGTACATTTGTTTACAACACACAAGAATAACAGGCAGACAACAGCAAATATAAATAATGTAAATATATAAATGTGTTTGTTAAGCTAATATCTATTTATTTTTTTACATTTTTTTATAATTGTATAGTAACACCACATCAAACAGTTAAAGTTCTGAATTTTAAAAAGAAATAAAATCACAGATGGTATTAGTCAAACAGTCTTTGTAAAATGAATGTCAGAACAGTTAAATAAATAAAAAAATACTGAAATCAAAAGTAAAAAAATATATATGATTAAAGGAAAAATGCTAAAAAGGGTTAACTGAAATGTGAGCTCAGACCTTCCTAAACTGGATGAATAGTTACAGGAAATGTTGAAAAGATAAGATAAGAAACAAGACTGCTAGACAAGTGGCTTGAGTTTTTCTAAAAACTTGTTGTTATTAAAACATAATTGTTAAAATGTTCACATGCAACACTATTTGGTAATTATAATAAAACATCACAATTGTGCATATATGTCACTGATAATAAAAAAAAAAAACCTTAGTTACATCAAGTATAGCCAACAGATGGGTTACATACAGTTTAAATAAAGTATACAGGAGGGTACAAATAACTACTACTAGTAGAAACAGACAGCAAAGGCAACAGAAAAGATGATCATATCAGACAAAGGTCTATAGTTTAATAACCTAATAAAGTAAATGTATAACCAAAGTGTTGGGCTGACATATATTATAAAGCAGATATACAATACTGCAGTTCTGCAGGGGGAGGGGTACTTTATCAGTTTTACACACTGTGTGAGCAGTATGTGTTGCAAAAGGGTCTGAAATAAAGCCACAGAGCAGAAATAATATATCGTTCCTTCTTAACAATACTGTTTCAGGGGGAGGGAAAAACAGGTATTAGTGCATTAGAAATATTGGTAAACAGATTAAACCTGACAGGATAAGATATTTTACAAGTTGTTAATAGCTATCATAATGGTCATTGTATTGTTTAGTATTAAATTGTATTTACAACCTGTTAAACTGTAAAGTTATACAAGAGATAGTTTAAAAAAAAACAAGAGATGGCTTGAAATTGATTACAGCTATACAAGACAGAGTAAAGATATGTAAAAAACTGAACAAGATTGGACACTATTTTTTAATATGTTTTTGGCAAGAGAATGCTGGTATAAAAAAGCATGACTATTTTTGGCAAGACAACGTTGGTATAAAAAAGCATGAATATTTTTAATTGCTGAGTATGTAGTTTAAAATAACAGGACATATGCATTTGGTGCCAATTCCACTAGATATTTCTAAAGAGACATAAACATTTTCCAAGATTTTGCTTAATATTAATGCTATTAAATTTGTAAGATTAGACTAAATTTACTTTATAGTCTTTGTATGTACAAATACAGAAGAATTTAGTACAAATTAAATTAATGCCTAGCAATGAATATGTATGAAAAACCATGTTTTAAAAAATTGGGTTCAGGATAGCTGCTAAATTGAAATGCATGAATAGCAAACAGTCTGTGTAAATACATACTGTACAGAATACATTGTAATAAGTTTAAAAGTAATTTGTCAAGTTGTAATATCACTGGTTTTACCCCAGTAAAATAATTGCTTTCAAATATTCATTATCTAAGCCCAGTTAAGTACTTTACCAAGATGTTAATGGGCAGTTCAAAGACATGACCACAATGTTATGGTTAAAATGACATTGAAACTGTATATGTTCAGTAGTGTATAAATGCTTGCAGTAGCACATGGTTCTTGTCTCTTATGGTTAATTCAACAAGTTGCAAAGAGTTAATGAAACAGTTCTAAGTCATAAATTAAATTCTGTAATTGCAAAGGAATAAATTAATCAAGTTAAACTAAAGCAGACACAGCTCATAACTGATAAAATAATAACACAGAATGGTCTGCAAAAGAAAAAGTTGTTAAATACATTCAGTTTTGGTAGTAATACTTAATATCATTGTATTAACTATGTAAAATTGCATTTTGATCAAAAGAAGACTAAAAGTTTGTTTCTTGTGTTTTCTATATAATGTGATAAAAAATACATATCAGTATAAAATGGTTTGAGTATGTTTAAAAACAAAGGGAATTGTTAGATATTAAATATGCTGAAAGAAAAAGCTTGCTTAAATGCAGAAACAGAGTTTAGTAATATGTGATCAGCAACCATACTAAATGACTGTGGCTTAAAAAAATAAGGAACTTGCTTATGAGTGTATTATACACACACATCAAGAAAGCTGAACTTCTTACAGACATGACAAGAATGTAATCTGCTTTCACTGGACAACAGGACATGCTTTTCTAAGAAAGTTTAAAAATGTGCTTTTCTAATCCACAAGGCGTTTTCTTGAAGACAGTTTACTTATCAGCATTTGCACAAGAACAGATGTGTTAGCATTTGCGTCATCAAGGCAGTATCTTTCCAAAACCTAGAGGGTGTGAGTTTAACTAAAATATGTATAAAAAGTCTGTATTAAATCTAGTTGTTAGGGGTATGGTAGGGACACATTTAGTATTCTGAGGTAAATGTTATATCTCTCACATCATCTGTACTATATGAGAAGTAAAGTTGGAACAGTACTTTTAAGCTGCAACATTTGTCCGGTTTGGTTTATTATAAAAGTTATTGGTTACTGCTCTTAAAGTCAGATGCTGTATCAGTGTATATTCTGCAAGTTTCTGTATGCAACAGACTGTGAATGCAATTATAACCAGACTTTGATTCCAGCCAGCAAGACTGAGTGTCTTAAGAAGACTTCAAATCCCACAGCAAGAGCAAGTAGTAAGCAGCAGTAAGCAAAAAGAGAGCTCAATATATTTTTTCAATGGCAAGCCAGCTGAGTGACTAGCACCATATAATTTTTCAATGGCAAGCTAGCCTGCATTTGAACCTAATATCTGCGTTTGAACCTAATATCTGCATTTGAACCTATAATCTGCATTCAACCACAGGGGGAGTGATGGTAAGCCCTGCAGAGGGTTACTTCAGTTAAATTGCAGTAACTAACTTTTGTACGTATGTGTCAATTCTGAACAGAAGTATTCCAGTTTATGCAGCTTGCAGTAGTAAAGTTTTTTAGACGTCTACATCTGGAGTGAGACAGAAGTTCCAGTCGCAGTGCCATAATTTCGCTAAGAAAAGGGGGATGTCCACTAGCCCGACAGTCCACTGCCTGTTGTGCTTTCCCAGCTTCTCAAGTGACTTTGAAAACTTTCCAGCCATCTGCAACAACAGCCTGATCACCTGTTTTCTTGCTCACTGGTAAGACTTTTTTTCTACGTCACATTTTTTAGTATGGTTGCTATTCGATAGTTTGGATGTTTAATTAGACAGTATGGAAAGTAAATTGCAATCTTGGTATACACAGCACATTAGTAAATGTAAAACCTTAGTAGGGCAGGCTGATAGTAAGGCATTATGCAAATGTATTACAATATTTAACTGGTATCTCAAAGAAAACCATGTGAAATATGACAAATGTTTATTGTGTGATCCAACAAAAACTGCGTTTTGTGTATTATGTCATAAAAAAGTATTACATGATGTTGCTAAAACAATAGACTGTGAAGACAGATCTGTTCATAATAAAAAAAAATAACTAAGGCTAAAGTGTTTCTATTATATTCAGATGTTAAACAGTTATGTCCTGTCACCACATGTGAGTCAAATCAGTTACTGATAGAACCCTTAGTACATTTTGTTACAAAAAAATGTAGTAAACTTCTAAAAAAGAGACACAATGAGTTCAGGAAGTTTAGACAAGTTATACAAACATTTTTTCAAAAGTGCATAGGAGTTTCAGATTCAGCAGAACAGGTTCCTGAGACATATCAGGCAGACCATGAGGAGACTCTTAAACAGTTACAAGATGAAGAAAATAGATTAGCTGAACTGACAAGAGACTGACTTCCTTCATACATTGGGAAAGAGTAGGAAACTACAGCTGATATGTGCAAAAGAAATATATTTTATAACATTTTTATGTTTTGAAAATGGTTAAGCTTACATGGTAGGATGGTAAAATACAAATCATTCTCAAATGTTTAAAACTTCCATTCAATTAAAGCAAGATATTTATCAGTACTACAGTAAGTAGAGCATATGACTGCCATTCTTAGCATAGTCTAAAGGTAAACAAAACAGTTCTTGTATATAAAAATTAAATAAAAATAGTTAATAAGAGTAAAAAGTTAAAGTCACAAGACTGACATGATTGTATAAAGATATACAGATACAAGACAGACATGCATGTATGTTATTTTCATCTAGAGTACATTTGTTTACAACACACAAGAATAACAGGCAGACAACAGCAAATATAAATAATGTAAATATATAAATGTGTTTGTTAAGCTAATATCTATTTATTTTTTTACATTTTTTTATAATTGTATAGTAACACCACATCAAACAGTTAAAGTTCTGAATTTTAAAAAGAAATAAAATCACAGATGGTATTAGTCAAACAGTCTTTGTAAAATGAATGTCAGAACAGTTAAATAAATAAAAAAATACTGAAATCAAAAGTAAAAAAATATATATGATTAAAGGAAAATGCTAAAAAGGGTTAACTGAAATGTGAGCTCAGACCTTCCTAAACTGGATGAATAGTTACAGGAAATGTTGAAAAGATAAGTTAAGAAACAAGACTGCTAGACAAGTGGCTTGAGTTTTTCTAAAAACTTGTTGTTATTAAAACATACTTGTTAAAATGTTCACATGCAACACTATTTGGTAATTATAATAAAACATCACAATTGTGCATATATGTCACTGATAATAAAAAAAAAAACCTTAGTTACATCAAGTATAGCCAACAGATGGGTTACATACAGTTTAAATAAAGTATACAGGAGGGTACAAATAACTACTACTAGTAGAAACAGACAGCAAAGGCAACAGAAAAGATGATCATATCAGACAAAGGTCTATAGTTTAATAACCTAATAAAGTAAATGTATAACCAAAGTGTTGGGCTGACATATATTATAAAGCAGATATACAATACTGCAGTTCTGCAGGCTGACGGGTACTTTATCAGTTTTACACACTGTGTGAGCAGTATGTGTTGCAAAAGGGTCTGAAATAAAGCCACAGAGCAGAAATAATATATCGTTCCTTCTTAACAATACTGTTTCAGGGAGGGAAAACAGGTATTAGTGCATTAGAAATATTGGTAAACAGATTAAACCTGACAGGATAAGATATTTTACAAGTTGTTAATAGCTATCATAATGGTCATTGTATTGTTTAGTATTAAATTGTATTTACAACCTGTTAAACTGTAAAGTTATACAAGAGATAGTTTAAAAAAAAACAAGAGATGGCTTAAAATTGATTACAGCTATACAAGACAGAGTAAAGATATGTAAAAACTGAACAAGATTGGACACTATTTTTTAATATGTTTTTGGCAAGACAATGCTGGTATAAAAAAGCATGAATATTTTTGGAAAGACAATGTTGGTATAAAAAAGCATGAATATTTTTAATTGCTGAGTATGTAGTTTAAAATAACAGGACATATGCATTTGGTGCCAATTCCACTAGATATTTCTAAAGAGACATAAACATTTTCCAAGATTTTGCTTAATATTAATGCTATTAAATTTGTAAGATTAGACTAAATTTACTTTATAGTCTTTTATGTACAAATACAGAAGAATTTAGTACAAATTAAATTAATGCCTAGCAATGAATATGTATGAAAAACCATGTTTTAAAAAATTGGGTTCAGGATAGCTGCTAAATTGAAATGCATGAATAGCAAACAGTCTGTGTAAATACATACTGTACAGAATACATTGTAATAAGTTTAAAAGTAATTTGTCAAGTTGTAATATCACTGGTTTTACCCCAGTAAAATAATTGCTTTCAAATATTCATTATCTAAGCCCAGTTAAGTACTTTACCAAGATGTTAATGGGCAGTTCAAAGACATGACCACAATGTTATGGTTAAAATGACATTGAAACTGTATATTTTCAGTAGTGTATAAATGCTTGCAGTAGCACATGGTTCTTGTCTCTTATGGTTAATTCAACAAGTTGCAAAGAGTTAATGAAACAGTTCTAAGTCATAAATTAAATTCTGTAATTGCAAAGGAATAAATTAATCAAGTTAAACTAAAGCAGACACAGCTCATAACTGATAAAATAATAACACAGAATGGTCTGCAAAAGAAAAAGTTGTTAAATACATTCAGTTTTGGTAGTAATACTTAATATCATTGTATTAACTATGTAAAATTGCATTTTGATCAAAAGAAGACTAAAAGTTTGTTTCTTGTGTTTTCTATATAATGTGATAAAAAATACATATCAGTATAAAATGGTTTGAGTATGTTTAAAACAAAGGGAATTGTTAGATATTAAATATGCTGAAAGAAAAAGCTTGCTTAAATGCAGAAACAGAGTTTAGTAATATGTGATCAGCAACCATACTAAATGACTGTGGCTTAAAAATAAGGAACTTGCTTATAAGTGTATTATACACACATCAAGAAAGCTGAACTTCTTACAGACATGACAAGAATGTAATCTGCTTTCACTGGACAACAGGACATGCGCTTTTCTAATCCACAAGGCGTTTTCTTGAAGACAGTTTACTTATCAGCATTTGCACAAGAACAGATGTGTTAGCATTTGCGTCATCAAGGCAGTATCTTTCCAAAACCTAGAGGGTGTGAGTTTAACTAAAATATGTATAAAAAGTCTGTATTAAATCTAGTTGTTAGGGGTATGGTAGGGACACATTTAGTATTCTGAGGTAAATGTTATATCTCTCACATCATCTGTACTATATGAGAAGTAAAGTTGGAACAGTACTTTTAAGCTGCAACATTTGTCCGGTTTGGTTTATTATAAAAGTTATTGGTTACTGCTCTTAAAGTCAGATGCTGTATCAGTGTATATTCTGCAAGTTTCTGTATGCAACAGACTGTGAATGCAATTATAACCAGACTTTGATTCCAGCCAGCAAGACTGAGTGTCTTAAGAAGACTTCAAATCCCACAGCAAGAGCAAGCAGTAAGCAGCAGTAAGCAGAGAGAGAGAGAGCTCAATATATTTTTTCAATCAGTATAAAAAACTCTAACTGTAAGTTAGCAGCGCTTACCTCTATGCAAACCTGCTTACAACTGCTTAAAAGTGCCTTCATTATTCTGTATCCAACGGCCCTTGTTCTGCCCAGCACAAAATAAGCAGCCTCTGTGATGCTTGAGCCCAGGACCCAGCACACCATAGTCAAAGTGATTTACCACTAAGCCATGTTAGATATACATAACCCTGATGTTTTCACAAGCATGTCATCCAACACAGTCATTCAGCAGTACAGGAAATGTATTTATACATGTAGATGTATGTGTGTGTGTATATATATTTATATATAAATATATATATATATATATATATATAAATGTATATATATATATATATATATATATATATATATATATATATAAATATATATATATATATATATATATATATATATATATATATATATATATATATATATATATATATGCGGTGGAGCAGCAGTAGTGTTGTTGCCTCACAGCAAGAGTTTCTCCCATTCGATTCTCGGCTGGAGTGCGGGGAGTGCCTTCTGGGTGGAGTCTGGATGTCCTCCCCGAGTTGGGTGGGCATTCGAAAGACATGCGTAAATAGGCGTGCCTTCGTTGAAGGTTGAACGTTGAGCTGGCACCTCGGCGTTCATCAAAATATACTGCCAATCATTAGCGGACTGGAGTTCCGCTGTGGCGACTCTTAACCGGGAAAAGCTGAAAGACAAAAACAACATATGTATATATATATATATATATATATAAATATATATATATATACATATATATATATATATATATATATATATATATATATATACATCTATAGATATATATGTATACATATATATATCTATATATAGAAATATAGAGAGAGCAATATATATATATATATATATATATATATATATATATATATATATATATATATATATATATATATATATATATATATATATATATACAGATATATATATATATATATATATATATATATATATATATATATATATATATATATATATATATATATATACAGATATATGTCTATAGATATAAAAGAGAACATAAATATATATATATGACCAAAAGCACCATTAATGGGGGTGTGGGGGCCCAAGTTAAATATGTCTTGTAAGTATTGATATCACCCCCTCCCCCACAGAGAAACAGATCTGCCCTGCAATACAATACTAACTGTTGCAAGTCCCATACCCAGGACCCGACACAACATGGGCACAAGACATAACAGTAATCCATCCCACCTGTATGATGTCAGGCTGGTATCAATAACATATCATGCAGTACAGTCTGGCTACCATAGGGAATGTACAATGTGGAAGCAATAAACATTCCAAAGATACATACCACATATATATAGATATATATGTAACTACACATACACACAGAGAGATATGAATAGGAAGATACATATTTAGAGGGTACACACCATACTGAACAGCCAGTATTCCTACAGTTGCCACCTTATCAAATGGACAGTGTATGAGTCACCCATACAAAAGACAATTGTTGCCTGAAACATAACGACAGAGAAGTCAAAAGATGTAACACCACACACAGGTTTGCATACATACGAAAGTTTTATTTGTGTACTATTATAGTTGTATATGCCATGTCATGTAGCTGTTTATACTTTGAAACACATACAAATAGATTAATGCAACTCTCAACCAGATCATTTATTACAGTAATCCGAAAGCATAACATATGTTGCTGTCCAGGCCAAGGCCTTCAAGTAGTACAACAGTAAAGACAGACTGGGCCACAGGATAACAAGCAATCAACAGTAGGTAATGCAGATGTATAGTCCAGCAGCTTCTAACTACACTCTGTACACAATCCCTAGGAGGAAAAGACTTCAATTGACACAATGGGATGTATATGTTACATAACTGAAACCATCACAATCACACTGACAAACAGAAGAGTCTGTATGGCAGTAAGCAGTAGGGCAGCATTTTCCCAAGGTGAAATTTATGCTAATGCACATCCATATACCTTAAGGCAGCTTACTCCTGATATCCCTCACATGTTGTAACAGCCTAGGTTATTTATGGTGCATACCCACCCAGAGACTGACTTACAGGGGCATATAACACTCTTACATACACTGACCTCTGGACTGCAGAAGGGCTCACATTTTATATGCAGATGAAGCCCACATATATATGGACCCAATCCCACAATATGTGTTGGGGCCACAACAGCACTGGAATGATGGGAGGAATGGCAGTATGACATAATCACAGACCACTACATAACAACCCCTGACTGCATGTCATATGGACAAATCCGGGTATGTAGGTGGAGCACAGAGGCCAGAACACAGGCCCATATGTTAAATAGTGTTGTCATGCACTGAGCGAGTTGCTGGTGTTACAGGATAGTCTGCAACATACCCTTAGTCAGGAATATGAAGTCAGAAGCACAAATGGATGTAGACATGTACTGATAGCACTCAACACACACACTGCCAGTGATATATCTGACACAAGACCTGTGTGGTGGACAGACAAAACATAACAGGCACACCTCTGGCCATCATGTGGGTAGGCCCACAGTTGAGAGCTATGCAGACAGACTGCATTCCATGTTAAACTAGTATGTACACACAAACCCTGTAATACTGGTGCTATACAATGCATATAACAACACTACTCACACTCTGTCTGTAGTTCTGGAACCTTATACAAATATGTAGCTGGCCTGAGTCTGCAAGTTCTCTTGTAAGAGGTGTTGCTACCTGGTGTCTGTAACACTGCTGCCCACACACACAGGAAAGATGTCCATCATACAGTAAAGGTAAAGGGATGACACCCACATGATGTAGGGATTTATAGTAGTGGGTTGCCATGACAGTGGTAATTGGAAGTACTACACAGCATGCTGCATGCAGGTGGAAAGTGGAGGACACTGATTAGTGCAGAGGAAATCACCTGAGCATGTGCATCACCTCCAAAAGCCATGCTGCAATCTAGCCAAAGCAGCTCAATCCATTTACTGGGGAGTGTGAGACAGAGAGAGTGAGAGAGAGAGTAACAAACAAACTAAGAAAGAAAGCAGGCTAAAGGCCAAGGGAAAGGAGTAAAAGAAAAAAAAAACTTACAAGGAAACTATCCAGAACAGACTTCATTCCCACAACAGGTATGTGAAGTATATATGCATGTAATTGACTGTAGTACTTGGTCCATAATAATGGGACAATGATGTGGAATGATTTATATGTGCCATCAAGTGTTGTTGTAATGATTTCCAGCTGAACAACTGCTAAGGACAATAGACTCTGTCCCTGTGGATAGTGGGCCATACCCGTCAACTGTGCAGAGTAGCACTGATTGACAAGATGGAAGCCATCATAGCGTGTGTCGTGTAATGGAAAGCATGTATATTACTGTGGCCAATAGCTGGTGGTGGAAGTAATGCCATAATGATGGGCACGTGGGTTCCATAGCCCACTACTTGCAACACAAGTTAGCATGCAATGTAGCATGCTGAAATGCCATAGGTGTGTAATAGGCTTATCTGCAATATGTCCCTATATATACCCCCCCTAATGTTAGACTGTGTCAATATGTGGCACCTGTCTATGTTGTAGCAAGGCAGAACAGTGCAGCTGTGCAGGAAGGAGAGTTAGAGATTGTGGACCTAATGTCTGAATGTACCCTATATATATATATATATATATATATATATATATATATATATATATATATATATATATATATATATATATATATATATATATATAGGTTTGTATATGTAGATATATATCATATATACAGAGATGTGTATTAAGAACTATGGTAACCATGCTGTATGAGTTGCTCAGACCTGTTTCCATCTTTATGTCTTTCAGGCAAGATGTCACACAGCCGGTTACTGGTGTATTCAGTGAACAAAAATGAGGTCATCATCAACCACCTGGTACAGCACTACCAGGTGCTGTTTGGAAGGACAGCCCATGAGCAGCAGAAGTGGACCACCCTGTGGAATGATCTAGTCTGCAGGGTCAGTGATGTAGGCCTGCATAACTGCAGTTATGAGCAGGTCCGGCATCACTGCAGTGACCTGCTTCATAATGCCTGCCGGCATGCTGCTGCAGTCTGGGGGGGATCACCTCACAATGGGGGGTTCATGCCACCATTCCCCCGACACGTGTTGCGGAGCTCCTCTCCATCCTCGTGGCACCTGACTGCCCACACATGCAACAACTGGCAGATACCATAGTGGAGGTGGGTGCTACCCACACACTGGCCGAGGAGCATGCAGGTAAGGCCGCAGGGCACATCAGAAAACCATTGTTGCATAACCATCCACATCTGTACAGGTAGATCATGCATATGTGAGATGACATATATATATATATATATATATATATATATATATATATATATATATATATATATAGTATGTTGCTGCGTAGTAGTAAAAAACAGGTGTGCATAAGCTGTAGCATTGTAGGCTTGTACTGTTGATGTACTGTAATGCTGCATCCACCATGTACCAAGGCCACAGCTGTGGCTACTGACATCACATCTCTCACACTCATATGTAGATCCCTCTGGTATACCACCAAGGCAGCAGCCTGTAGTTGGTGAGTATGATTTATGTTCATGCTTGATAATACACCGGCCATGTAATGGCTATGGTATATTCCATGCACACATCTAACACACCTACTCATAATGCATGCCGTACATGTTCACTTATTGTTGTTGTTAACTGCATCACAGTGGTGACCATGATGGTGTATCTGAAGGGTATGTCAGACACATGCAATATAACTAACATCCTGTCATTGCAAAATGTGTCCACAGGGAAGAACATGATGGTGGGACAAATGGCCTACAGTAGGGATATGTGTGAAACATCACCCTTATATAGTGCTACAACAGTGTATATACCAGTATTACAATGGCAACTGTTACAGATCTACACTACGGCATATCATAATACAGTGGTCCACAAGCCATAAAACCTGCAATGTGGTCCCAACATGAGCAATGAGTGTGTTATACGGAATTGTAGGTTAAGGCAGCAATTATGGGGAATACATACTTTCACAAACACTGGAAGCATATGTGTGCACACACTCCAGATAAAATATAGTGGAAGCAGCTGTTGAGGTACTGACTGCATGCATTTGTAATGGATATGCACCTTTCAGCAAGTACACGCCCCCAATGTCACACCACATATTGGCCTGCTGTCTAAGATGTTTGGCCGTCAAATGTGCACACTTACCAGCAACAGAGACAGGCATGGCTTGTGCACATCTTACATGACATGGTTTGGGCCCCATACCCAACAGGTAGCACCCATGAGCTGGACATGTAGCCATACCTCACCATTGCATATGCCATGGCAAACAGTGCAGACAGTCATTTATGTGGCAAGGATGTATGGGATAGGAATGATGTAGGAAATAAACAGATGACCATCCAAGACAAATGATGTCACATGAAGCAAACTGGTCAGGCAAGCTGCCCAGTAATATGCCACAACACTGAGGGGGTTGCAGGAATGTCTAGCAGGTACTGGCTGTGCAGTATCCCTGTCAGCAATTGTCTGGACTCTGCAAGTGTGTGGCCTATGGGTTAGGGTAATCAGATCTCACAGTTATACCACAGGAAATATCAGCCAGGCCTCTCTACAGGTAGTGTATGCATAACAGAAGAGGTTCCCAAAAGTCATGCATTGCAATGTGTACTGGTGTACCATGACCACATTGGAAACCTACAGACAGTATCATATAAGCTACATGTGCTGCACAACCAATATCTCACCCCACCTCAGGCCCACCATCCCTATTTGTACTGTGCCAGTACCAGTGCACATCTGTATGTTTGCCAGTCAGTAGCTGGGACTAGGCTGTTACACGTGGTGTAAAGTGTTTGGGACACTGCAACCTGACACAAATGTGTAGGTCATAGCTGTTAAGCATCTGCAAAAAAGCTGAAGGTGGGGAGGGGGTGTCATCATGACACACCAGTGCAGTGCAGCAGAGATCCTAAAGATGCTACAAATGGCACAATCAGGTTCAGGAACTGTGGCAGATGTAACCCTGACTCCAAAGCAATAGTGACAACAGTGTGTGGACTGCAATTGATATGCACATAAGTTGACCCTGCAATCATGCTGAGTTGGGGGACATGTGTAGGGCAGACTGACCATATACTGGCAAATGCAGATGGCCCATGCTAGTATACCCCTGCCAGGAATAGTGACTGCTGTAGTACACATAACAGTAGGTGCAACAAACCGTCATGATAAGGGTGTGCACACATATGCACCCACAAAGTGTATGCATCACGGTCAGCATCAACACACCTAACACATTTGTTAGACACTGCATTTGAATGTACAGGACATATGTTACATATCAGGCTCATGTAATAATAACATATGCAGTCATGTGGTCCCTTGGCATATCAAGGAAGAGTGCATCATATCAATAAGGGTGTGTACACTCCCCCTAGCCACGGTAAGGTTTGACGGTTGTCAGTGTAATAGTATCATATTGGTCATACATGCACTGCTGATGTTGAGATCTGTAAATCAGACATCAGGCATTCACAAATGACATCTGTCCACATATCATCCCAGGTATGTGTTGGACAAACACATAGGGGCTGTGAGTATTAGAGCAGACATAATTGACACAGTAATACGCATTCAGCAAAGGTGTGTACACCTATGAGGTATGGTGCACAGTACAAAGCAGGGTGCAGAACAGGTGCCCAGCAATACTCTGTACATGGGTGCAGTGTGTTTCAGGGGAAGGGGCATTACCTACTAACACAACCCATGCATCACACACATGTATACTGTTGCTAGCATGGATTGACTATAGCTGCACTGCATGCTGTTGAGAACCATATGTTAGGTGTGTGTGTGTGTGTGGGGGGGGTATTTTGTCTGTATGTGCAATCTGGTAGAGTGCAGGGGGGGTTGATGCATGTAGGATGTGTGTGTGTGCATGTGTGTGTGTTTGTGTGGGTGTCCATATATGCACATGCATGATTGTGGGGTTGTTCATATGTCTTTACTTCCCTTTGGAATAGTGCAGTACAGGGACATGGACTGACACCTAAGGCACCAGAAATACTTCTCTGATGTGTATTCACAGGACAGCTGATAGTATAATAAGGTCTGTAGCATGGAGCATGCATTGGGAAGGAAACTAGACACCAGGTATACCTTTAAAATTGCAATCAGCAGAAAGGTGAATGACCACCCATGTATGCAGAACTACAGATGCATTGGGGAATTAATAGACAGCACCAGGGAGTGTATCCAGATATTACTGTTGTCCAGATAATAAGTTGATTGAGCAGCAGATCTTGCATCTACTGAGCAATACTTACATATGACACTCCAGTGCGTGACATTATGGAGTGAATGTAGCAGCCCCTAACATATGGGAGCCATGCTCACAATGTCCGGACATACCCAGGGTGAACACTGGATGACAGCAGTGAGGCCTTGTAAAACCTACTCCAATCAAGTCAAGGAGGTAATGGAGTAACAGGTCTTGTGTTGTGATCACTTGTCTAGGCATTTAGAAGAATGATACGTTAATGAGTGGTATTAATGAATGTATGTTACTAAGTGTGATGTAGGATGGGGAACTTATGTGAATAAACTTGGGACTGTCTGTAAACCCAGGGACAGGTAGGTATTATGGTGGAATTTCAGTGTGTGTGTGTGTGTGTGTGTGTGTGTGTGTGTGTGTGTGTGTGTGTGTGTGTGTGTGTGTGTACTGTTATGCAATGCCGGACAAGTCTTAAAGTGCATTTCTTGTTTTTCCCTCACAGGTGGAGATGTGGGTTAGGGTCCCTCCTGCATGCAATCTGATGTTGGTGTCCATACAGACACCAAAAATGATGATAGGACTGTTGAGGCACAGGTGGGGTTGTCAGAGGCTGAAACTGTGCCATCGTTTGACATCCCCCTGTTATCCACCCTAACCCTGCACACAGTCACAGTGCATATAGATACCCCATTACCAGTGGCCATAGCAGAGGGACAGTTGGCGGTTGGTGGCAGTGCACAGGAGAATGTGCTATCTATGCCTGCCATGTCTGGACACAGCAGACATAGCTGGATGTCCAGCAGGGCACCGCATAGCCAGATGTACTAGGGTGCTCATTGGTGGGCTGCTGGTCATCATGCCCCTGGCAGAAGTGCCGCAATTGGTACCAAAAGACACATGTTTCAGACTGTTGGGGATGCAGGCATGTATGGAACTGTACACCAGACAGAGTCTGAGGCTGCAGAGGGCTGCTCTCTCATCTGTAAGTGACAACTTCCATGAACTTGCAGGTGCACTCTGTGATTATACTGAGGTCATGGATAGATGGTTGGGTGAGATGGTGGGTGACATCGACCGTAGATTGTCCATTCTAGAACATGTGGTGGGAGAGGGGACAGCCACATGGACGTAGACCAGCAACACCAACAGCTGGCAGTCAACGTGGACCTGCACTGACACCAGGCCGCTCCCATAGTGGCAGTACCAGCCCCAGAACTGCAGGGGGCACGCTGTCCACACCACATCACAGCAGGCCATGTGCACGTGGCCCTGGCCAGTCCCAGGAGGGACCTGGTTCCAACAGACATATGTCATCATTAGGGGAGAGTAGCACATCGAGGCCTGTACCTGGACATGCCCATGGAACCCCTGGCAGGCACAGTTCATGTGTCCATGGCCGGAGGCGAAGAAATGCACATCCTGCAAGGTATGGTCTGCAGATGTCCAACAAACATCTGTATAGGGCAGCCACATGGCAGAACTGTGTGCATGCATACCTATACACTATACAAACACACCTAGGGCAACCCCATACCTACACACCCCACATCACCACCCCCATATCAGAAAATTACACCCCTCACCCACACACATGGTGTCAAATGTATGGACCACCCTACGTCTCTGGAAAACCAACAACACACCCTGTGCATATGATGATACCTGTGCCACATCCCTGTCATCCATAACATTGATGGAGGGACAGACTAATATGGTTCGGATTCATACAGTGACTGCACTACAGTGTACCAGTGTACTGCTGTGTAACATGTTGTCAGCAGGAATGTTTAATGCTTGCATGTCAGGTAGTGTAGCTGTCCAGCCATGATGCATTATAGCTATTAGTAACACTGAGTGATTGTAGTCTCCATAATGTTATCCATTTGTGTTGTAGGTGTGCATGTGTCAGCAGACGTATGGTCTGCAGTCATATCTCACAAGGGGTATGGCACTGTGGTGACACCATGGCATATCCTGGGTACAGTTGAACACATGTCACAGGTCTGTATAAGTTACTGCCTGTGCCACATGGACAGGTGACCCCCTGGGACATGTATAATCAGCAACCTGAAGTAGATCCCTCCACATGCACGTAAACTCTTACTTGGCAACACTGGGTCTAGACCTCTACCTAGGTATGTAGTGCTACTGATGTGTGTGGCTTTCATTGCACACACCACACAGCGTTTAGGATGAGGTGTGCTCCAGGTTATATGTTACATGTAGAACATCCCCAGGCATGTACACTATGGTAATGGGGAATGTAATGGCTGTATATGGACAATACATAGTGTGACATACCATCATACACACATTAACAGACACATAACAGGCAGACACACATCCGGGAGACCTGGGCCTATCAGTGCTAACTAACTTGTCAGTGTGTCCAATGTGTTACAGGTAGGCTGTACACTGCACATACATAACTGGGCTGGATTGTGTTATCAGTTACCTGCATGGTTGATGGTGACAGTGGTGACCATACAGTGGTACATGGGACATGTACCGGGGGTACCATTGTGTAATGACAGTGTACACAGCACCTTCATCCCACTGTGGATATTGTACACACTGGAACCCATGATGACACTCTGACATACCCACCATCACACATTGAGCAGAACTGCTATACAACCCATTGTCCATCCCGACAGTGGTACTACAGGGATATGCATTTAATGCACATGCCACAGGCATAGTAGGGTGATGTATTCTCATGCCTCTCCTATGGGTAGCAACATTTCTATCCATACTACTGTGTAGCAATGCTTATTGTAATAGGAGTATGCAGCCTCGGAATGCTGTACCCTACAGATATACACACATGCACACATACACACACTTGCCAGAACACAGTGGGAATCCCATGCCTATCAACCCATTAGTGCAACAGTGTTGTGCTGGTACTGCAAGGCTCAGGTAGCCTTTAAAGAGAGGAGCGTAACCTGGGTACATGTAATGTCCGGTACAGCAGCAGTCACATCTAACTATGCAATGGGTGTTGCTGTGGGCATGAAGGCCCTCATGGTATTCCCAACTACAGGTGTACTAACACACAGTCATTGATATCCTCAGTAAAACACAAGTACACATTTATCAGTACTGGGATGCATCACTGCAGGTGATCATAGTTGTGTACATGGCTATTGTCCATGGAGAGATGGAAAGTATAGGGGATGTGTGTACAGTGGTATCATGCCGCCTGTCATGTGCCAGCAGGCAATCTATCTACAGACACCACTATGGTAACCCTATGGGCGAGAGTGACATGCATCAGCCAATCCTCTAGGGGGCCTCCTGCATATGGCCAGTGAGGTGATCCAGTTGACATGTATGCAACATGTATTAGAAAACATGGTTAGTGTCTGTGTTGGAGACCTGTACCCAAGCATGTTCTGCTGACTGTGGTAGTGTAGTTGGAAGTATCAGTGGCATGTGGTGCATACAGGGTGTTGTGTCCTATCTGTGCCAGTTATAACACAGCTGGGCAGACATGTCAGTGTCAGTCAAGCACAGGTTGCCTGTAAGTATCCAAGCTGGATACCTGCCATCTGCTCATCTGTACAGGCACTGACAGACATCAGATTGCCAACTAGCTATGCAGTAGGATGAATGTGTTGACAGATAGATGTCTGACACCAATATGTATGCCATTACTACATGTTGGCAGCCCTTGCTGATGTGCTGTATAGACAGTAGTCAACAGTTAATTTCCACATGTCAGATTATTATCCAGTAGGGGATATGTGCCGTGACACAGCTCACACACCAGGAACATGACAGTGAGGACTCAGAGTCCATCTATGCATGCAGGGGTGCTTGTTGCCAGTACTACAATTAGCAATCTACTCTTGCTTGGGAAAGCACTGTCAACAGTAGTAACGGCATGATACACTACAAGGCAATGTGATGGCACATTACCTGGGATACTACCCTTGTATGTAACACATTCACATGGATAAGAGTGATGTACAGGTCTTATATACTCAAGTGTCCCAGACATGACACTCACACTCCTTGCTACTGTAATGACAGCACATAGATGCATGTTATGCACATGGCATTACATACACTTATTAGAGATGTCATTACCCTGCTATGTTATCAGACTGGGATGTGAGCACTGGTTACCAGTGCTGAGCCATGCTTAGCAGGTGTCAGCATTGCTTCAATATAACAGCTAAGCACATGTGTGCACTGGTAAATGAAGCCTACACAGTGTAAGCACCCGTACATTTAACCATACATTAGCACCACTTAGCTTTGTGCAAACCAGGGCAAACAAGCTTACAGCTGCTCAAAACTGCCTTAACCACTCTGCATCCAGCAGCCCTTGCTCTGCCCAGCAACAAAATAAACAGTCCTTGCAGGTCTTGATCCCAGGACCCTGTGCACTTGGTCACAACCGTTGACTACTATGCCATGGCATCTGTGTAAACAGTTGTTTTTCCAAAACATCTGTCACTAGACATATTGAATAGTATTGAACAATCACTGTGACTTCTACAATTGTATAGTACATGTTATTGATATTACTGTTGCATCACATATGTTGTTATATCTAAACATACACATATCAGATACATACGGTGTGATACATCTGGGAAGGGTATACACAAACGTAATGCTTACACATGACAAGAATATGGATATATACATATACATATCTAGATATATGTCTACATGTACACATCTGTGTAGTGCATCATATATATGGCCATGTAGAAATCTCTCTGTATATATATATATATATATATATATATATATATATATATATATATATAGATTTATCTCTCTCTCTCTCTCTCTATATATATATATATATATATATATATATATATATATATATATATATATATATATATATATATATATATATATATATATATGTGTGTGTGTGAATAAATATATATATATATATATATATATATATATATATATATATATATATATATATATATATATATATATATATATATAGATACAGATATAAAAATAAAGGTACAGGTTCTCCATGACAATTGAAGCCAAAACTCTTACGTACAAAATCCTTTATTAAGAACAGTGGAACAGTAAGCGCTTTCGCGTCTACAATGGATGCTTCATCAGACTTCAATGTTGTCTATTTGGTTGGTTTCACAGGTACCTTAACCTAGGAGGTCTCTATTTTTGTTGTTATATATCTATGTATGTACATGATATATGTACAGATATACCTATTTATATTGCTATATATGTGGATATCCATAACTATATGTGCATATATATTTATATATATGTATATGTGAAGACATATATAGCTGTGTATATGCATATATATATATATATATATATATATATATATATATATATTTATATATATATATATATATATATATATATATATATATATATATATATATTTTATTTATTTTATTTATTTTTATTTTTATTTTATTTTACATTTGTTGACCGGGCTAGTCTAGCTGGATACATATCCATTTTCAGTAGAGGCCCGGGGAGAAAAGCTCCACAAAAAAAACATATAACAACAATACATTATGGTAAATATATATATATATTTGTGAATAATAATTAACATACAATCAGACCCCCAAAAAAGGACAGGCTAAAAGAAACTACAGTTGGCAAAGAGAAATACATAGCCAGTTACAGAGCATTAAACTTTAGCTAAGGCTAAAGAAACAAATTATCAGAAAGAATGACAGGTAAGTTAAGGTAGTTATAAAGAAATCTAGGAGAAATAGAAGAAGAGAAGAAGCAGTAGAGAGAAAAGAGAGTAAGGAGAAAAAGAAGTGGCAAAGGTGACGAGAGAGAAGAGCAAGGAGAAGGGGGTAAAGCATAAAGGCCAAGCATGGGCAAGAGATAGACTAGGAAAAAGCTTAAAAAGCAAGCCAAAAAATAGGCGGAGTGGAAAAAGAAGAGGTGAGCTAAAAAAGAGAAGGAGAAGAATGTCAGTCAGGAGCACTACAAGAACAGAGCCAGTGATTTTGGAAGTAAAGCTTGAGTTTTTCTTTGAAGAGAGGAAATGATGAAATCAGTGTTATATCACTAGGTAACAGATTCCATCTTCTACCAACCGTATTAGTGAATAAAGAGTTGCCGGCATAGTTGTTATAATTTATTGATCTGGTCAGGAGTCTACAAGAAGAATGGAGGGAGTTAAGATTATTGTAAGGGATTAAAAGTTGAGAGAGTATAGGGGTGTTGTCAGGTTGGTACAGAATTTTGTGAGCAATGGTAAGTTGTGAGATGAGAAGATAGTATTGAAATTCGAGCCAGCCTAGGAGTTTCAAGTTTAGACAGTGATGGGTTCTGTAAGGGTTACCAGTGGCAAAGTGGGCAATGTTATTATAACAAGCAGCTAGTTTGTTTAGGTTAGCTTTCTTGAGGTTTGTGTAAATTGGAGAGGCATAAAAGAGAGTAGATATAAGATGGGAGAGGGCAATTTTAGCTCTAGTAGGTGGGGTTAGAAACTGTTTGATACGGTATAAGGATCCTATTTTTCTGTTAACAGATTTGATGGTGTTGTTGATATGTTGATCAAAAGTGAGATTATTATCAATGGTTACTCCTAACAGTTTAGTAGTAGTGTCAGGAGAGATGACAGTGATGTTGTTTGAAGAGATAGTGAAGTGTAAAGGGGAGGTCTGAGAGGTAGGGGTGAAGAGAAGAAGTTTAGTTTTCTTTGCATTAAGAAGGGGGTACCGTCTAGTAAACCATGTTTCTACAGTGTTAAAGATATTTTGAGTTAGTGAGATTAGTTCTATGGAAGAAGATGCTGAGCAAATAATGGTAGAGTCATCAGCGTATTGAATGCAAGTTGCTTGAGGGATTGCTGAGTGCAGATCATTTATGAAGAGGGAGAAGAGTAGTGGACCAAGAATAGAGCCCTGAGGGACACCAATGGAAATTGGCAATAATGAAGAGATGTGGTTATCCCAAAGAACAGCTTGTTGTCTTTTGCTCAGATACGAGCTGAACCATTTGATAGCTAAGTTATCAAATGAGAGGGATTCAAGGATATTAATTAGAGAAGAATGGTTGACCATGTCGAAAGCTTTAGAGAGATCAATAAATAGAGCCGAAGAGAGAAGGTTATTGTTGCGGTTCCAGTTGATAGTATCCACAAAGGAGAGGAGGGCAGTGGTGGTGCTATGATGAAGTCTAAAGCAATGCTGGCAATTTGCTATTATGTTATGTAAAGAGAGATATTGTACAAGTTGCTGGTGAATGCATTTCTCCATAATTTTTGCTAAGGGGGAGAGGAGAGCAATAGGTCTAAAGTTAGAGAAGTCAAAAGAGTTACCATCTTTGTGTAGAGGGATAATATGAGAGATTTTCCAAATATCAGGAATGATTCCCTCTTGGATTGTCCTGTTTATTAGAATGGATATAGGGTAAGCAATTACTTTAGCTGCCTTTTGGAGATAAAGAGAAGGGATTTTGTCAGCAGAGGGGGTACATGGTTTCATTTTGTGAATTAGTCTGTAGATAAAAGAGGTGGAGATAGGTTGAAGAGAGAAGTTAAAAGTAGAGTCTACTAGGTTAGTTGGAGGATAGAAGTTGTTGGTGTTCAGTTGTCTAGCAAGAGATAGAATAGTTTCGGAAAAGAAAGAGTTAAAAGCATTAGCAGTTAGGTAAGGGGTGTCTGGGTCAGCATTAAGTGGGGAAGGGGTTTTGGTTGTTCCTGGGGAAAGGAGTCTATTTACAGATGACCAGAATTGTTTTGAATTATTAAAATGAGTATCTTGAAGTTCATAGTAGAATTTTCTCTTATCTGTGATAATTGCTTTTTTGGTCAAATTTCTGAGCTGGCAGAAGGGAAGTAAATCAGGGCTGTTTCTATGGCATCTCCATTTGGCCCAGATTTTATTTCTAGAGAGGATTAGTTTTTTAGTTTCGCTAGAGAGCCATGGGGCTGTCTTAGATTTCATTCTGATGGTACGCTCTGGAGCATGTTTGTCAAGAATAGACAAGAAGGTAGAATTAAAGAATATTACTGCATCTTCAAGAGGAAGAGATTTCAAGGTGTTCCAGTTACATGCATTCAGTTCAGCTTGAAATAATTCTATATTAAAGTGTTTGGTCGAGCGTATTTTTCTTAAGTTAGGGAGGTTTAAACAATCAGTCTTTTCTCTTGTAATATATGTTAAACAATGGTCACTGATATCATCTGGCAAAGTTCCTACATTATATGTAATGTTGAGTTTGTTTATGAGTATCCAGTCTAAGATACTCTCTTTTTTGCTGGACTTATTAAATCTTGTAGTAGAGCTAATGGATTGTGTAAAACCATTTAGGTTAATGTGAGAGGAGGGATTATCAGTATTAATAGAATTCCAGTCTATGTTAAGGTCACCTAATATTATAGTTTCTTGGGGGTAAGTGTTAGAAACCCAACTGAGAAAGTCTTCTATGATAGGTATATTGTTACCCGGAGGTATGTATACGCAGATGATATAAAGAGATTTTTGGACATTTAATTGGACTTTAGTAATAATGGCTTCTACTTTGCTATCCAGGGTTGGACAGGCAGGGAGTGTAGAGATATTGAGTTGATTCTTAAACAGGATTGCAACTCCACCACCTTTCCATTTAGAACGGTCAAGTCTTACTATATTATAGCCTTGGGGTGTGATCTCTGTATCTTTTGTTACTGGTTTTAGCCAGGTTTCTGAGAGGCAGAGAATGTCAAAAGAGTGTGTATCAAGGATGGCATGAAGGTAAGGAACTTTGTTGTTTACACTACGAATATTAAGATGTCCAATCAGTAAGGTATTATTAGGGTTAGGTCCAGCTACTTGAGGGGAAGGAGATACTGGGCCAGGGTTAGGGTGGATGTCACCATCTTGTAAGGTAGGATTATCTGGTTTGGTTAAGTAGTTGCTCTTAACAAGGGTTAGAAGTTTCATTTTCTTATCTAGGGGTGAGGTGTAGTTAAGATGGGAGAGTCTATGGAACTTTGGAAGAAGGTAGTTAGGGGTGGAATTAACATTTAAGAAAGAGGTGAGAGAAGTGTAGGTAGTAGAAGTGTGTTTCAGTTTATAGTTAAACTGGGTATTAAGTGGGTTTTCAAAGAAGGTAAGAAGGTGAGCAGAGAATAGTAAGAAGGGGATTAAGACTAAGAGTATAAGCAGGGTAGGTAGGTGGGGAGGCATTTTTTAAAAGCGAGTAAGAGTAGAAGTGGATTGAAGAGGAAAGGTACAATAAATATGTAGGAAATAGTCAATGTGGAACAAGGATATAGAAATGTAGAAGGAGGGTAAGGGACAGGTAGAAATGAGTAGAGGGATAGAAGACAAGAAATACCAGAAGAGGTGGAGTGATGCCTGTAAGAGGGTGGGAGTGAAAGTAGACTAGGAGTACATGAGAGAAGAAAAGGGGTGTGTGGAAGGGAGGGTTCACAGTTGAGCGGGATAGAGAATGATTGGATGGTAGGGATAAGGGGAGGGTCTAGAGAGCTATAAGGTTAGGATCCCTGGGGGTGGGTGGGAATTAGGGGTAGGGAGGGGAGCAGAGTGAGCCAAGAGGCTTAACGGAGTGGGTAGAACCATGAAAGGAAGATGAGAAAGGAGACAATCAGAAAAAACAGGTAAGTGGGTTGAGATAGGTATGAAGGTAAATAGAAGGGATATGATAGAGACCAGAGTACACCAGTGAGAGAAGTGAGGGTAAGATTTAGTCAGAAAAAGGCATACAGAAGGTACAGAGAAAGAAAGGGTAAAGTGTGAAAGCGAAAGGTAGGTTACAGGTGAAAAACTAGTATAGTTATAAGGGAGATAGATGGACAGTAAGGTAGAGTAGAGGTTACAGGGGAAATGAAAAGACCAAATACCTAGCCGGAAAAGGGCAGGTTAGGGCCAGAAAAAAATAGGACAGAGAAAGCTGGGATAGGGGGGGGGGGGCACCTACCATGTAGTGTAAGTAAGTAGGAGGGAGAGGGGGTACAACTGCAAATAAGACAGAAGAGAGGTAGAGGAAAAAGAAAAGTGCAAATAAAGGGCTGGAAGAGAACTGTTTACACGGGGGGGGGGGGCTAAAAAAGGGTGGTACTGGCTGCTGGAGACTAATGCACAGGCAAGCTAAAACTCTATAGGAAGACCTGGTAAGAGCACAAGTATAAAAACATTGCAGTGCTCAAACCTACTTTCTGTTCCTAGAGCAAGGTGATGCTTTAAGAGGTTTGAGGCAACCCAGATTACAGTCACTGAAAGAAGACCAGGTTCAAATAATCACCAGTTGAGAGGAAGTTCGGACAGGAGTCTGAGGCTCTAAGATCTTTAGGGGAGAAGGTAAGCAAGAGGAGAAAAAGAAATAAGAGCATCGTTAGCACATACTTTCAAATTGGAGGATAAAATAATCAGCATTAACCAACAGTAGCATAATACAGTGGAGTCAACCAGCTAGCACATAAATTTACACATTTTAAATCTAGGTAACGTATTAGCCCTCCTGCAAGATAAAATATATTAATACTGGGAATCAACAGTGTACTAGAATTATAACCAAGAGACAGTAAAAACGCAAATCAAGACTATTAACTGTATTATATAGAAAGTAGACTGGTAAGGCATCCTAGATGTTACTAGGGATGGGCAGAAAATTACAGATATTCCAGTGGTGAGTAGAGAGCATACTATATTAACCCTCAATACCTTAGCAATAAACTAGTTGTGATTGGGGGAGGAGAGAGAGAAGCAAATGCCAATTAACTGTTAAGCGCTGAAAGCGTATGTAGAGTAGCAGGCGTTTTGGATGCAGTTTGGGTAATAAACTACTTTCCAACATAAAAGGGCAGAAACAAGAATGAAAATCCCTCAAAACCCTGAAATAAATAAATTGTGCCTAGGGGAGGGAGAGAGGGGTGCAAACGCCAAGTAACTACTGAAGCGCTAAAAGCGCATATACAGAAGTGCACACAACTTAGCAGCGGTTTGGAGCAGCCCTGATTTAGAGCTACTGGATTTGACGCTACCAAGGCTAACCAACGATTCTTTAACCACTAACAGGTTGGACAGTTTTTTTCTTGGTCCTTGGTTTGAGCTGAACAGCTACCAAGGTTAATCAACGAACTTTACTGACAGGTTGAACACCTTTGCATTGTTTTGTCGAGACCTGCCTTTTGGATCAGCACTGGACTCGTTGGTTACTGGATGGTGTCTAGATGTGTTGCATGTGTTCTGTTTCGAGGGTTATCTTTACGACTGTGCTATTAAACAACAGGTTGAAGGTCAACATTTTGTGGTGATAAACTGGACTTTACATACTATTTCGGACATACGCTCTGTTTTTTTTTTCTCTTTTTACATTTTTTTTGGTGGTATCTTATTTGGTGGAATATATACAGCGCCATTTTTCAAGATAGGCGACAGGCAAGTGGTACAGAATGTGTGCTTTTATTTAACAACAGCATACGTTTGCAACGGAATACCTAATTGTTTTCAACTGAACTGGGCTTTGGTCTACAAGGTCTATCGACCTAAACTGTGATCTTGGAACTATAGTTACATTATTCGCTTCACTTTGGCCATTATATGTATGTATCTAGCTTTTTTTGTCAAAAGAAGAGCTATATAAGACTTGTGCTGTAATTAAAAGCTTTGGCAATAATATCTGTGAAGGCACAGGCATTTAACATTAAGGGTGATGATTTTGTTAAAACTATAGTTCATATATCTGATATTCAAGTTGGGATATTGATAAGTGTCGAACTGTCAGATGTTTTCAATTAATTGATTATGTGTATCTTGATATACTGTGATTCAATAAGTGCAGTATTTTATTATTCTAACCTTTTATAACTGGAACTGGATTACTGTTGTAATATGGTTCATAATTTTTCTTTTTACAGTTTAGTAATTAATGAGCAATTTTTTGGACAATAATTATTTGTACACTAATTGTTTAGCGACTGCATATCTCTTTACCTTAGATTGTGTCTAACACTGTTACACAGATAATCACGGCGTTTTTGAGGAGGTAGCAGCACTATTGATTGTTTTTTCCATACAAACGCTGCCTACCCCTTCGCATCTGCTGAATTTTCAGCCTTTTTGATGCTTGTACTGTTCCATTTGCCTAACGCTGTATGCAATTACACTAGTGGTGATTAGCGACTGTACGCCAGCTTAGGTTACATTGTCACAACCAGTACTGGCCTTTCTATCTTAGATAATTCCCTCTGATAACCTTTAGGCCTTGGAGAAGTCAGACTTATAGTAACTATTTACTAATCCAACCCTGTTTTTATTTAAGCTTGTATTGTCTTGCGTCTACTGTGTGAGAGAGTGCAGGCTACTTATTCCCCTCTTTGCCCTATACTGCTATCTTAGGTAGTGTTTGAGTGAATATTTATCCCAGGGTTTTACATGATCTAGTGGGACTTCTCCTCTATTGACTGGCATACTGTTGTAATTACCTAAATTGACTTCTTCTGCCTTATGTCTGACCTGCGTATAACTAGCGTGGCCTTACACGCACAGACTGGGCTGGGATCTTGCAGTTAATGGGTTTCCCCTCACTACACCTGGTTTTACCCTACTAACTTATTTGCATTATCTATAGCTTCTACTATGGTTGTGTACTTTACATGCTTGCAGTAGCCTTTAACTCAACTTATCTTCTGCAGGTGCTATGCTCAGCTCTATGTTACTATTGTAAATGCTTGGTCTTGCCTGACTGTTGATGTGATTTATTGTGTTTACTACTAAGCTCAGTACTTGGATAATCCTGTAGATTTTGCATTGTATTAGAATACTGTATTTTATACTCTTTTTAACTTTATCTAATATTTTTCTTCCACTTTTTCATTGTACTAGCTACCCCTTGATTCACCTTGTGTTGTTGACTGGATTGAACCTCTCCTCTAACTATACTAGGGTGCTCTTTGCCTGCTACCCTTGGAAAGTTCAGGACATTGCCTTCTGATATCCCACTACCTCAAGCTACCACAAAAGTATGTCTACTTATACTAACGTGTAATATATTATAACCAAGTTACCCTGCTAGATTCTATTGTTTGCCCCAGCTAAGCTTGCCAGCAGCAGCCCTCTCCCCTTACTGCTTATTACCTTCCTCTCACTCCCTTTGAACTGCCACCTAGCCTGCACCTTCTCACACTTTGGTCTGGTTCTTCTTTGAGAACCCGTGTTCGCTCACTGCACCTCCGCGTCTGCCCACTAGATGTCACCCTATCACCTTCTACACTCATTGTACTTGAATTTTATTTTTGCCTAATTCTCCTATTGTACCTTACCTACTTCTATCCCTTTCCTCCTCTTGAGGTTCTCTTTTATCCTCTCCCCCTCAGACCACCTTCTCTTACCTTGACTCACCTGGCTTTCTCTGATACTTTCCCCCCTCTACCTTATAGTTCCTTCTATAGCCTTACCTCCTGTTGCACCTACATATTATCTTTCTTTTTCATTATATACACATATTCCTCCTGACTACCCCTAATCTTTTACCTTCTCCCTATAACCACTTCTAACTTACTTACTTATAAAAATGAGTCTCAACCTAGCCACACTGCTTATACTCTCAATTCTACTTATAACTACTCTCTACTCAACCTACCTCATTACCTTGATAGAGTATCCACTCCATTTTCAGTCTAAACATTCACAAACACATACATCTTCCTTCTACACTTCTCTCACTACTTTCTCTAATGTCAATTCCACCCCTAGTTACTACCTACCCAAATACCATAGGTACTCTCACCTCACCTATACCCTATCCTCAGATAAAAAAATAAGACCTCTAACCCTCCTTAGAATCAAACTCACATCTAAGCCTAATGACCCTACCTTACAAGATGGTGACATTCACCCCAACCCAGGCCCCATATATCCTTCCTCTCAAGCATCTAAACCTTTCACCAAAAATACCCTCCTCATAGGACATCTAAACATATGAAGCATAAACAACAAAGTACCCTACCTACACACCCTCCTAGATACTCACTGTTTTGACATTCTCTGTCTCTCTGAAACCTGGCTAAAACCAGCCACTAAAGATACTGAAATTATACCACAAGGTTATAATATACTTAGGCTTGACCATACTAAACGGAAAGGTGGTGGAGTAGCAATACTGTTTAAAAATCATCTTAACATCTCTACCCTTTCAGCCTGTCCAACCCAAGATAGTAAGGTAGAAGCCATCATCACTAAACTTCAACTTAATGCTAAGAAAGCCCTTTACCTCATCTGCATATATATACCTCCTGGAAACAATATACCAATTGTAGAAGACTTTCTCAGTTGGGTTTCCCTTAACTACCCCCAAGAAACAATAATTCTTGGTGACTTAAATATCGACTGGAATACTATCAATACTGACAATCCCACCTCTCACATTAACCTAAACGGTTTTATCCAAACCATTACCTCTACAACTAGGCTTAATATGTCAAGTATGAAACAAACTATTTTAGATTGGATTCTCATAAACAATGTTAACATCACCTACAAAGTCGGGACTATGCCTGATGACCTCAGTGATCATTGCTTAACTTACATTACAAGGGAGAAGACTGACTATCTCCATCTCCCTAATATAAGAAAAATACGGTCCACTAAACACTTTAAAATCGACCTATTTCAAAATGAACTTAGAGCTTGCAACTGGAACCCCTTAAAAACTCTTCCACTTAATGAAGCAGTATCATTCTTTAATTCTACTTTCCTTTCTATTTTGGATATACATGCTCCTGAGCGCACTATTAGAATGAAATCTAAAACAGCCCCTTGGCTCTCAAATGAAACTAAAAAACTAATCCTCTCCAAAAATAAGGTTTGGAACAAATGGAGATCCCATAGAATTAACTCTGACCTTCTTCACTTTCGCCAACTTAGAAATCTTACCAAAAAAGCTATACTCACCGACAAAGAAAGTTCTACTATGAACTACAAGAAACCAACTTAAATAAACCCAAACAGTTCTGGTCCTCAATTAATAGACTCCTTTCACCTGGAACAGCTAAAACTCCTCCCACTAAATGCTGACCCAGACACCCCTCTCCAAACTGCAAACACTTTTAATTCATTCTTTACTGAAACTATTCAAACTCTCGCTAGACAATTAAACAATAATAACTTCTTTCCTCCTAATAATCTAGTAAACTCTTCCTACAACTTCTCTCTACAACCTATCCCTACCTCTTTCATCTATAAACTTATTCACAAACTGAAACCTTGTACCCCTCTGCTGACAAACTCCCTTCCCTTTTTCTGCAAAAGGCAGCCAAAGAAATTGCTTACCCAATTACTATACTCATAAACAGGACCATCCAAGAAGGTACCATCCCTGATATTTGGAAAATCTCTCATATTATCCCACTACACAAAGGCGTAACTCTATTGACTACTCCAACTTTAGACCTATTGCTCTTCTTTCTCCTTTAGCAAAATTATGGAGAAATGTATTCATCAGCAACTTCTACAGTACCTCTCTCTTCACAATATTATAGCTAACTGTCAACATGGCTTTAGACCTCACCATAGCACCACCACTGCCCTCCTTTCCTTTGTAGATACCATTAACAGCAATCGCAACAATAATCTTCTCTCTTCTGCCCTATTCATTGACCTCTCCAAAGCTTTTGACATGGTCAACCACTCTTCTTTAATTAGCATTCTTGAATCACTCTCATTTGATAGCCTTGCCATCAAATGGTTTACATCATACCTCAGTAACAGACAACAAGCCATTCTTTGGGAAAACCACATCTCCTCCTTACTGCCCATTACCATTGGAGTCCCTCAGGGCTCCATTCTTGGTCCTCTCCTCTTCTCTCTCTACATTAATGATCTCCACTCTGTAATTCCTCAAGCTACCTGCATTCAATATGCTGATGACTCCACCATCATTTGCTCAGCATCCTCTTCTTCTGATCTCATCTCACTAACTCAAACTATGTTCAACACAGTAGAAACATGGTTCACTAGACGGTACCTACTTCTCAACGCTAAAAAAACCAAACTTCTCCTCTTTACCCCCACCACTCGCACCCCTCCACTAAACTTCACCATCTCTTCAAACAACAACACTGTAATCTCTCCTGACTCTACAACTAAACTGCTAGGAATAACCATTGATAACAATCTCTCTTGACCAACATATAAACAATACTATCAAATCAGTTAACAGAAAATAGGGTCTTTATACCGCATTAAACCATTTCTCACCCCTTCTACAAGAGCTACTATTGCTCACTCCCATCTAATATCTACTCTCTTTTATACCTCTCCTATCTTCACCAACCTCAAGAGAACTAACCTAAGCAAGCTAGCAACCTGCTACAATAACATTGCCGCCACTGGTAAACCTTTTAGAACCCATCACTGCCTTAATTTGAAACACTTAGGCTGGCTGGAACTACAAAACTATCTTATTATCTCACAACTTACTATTGCCCACAAACTACTGTACCAACCTAATAACACCCCTATTCTATCACAACTTATACTCCCTTATAACAATCTCACCTCTCTTCGTTCCTCCTGTAAACTTATGACCAAACCCATAAAGGCCCATAACGTAGCTGGTGACACCCTTTTCACGAACACTGTTGGCAGGGCATGGAATTTGCTGCCCAAAGACTTAACTTTAATCTCATCCCTACCTCTCTTCAAAAAACAAATCAAACTGTACTTCTACAACCATTGGCTTTGTTCTTGTACTACTCCAGGGTAACTTCCCTCTCCCCACCCTCTCTGTACCTTTAACCCTTCTGTTTGCTTAATATTTAGCATCTACCCTGCTTCTTCACCCTTGCTGTCCTACTATGCTCTCTCACCTCCTTTTGACTGTCTTCCTTCTTTTCCTCTCTCACTTCCTGACTCCTGTCCCATCGCTATTATTTATCTCACATTCTCCTTCTACTTCTCTTCCCCCCTGAGCTTTAACCGTTATCTCTATGGCAAATGCCATATTGCATATCCTTTATGTACTAGGTAAAATTGTTTTGAAACTGATCGAACTTATGTATGATCTCTAACTGTTTGAGTTCCATAATGTATGTTGATTTTATTAACAAGTTGATGTTTATTTCTATTTTATTGTATGTTTTTATTAACAAGTCTGTTCTTTTATGTTTTGTGTGGAGCTTTTCTCCCCGGGCCTCTACTGAAAATGGACATATATCCAGCTAGACTAGCCCGGTCAACAAATGTAAAATAAAAATAAATAAATATATATCCATATATCCATATATGTATGTAGATATGTATACGTCTATATATTTATATATTATATATATATATATATATATATATATATATATATATATATATATATATATATATATATATATACATATATATATGTGTTTAGCATATGTCCAGAACATGGAGTGGTGTCCTACCTCAGCACCAATAGTCTCAACCTCTTAGTGCAGGGGGATGTCATGTATGTATTGCAGGTATATATGTAGACTGTTGCTACTGTAACAGTGGTTGTCTTAACAGACATGTTGTGTGTGTGTGGGGGGTCACATCTGCTATTGACATGTACGCCATCGGTTACTGACAGACATCCTAAGGACATCATAGTACAGTACCACTCATAGCACAGTAATGATCCTGTAAACTACAGCAGAGATATGACCAGTATATGTGGACAGTCTGGCACCCTTTTGTCAGTCCAGAGGAATACAAAGATCCCCTTCATGCGACACATGTGGACCAAGCCTGATAATGTGGATGTTAACAGCCATGTACATGGGTATATCATGTAAATACTGGACTACATATGCATGCACAATTTATGCATTCACACACACGTGTCTGCCCTGACACATAATAAATGGTGGTGCAGAGGTCACATGGCCACATACTACCAAGTAGTTAGTGACATACATTTGGACAGAATCCCACTGCTTTGTCAGAAATACATAACAGTTATGGTGGCCTGGCAGCATTACTTCTTGCAAATATCTGGTCAGAACATCATACTGGGTAATTACACTAAGCTGATAGGCATGTAACAAAGCACTGTGCAAACTACAGGCAGACTGCCACAACACTGGCCTACATTTTGTATGGGGGAATACACATTTCCCTGCAAATATAACAGACTCTACAGGCATGTCACAGCACAGAGTAACAGACACCTGTGAGAAAGTACATACCCACAACCAATGTGAGCACAGCCACAGCCACATATGGTACATAAGCTTAATATGACACTATATGGATTGCCTGATTAACACCATTCTCATATGTGCCACAAACACATTAGCCTATATAAACAAAGTCACAGCACAGTGTGGTCCAATGCTTGTCTGTGGTATGGGGCACGTGTGTGTTTGGCCCTACAAACATGTGAGTCGATAGGGTACCATATACTGGATCAGCATGTAACATAAGATAGAACAGGACCAATAACAATGACATATACCACAGTCTGTACACAGGCCAGGGTACATATTCACAATACACATATTGTCGACAATCACCATAAGTACACATACCCCACTACTGTACACACACCTGCAGAATGCCCAGGTTATGTCCTCAGAAATAACCCCTACTATACATAACATGTCTAGCAATCTGATATCTGTCTGGCTTGTTATCAGGTATGATGTCAATAACTAATGGTGTGCAGAACATATGCACCTCTTACTGCATGACATATGTACAAAGGATGACAGACTCATGGCTAGTGCCACAAACACTGGGCCAGTATTGGCATGTTGCTGTGATACCCTCATACATTTACTGTTGTAACAGGGTTTGCTGTGACATATGTCCTATGAGGGATATGAAGTCAATAATTCTCATGGCTGTGACCATGTACTGACTGCAATCCTCAGACTATGCTTCTGCAGTTCTAAGATAGATGATCTGTGAGTAACACAAGAAACATAAGACTCCAAACACTGCCCAGTCTGCAGAAAACCCTACAGGTGGGAGTTTCCTCAAACACATAACACTGTCATGACAGGTATGAAATCATGTAGACCAGCCATATCCATACACACACTCTGCTAAATGAACATTACTCCATATGCAGAAGAGCAACACTTACATTCTGTAGTCATATCTGGCACACCCACTTCCTGTTTGTTGGCCTGTCTCCACAGTGTATGTTGTAAGAGGTATATCCCAATACCATTTGTGATGCTGTTTGCCAAACACGGACATTAGTCCCTGCTCACAGTGAATGAAAAGGCCCAACACCCACATGATGTTCCTGGGTATAAGAGTGTGTTTCCATGTAATTGGCTATGGGAATTTTGCCACAGCTCTTCTACATGCAATCAGCTAGTGGGGGACTGCAATTCATGCAGAGGCCATCAGCTGCTCATGAGCATCACTTACAAAACACAAGCTGCTGCCTAACCAAAGCAGGTGTACTTCTCTACATCCATCAGAGAGGGAGTGAGAGAGAGACAGAGACAAAATAAGACAGGGACGGGGTGGGAGAGTAAAACCTAGGCATGTTTGTGTCACACACTTAACAGTACAGGGTTTTAAACCCCTGCCTGACTATGTATTGCTATCACATGTCTATGCAGTTATTGCATGCACCACAGAGCTTACATGCTGCGGAATTGTCTAAAGGTATATCTGATGGTGAGTGACATCTGCAACAGCGATATAGGAGGGATAAGGTAGGTGTAGTACACGTGCCTGTCCACATGAACAGGTGTCAACGTCGACACAGCCACACTCTCTCTCAGGGACTCACACACATTAACACAGTTGGCAGGGTCAGGATTAGACTTCCTAATGAGCTAATTTTCCACAATACAGTAATATGCAGGTATCACGTGCACCACAGGGGATATCACAATGATATATGGGCAAAGGGTATGCGAAGGTGTCTGACATCAGAAGTCATGATTCAGTAGGCCAATGGGAGGTGTAGTGAGTGTGAATGGGGTCAAAATCATTATACTCCACACACACACACAGACACAGGTTGCCAGTACTGACATGCATGGGTGCATTGCTTCACAGGTGTGTAGTGACTAACTGTGCCACAAGGCTGTACAAGGCTAAGTAAAGGGTATACCTTGGCATCAGGCCACATGAAAATGGTCTGCAGTGTGGCTCAAGGGTGTAGTGTCTGGATTGGCCCACACAGGTGGGTACTGTATTCACCATCCAGTCATCTAGGTTACTATTGGTGGCCAGTGCTGTGCAATGTTTGCCATGTATGTGTTCTATAGTCCATGACATGGACGGTGTCTGGGATGTGCACATGTCCCACATGCATGTTCTATGACATGTGGAAGTGTACCTGGGTTGTCTGGGGCATGTTGTGCACACAGATTGTTATCATCAGATGTGCCATGCCTGGCCTCATGTGGTGGGAACTGGCAATGGACACCAGGTTGACCCTGCACCTACACTGACAGCATGATACAGGTATTCCCTGGTATCAGTGGCATCTGTCCATACAGGGCATGTGTTTAAGGCATGGTATGTCCTTTGTGGGTTACATTTCATGGCACTACAGTTGTTGCAGGTGTCCAGTGGGGAACATAGTGAAGGAGCATGTATGCAATTATGCACCTATTGCAGTGATGGGACATGGTGCCATGCCCTCTGTAGTCTGCTGCAATCACACTATGGTTACTATCTTTGGGCAATATGTAGGGAACTATCAACAAAGCGGTTGTTGCCTAGCCAAGTGTGTTTGTGTATGAGACATGGGTTGAGAGTGTTCTCTGGGTAATACAAGGGTTGCCAAAATTGTTCGCCAGGCCTTGATGTCACATGTAGGGGTATGGATTGTCAATCCCAGCCTCTCTGCTGTTTGACATCTGTTATCCTTGTAAGATGGACATTGTGACATATAATAGGCCCACCATATCAGAAATTTGCAAAACCCATTTCATAATGTGTCCAGTTGTTACACACTCACAGCCACCTCCTCACAAAATACGAATGACAAACACAGACACACACACACACACACACACACACACACACACACACACACACACACACACACACACACACACATACACCAAGTCTCACAATTGCCATGTGTGGGGATTGGAACTCCTAACTAACTAGTACATCACACTACAGCATTACACCGTTATAGCGCACGCCATGGAGATTACTGAGTTACTTCTTCCCCAAAGGTGTATTTCAATGTGAATGGCATCAGCAGGCTTGCGAAAGAAGGGCAATGAAGGTTGTAGTGACTGTGATTGACCTCAAAAGCATTGATCCCTGCACAGACAAACAAACACACACACAAACATCCACACTTGCCATGTCTGGGAATAAAACTCCTACCTGACTAGTTTACTGTACTACAGCATTACTCCATTATAGGACACGCCCTAGAGATTACTGGGCTATTCATTCCCCAAAGATGTATTTCAAAGTTAATGACTGTGAATGGTCTCAAAAGCATTGTTCCCTACACAGACAAACAAACACACACACAATACACAAACATCCACACTTGTCATGTCTGGGAATAGAACTCTTACCTAAGTAGTTTATCATACTACAGCTTTACACAGTTATAGGTCATGCCATGGAAATTACATGGCTACTTTTTCCCCAAAGGTGTATTTCAAAGTGAATAACAGCAGACTTGCCAAAGAAGGGCACTGGAGGTTGTAGTGATTGTGAATGCAGGTTGAAGTGACTGTGAATGGCCTCAACAAAAGCATTGCTCTCTACACAGACAAACAAACACACAAACATCCACACTTGCCATGTCTGGGGATAGAACTCCTTCCTAAGTAGCTTATCACACCACAGCATTATGAAGTTATAAGTCACTCCACGGAAGTTACTGGGCTACTCCTTCCCCAAAGGTGTATTTCATAGTGAATGACAGCAGGCTTGCCAAAGAAGGACACTCAAGGGTGTAATGACTGTGAATGGCCTCAAATGCATTGAGCCCTACACAGACAAACAAACACACACACATCCACTCTTGCCATGTCTGGGAATATAACTCCTACCTAACTAGTTTATCACACTACAGCATTACACAGTTATAGGTCATGCCTTAGAGATTACTGGGTTACTCCTTCCCCAAAGATGTATTTGAAAGTGAATGACATCAGCAGGTTTGCCAAAGAAGGACACTGGTGGTTGTAGTGACTGTGAATGGCCATAAAAGCATTGCTCCATACACAGACAAACAAACACACACACAAACATCCACACTATGCCTGGGAATAGAACTCCTCCCTACCTAGTTTATCACACTACAGCATTATGCAGTTATAGGTCACACCACAGAGATTATTGGCTTTCTATTTCCCCAAAGGTGTATTTCAAAGTGAATGACATCAGCAGGCTTGCCAAAGAAGGGCACTGGAGGTTGTATTGACTGTGAATGGTCTCAAACGCATTGCTCCCTACCCAGACCAACAACCACACACACAAATACACAAACATCCATACTTGCCATGTCTGGGAGTAGAACTCTTACCTAACTAGTATATTACACTACAGCATTATGCAGTTATAGGACACACCACAAAGAGTACTGGGTACTCCTTCCCCAATGGTGTATTTCAAAAGTGAATGACATCAGCAGTCATGCCAAAGTAGGGCATTTGACATTGTAGTGAGTTTGACTGGCCTAAAAAGCATTGATCCCTACACAGACAAACACACACACACGCAGCTGCCATGCCTGGGATTAGAACTCCTACCTAACTAGTACATCACGCTACAGCATTACACAGTTATAGGATGCGCCATGGAGAGTACTGAATTACTACTTCCCCAAAGGTGTATTTCAAGGTGAAGACATCAGCAGGCTTGCCATAGTAGGGCAATGGGAAGTGCAGTGTGTGTGCATGGGCCAGAACCCATTCATCTAGAGGCAGACACACCACACTAAGGCACACACAGGTTTATATTCTGCAGGCACGTGTATACAACTACTAGATGACTACTGACTTGTACAGCCATGTTGTACAGTTAGCACTAGCACAACAGACACTAAAATGCTGAGAGATTTCAGATGCAAATGTCTACAATGATTGACATTTGCACATCATGTGGTTTTAGCCAATTGGATGTGTGCTGGGTGGGACAGGCCTCATGATGGAAGGCTCTTTGTCACTGTCACTCTTTTCCACACATCTATGTATGTGTACTTTTGGCCTATTATAGTGCGTTGTCCTTGGACATATGTATGTATTCCTATCCAATGTTTGTGCAAAGCATGACTGGTGTGTAATGAGGAGTGTATGCACTAACATCTGTGACTGTCAAATATGCATGGTCCACTGTTGTTGCCAGACATGGGCTTCATTTTGTTAAGTGTGCGAGCATGCCCAGTATGACCTTTCAGTATTTTGTTGTCTAACATGGCCTTCGTGTCTCTAAGTGTGGGAGCATGCCCAGTATGACCTTCTGTATTGAATGTGTGACTCCATTCTAGGTACTGTGTACTCCAGTGCAGACTTTTGTGTTCTACACCTACAGCTAGCAAACCGTTTCTGCAGGATATGTGTAGATCAGTTGACAATATGGGGTCACGATGGGCAAAGGATTGTGGATTACTGTAGGTAATTGTGTCTGTGCTGCTTCAGCTATATGGTCCTGGTGTTAGGAGAGATATTCAGACATATGTACTGTTGTACACTGTGATGTTTTATGTCATCAAGTACTGTCAGGTAGACATATTTGCTTGCAGTGATGTCCTGGGGAATACAGGGTGCATGCAGCTGTGTCCAGTATTGTGGTCAGCAGCTTACATATTCGTGCACACTCATGCCATTCTGGAGGGGAAGCTGCAGACACTTGCTGCTGGGTTTGTGTAAATGGTTCAGCACATTGGTACAGTGGTGGCAGAGTATCCCATGCTTGCACATTGATTGACGTGACAGTATGGCCATATCTTGCTGTGGCTATGCCTCACAGCTGTACAGATTCATACAGGTTACCCGGAGGCAGGCGTCATAATTCTGGACTTTACCACTACACATAGCGGTTTACGAGTAGGTTTGTAGCCACCCATTCTTGTGTTTGCAGCAATGGATAGTATGTGCACACGGCTGAGTTTCGGACTTCACACACTCCATGCCGCTGATGCTCCCAACCCCCCCCCCTCTATTATGCTATCCACTTCCACATATTATGCGAAAATTATCTGATAATTTCCCTATAGTTATCACCTCATCACATCAGTAATTTGGTGTTGGTCCACAGTTCATACAGTAGGACATGGTAGACATGTTACTGTGATTTGTCCACATGGCCTTGCATTTGGGTTCTGTGGACTATGTTATGTTGTTATTTGGGAGTCCATGACATAACATACATTGGCAGTATGGGTGAGACATAGGCCTTTGGCAGAGGACTGTAGGTCATTTTGTAGTGATGCAGGCCAGCTGTAACAGGCCATTGCATTCTGTCAGTCCTACAGTCCCAGACTGTGATACACTATATTCCCCTCGAGTGACAGAGTAGGTGCACAAGGTGTTCATGCCAATACTTTCTGTCAGTATTGCTCCAGTGGTGTGGATGCTGGCAGGGTGCTGCTTACATGCTAGGGAACCACCTGCATAGGACACCTGCTCTGCATGGTGCATTCTTTCGCTATTGCCACACACAGGTGGGGGTCATACTGTACTCATTCCCAACAGCAGGGATATGGTGGTGGGGTGAGCTGGGTGCATGTGTGCTACGGACACTACTTGCATCTGACTCACAGATGTGCATGTGGCATTCATCCTATGCTGGCTTATGCAGGGACATCAGCTGTTTCTCAATACATCATTCCTATTACCTTTGTGGTCTGCCATTGCTTGGCCAGATGACATTCCCTACTACAAACCCAGATAATGTGCTGCAAACCTGTATGTACAACTCCAAGGGTGTGTCCATTTGACAGTTACATATTATACACTGTCTGTCTGGGGTACTTCCCCCTGTGTACTGCTTGTATATCTGGGCTGACATTCATGACATGTCCATCTTTCAGATGGTGACACATATTACTTCCAAACATTTACTATGGCTTACTGCTGAATTGTGTTATACTGGGAAGCATTGTGTTTGGCACTGCAATTGTGAGAACATGGCCCTGTCATCGGCAGTACTAGGCAATGGCCACCAGGACAAACCTCACCATGCATACATACTGACCACTCTCACACAATATACAACACACACCAACCTAACACACGCAGACCTGCATAGTGTACACATGCTACAATCTATCCTGCTACCTTGGCCAGCTCAGGTAATCTGTGCTCCATTGTTATTATATCTACACATACATGTTACTACATTTCTACATAGGATTGGGGGGCACACCTGTGTGTTACTACGTGTCTACATCCGATTGGGGGGTAACACCTTACTGTTACTACATTTCTACATAGAATTGGGGGGTACACCTGATTGTTACTACGTGTCTACATAGGATTGTGGGTGGGTCACACCTGACTGTTACTACAATTGTACATAGGATTGTGGGGGGGCACACTTGACTGTTATTACATTTCAACATAGGATTGTAGGGGGCACAGCTGACTTTTACTATGTGTCTACATAGAAATGGGGGGCACACCTGACTGATACTATGTGTCTACATAGGAATGGGGGGGGCACATCTGACTGTTACTACATTTCTACATAGGATGGGAGGCCCACCTGACTGTTACTACTTGTCTACCTAGGATTGTGGGGGGGGGCACACCTGACTGTTACTACAATTCTACATAGGATTGTGTGGGGGCACACCTGACTGTTGCTACATTTCTACATAGGAATGGGGGGGTACGCCTGACAGTTGCTACATTTCTACATAGGATTGGGGGGCCCACCTGACTGTTACTACGTGTCTACGTAGGATTGTGGGGGGCACACCTGACTATTACTATGTGTCTACGTAGGACTGTGGGGGGGCACACCTGACTGTTACTACAATTCTACATTGGATTGTGGGGGGGCACACCTGACTGTTGCTACATTTCTACATAGGAATGGGGGGCACACCTGACAGTTGCTACATTTCTACATAGAATTGGGGGGCACCCCTGACTGTTACTACGTGTCTATGTAGGATTGTGGGGGGGCACACCTGACTGTTACTACAATTCTACATAGGATTGTGGGGGGGCATACCTAACTGTTACTACATTTCTACATAGGATTGGTGGGGGGCACACCTGACACTTGTACACATTTGTTATGGCTGTACTGGTATGCCAGGGACTCCATTTCATTCTGTATTCTAACCTATCATACTGACTAGGGGAATATCAGTGTACTACAGGTCTTAGGTTTGATTGACGTATATTTCAGTTTTTGACTTCTTACCTTTCAGAACTAATATCCCACTGCCTGACCTGTTGTAGTCTGTTTGTGTAGGCCTGGGGGGTGTTACCCATACCCATCACTCAGAGGCCTTAGCACAGCATTTGTTTGTGTTTGTCTACACCTGTCCTGCTGGCTGAAACTGTTGTTGGGTATGTGAGCCTCCCTGACTGGCATGTGTGTGTGTCATATGGAAATGCATGTGGCTCAGCACATTTCCTACAGTGGGTTTTGTCACCTTGTCTAGTACTGGCTACTATGATGACACCAGTAGTTGTTACAGATCTCATGCTGCCACTATAGGTGTCTACTATCTGATGGCATCCCATTCAGCCTCCCAATTGCCTTGCATGCTCAGATCCATACCATAGATACAAGTGACAACACATACTACTCCATTCTGCAATTGGTAGGAAGAGTGACTTACCTTGTGGCTGTGCCAGTATTGAAGATGGTGCTGGAAGGGCTGACTATGTAGGATGCACATAGTACACTCCATATAAATGGTTCAGCACAGGTAGTGTCATGTTTGGCATCCATTTTACTGTATCTGAGAGTCAGAGAGAAGTGGCATTCCCTGGGTCCATACTGTGCCAAGTGTATGCGCTTTGCGTTGCCTCTTTGCCAAGGCCAGGCCATACTGGGCATGCCTCCTTCTGCCTACTGGGGCAGACTCAGGTTGCTCCTCCTCTGAGTCACTCTGTGCCTGTGCAGGCCTTGGCAATGGTGGGGGGCTGTGTGACCCTGCCCCATGATGTTCCTGCTGCAGCTGTTTCTGCAGCATCATATTGTGGAGCATGGCACATACAATGACAATTTGGGTACATGTAGATGGTGAGTACTGCAAGGCTCCACCGAATGTGTCCAGGCACCAGAACCATGACTTGAGCATCCCAAACACACGCTCTATTATGATTCTGGTCTGTGCATATGCCTCATTATGGAGTTCTTGTTCAGGTGGGTGTGCATTTCTGATGGGTGTCATCAGCCACAGCTCCAGTGCATAACCAGCACCCCCCACTAGGTGACCATAAGGGATGTCCCCACTGGCAAATCTCTGGTACAACTGTGTCAGATGCCAGATGTGGGAGTCATGATAGCCTTCAGGGGAGCCAGCAGACACATTCATTATAATGTGCTGGGCATCGCACATGATCTGGCAGTTGATGGAGGGGAAGCCCTTGCGGTTGATGTAGACCCTACCCTGCTCACTGGGTGGTGCTTTGATGCATATATGTGTACAGTCTATAGCACCCACTCCCTCAGCGTATTCTGCTATTTGGTGGAAGAGACACATATTGGTGCCCAACACCTCATGGGTGTTGAGGAAATATACGTGCTCACCGGCATGTGCTGACATGGCATCCAGGAACTGATGGAGTACCCTGGATGCTGATGCCTGTGATATCCCCATGATATCCCCAGTTGGCCTTTGGAAGGTACCTGTGGCTAGCATTCTTAGGCCTACATATACATCGGTATCCATTGGGATGGGTTCCCCTCTGTTAGTTCTATGTGTCAGTTGTGGCCGGCAAAGCTAAACAATTTGCTGGAGGAGTTCCATGTCCACCCTATAGTGCTCCACTATCTCCAGTTCATATAGCCCCTGGTAGGTTACCCTGGGTCTGTACACTCTTTTCTGTCTCCTCATTGTTGGTTAGTCAACAGCATTCTCATTCTCACCACCCACAGCCTCTTCCACATGTTGATGTATGATAGCTGCTGCAACCCCTATCATTTTGTTGCTTTAGTTTGTTAAAATTTCCCCACTTGTGTACACTGGTGGTGTAGAGTATGTGGGAAAAACAGAGGGAAAGGTGTTTGCATAAGTTATAGTAGTGTGCTGGGCTGCTGCCTGTGTAATTGGTTGATTCTGATACATTTCACTTGCCAGCTATGCTAGCTCTCCTAGATTACCTTCCTACTGCTGTTTTCCCTTCCCATTGCCTTCCTGTTTAAGCCCGGGGGCACACCACGCAAACACAGTGCTCAAATGTGCACAGTGCTGCTACTTCCTGGTTTACTTTTTTTTTTTCCTTTAAAACCTGGTGCTCAGCACGCACACCTGCTTAGGCAATGTAAAGAGTGCTAGGCAGCTGCAGACACACCCCCTTGCTTAGCTCTGCTAAGCTAAGGGCAAACCCGAGCCACAGGGCTCCAATATGCTTACAGTATGCCTGACACAAACCATTATGATGTCAGCTAACTCTAAGGCTTGAACCATGCTATTCTTGCACTAACTCAGTTGGGTGCTGGCTAGCAGTGAGGGGAAATCTGGGATGCAGTATCATTCCCCTCATTTGCATAGGATTGCCTGCTAATGCAGTTACAGGTCCCACACTGAGCCTTCCTCCTTAGCAACCACTATTCATGGACCATGTTGTCATCTGCCTGCCATTGAGTATAATCGCAAAATAGTGATTTTGGTTAGAATGCTTATTTCAGTTTTGTTTTTTTTTCATCCCGATCCTGTTTGCGCACAGCTGTAACTACACTTAAACAGCAGAAATCGGTAAAAAAAAAATTTTTTTTTCCAACTGTTTTCCATGCCAGTGGCCATATATTTGGCCATTGGCATGTTTTACACATAGTATACACCCTTTATTTGGAGCTGTCATGACTCCGTTTTGTAGTTTGCAGAAATGTACTCGGTTACTAACCAAGTACATTTCTACACATTACACTAGTCCTGCATGGCTGGATGACAGCTTCCTGAATCGCAAATTCACCTCATTTGCATAGTTTTCACCTGCAAATGGGGTAATTTGCATACAGGAGCTGTGTCCCTGCAGGAGTAGTGCAGGAGTGCTTGTGCATACCCTGGAGCTTATTCCTGGATTGCACGGTGGCCATATTGCTTCCAGGAGCACCTGCACTATTCCTGCACACCATGCAGAGCTTGCTGAATCCTGGGGAATATGTCTGAAAAAAGAACATCGACAACATACTAATAAGCAGGGAGAGTTGTTGAGTTTGTGATCTTGTGAAAAGTCAACTTCAAGTGATTTTGCAGGGTGGCAAGCCCCCCCCCCAAAAAAAAATGTTTATATAGATGAGAGAAATCTCTAAAAAAAACAAGGGCTCACTGCCAGTGCACACTGATATATTGTACCCAGCAGTGAATTACAATGAAAAAATACTGATCTATGTTATGTGCCAGACAGATGTGCATCTAGGTTGCACTGCTTAACACATTCCATTGGTGGACACTATGTTCCATACAGCATCATATTTCCTGATTGTGTCTGCCTTTACTTCTCATCTGTCAATTAAATATGATTAGATCAAATATTTTCACACAAAAGTGTTATTGATCATTTGCATTTTAGGTCAACATATTTAGGTTAATTATGTGTCTGACAAATGTGTATTCGAGCTAGATATATATATATATATATATATATATATATATATATATATATATATATATATATATATATATATATATATATATATATGTATAAATATATATATGTATATATATATATATATATATATATATATATATATATATATATTATATATATATATATATATAGATATATATATATATATATATATATACATATATATAAATATATATATATATATATATATATATATATATATATATATATATATATACACATACATACAATTAAATTATATTTTATATATGGGTCTGTATCATATGAGCGAATCGCCCAAATTGTGAACGCTCATAATATCGAACGTACCAGACATCGAAGTGCTTTTTCTGAGATTGCAGTATAGTGAAGAATGGGATATTTCCCCTTTCCTCAGTGTAGTGCGATCTCGGAGTTGGAATATATATTTAGCGGGGGGTATAAGGGGCACAGACCCCCACAATAGGAAGTCCGAGGTCTGGTATGATCGATATTATGAGCATTCGCAATTTGTGCGATTCGCTCATATGTTATAGACCCTATATATATAAATATATATATATATATATATATATATATATATATATATATATATATATATATATATATACATATATATATATATATATATATATATATATATATATATATATATATATATATATATATATATATATATATATATATATATATATATATATATATATATATATATATATATATATATATATATATATATATATATATATATATATATACATATAAACCTCCCCCTCTAAAGTGCTTGACAGGTGTTGCATTGAAACAGGGCTTACAATGCAAGTACACATATACACCACCTCTAGTTACAGCTGACTGTAAAGTCAGGTACCCATCCTTGGGGCTCCTTGATTTAGTGGCTTTTTAATTAATAGTTGCCTACTTCATAGATGTAGCATCCATTACATGAGATGTTTAGGGCCGTTTAGGTAAGTGGCCTACATATCATGTATGTTGTTTTTTCATGACTATTCCTGTTGCTTAACCGATTAATGTGCACATTTATAAAGCATGTATTTGATTCAGGGAACATATGGTGCGAACTGAGCACCAATACCCAATTACATGTAGTTAACAGGTTAAGGTAGAGATGCTAATTTGTATCACTGTTACCTGGACAAGGCAGATGCAATGTTATCATGTGCATGCAGGCAGAGTGGTATTTCCTGATGGAAAGGATGCATGTGTAACTATCATGCACTACATATTATTGCATTCCTACTCAGTTTGATGAACGCTGCTTCCAGGGCACTTATGTTTTGTTCCTATATTATATGATAGTACATTAGCTAAGACAGGTAGACAAAACAGTGGTGCAACCCATGTTTCTGCTTGGTACAGAAACCTGGGCAGTGAAAGAAGAAAAGTTGAGAAACCTAGAGGTCATGGAGATGAAGTTCTTGAGATCTCTGGTAGGATGTACACTATGGACAGATGGATAATTGAAAACTCCATAACAGAAGCTAAATAAGCTCCAGTTACAAAAAAAAAAAGTCTAAGAAAACAGATTATGGTAGGTTCAGGTGCAACTTTGGGAGAGCAGAATATTGTTTGGTGGAGAGGAACTGGGGAGAGGAAGAATTCAAGAGGAAGCAATGATGTCTAGAAAAGATGTGGATGGATTGCTTGACAGAAGACCAACTTGACTTGACTGTTGAAGAAGATAGGACAGCACACTGAATTGAGAGAGGTGGGGGCAGTTGACATAATGTTCCAACTCTGTATAGAAAGTGTGAAAAAAAGGGACTGATGATGATGATGATGACACTTTGGCGCTATACTATTTACTAGTATTTCAAATTCAGTAAAGTACTTGTCAAACTGCTTACTGTGGGAGTTCATGGAGCTGATTTATTTTGCAGTCTATGCTAAGCTGGAATTATATCAAGCTATATATGAGGATATAATTTGCTAAATATTCATTATTGCTTAAGTCTTATTCGCCAAGGCACATACACTAACAGCATGTTCTAATTTTCTCATTTTCCTCTCCCCTATTTCCTTTATTATGTTTATTTTTATTCTTTCATTTATTTATACTTTTCATGTCAGCTTGCTATACTAGAGCAGTGCTGCTATGCAGTGCTCTTCAGAACAAATAAACTGCCCGTATGCTACATAACACACAGTAGTGCTTGCTCACACCAGGCCATACCATATATATATATATATATATATATATATATATATATATATATATACATATATATAGGTTTTAATTATTTATGGTACCATTGTATAAGTTCATGAATCTGACTGCCTTTCTTTGGGCAGTGTATCTGATTGCTCTTATTTTCTCATATACTGCATCCCCTCTGTTACTAAGCTCTTCCTTACCACTCTGTCTGTTCCATGCCTTTTCAGATCACTCTTTCATGCTGCACTTTATTTCCCCTCTTCTGGCAAACTGTTCAAACCTACTGTAACCTCTTTGTGAATAAGTACTCCCTAAGAAGTGTTCTAAATGCCTCCCTATTGAAATGTCAGCAGAGAGCTGAAAAAAAAGACTGAAAACACAGGAGAAAATCTTGAAAATCACTTTTCTTTTTAAACTTCTTTTTAAAGGTGGATAAGCCCCTCCTACTCCCAATAAGGTGGGGGTGCCCCCCTTCTGAACTTATATATACCAACTCTGAGAGTGCCATACCTCAGAGAAAAAGGAATAGTCCAATAAATGTCATCTTGGACTTGGTATACAGAAATCTGATCTTTTGGACATTCAGACTCCTTATTTTGGGGCTCTGTCTAGCAGGTTCCGACATTTAAAATGGTTACCATTCTGGATCATATCGCTTACAACTTCCATTCAAGTACCTTCCTGCCATACCTTTCATGTTTCCTCCTTCATCCTATTATTATTTAATAAACAAATACATTAGCATTTTTCTTCCTATTTGTAAAATGTATATTTCCTATTATGACCTTTCCATTTCCATTACTATTCTACTTGTATCTTTTTGCACACTGACAGCCAGTGCTTCCTACATTATTGTGCCCAGCCTTTAATGCTGCATATAGTATTCTATACACACCCATGGCAAGTTCCCTGAATTATGGGAGCATGTCCTCAGCATACACTCCACTGTCAGTGTATACAACATATTGTGTGCCTTAATTGCTTCAACATGTCCGTTTACCTGGTTTAACTTAGGTATTATACAATAACAGTTCATTTGAATTCAAAACAGCCCAATCAGCATGCCTATTGCAAACTGAACATGTAATACCACTAAGAGAGTAAAGTCTAGCTGCTAAAGTACCATTGAGCGGCTGGACTTTCTATTGGAATTGACTGAGGAACAGAGCAAAGCAGAAAATAAATCAGGTATGTTCTCAAACATAAGTAGACAGAAACATGCCTGATTTTTTTCTATTGCTGTACTATCCCTCATAAAATCTCAACAGAGAAAAAAAAGCAATAGAAATGATCATTTCTTCATTGGTTCTACTACACTTCACTGATGTACTACGAAAGCATGAAGATGCAAGTCCCACATGCATGCTCAGTACACCAGTAAAGAAGTAAAAAGGCAGAGGAACATTTCAGTGCCCTTATTCAAAGACATTATTTAAGAATGGACATGCTACATTTAAAGAAATCCCAATCTCTCCGAGCCACACACTCCTAAACCTTGTCACCACAATAAACAGAACATGCTGGAGGGATAGATTCCTGTCCCAGAGACTTCCCTTGCTCTGGAATAGGCTTCCCATTCATGTCAAGCAAAGTTCCTCATTAGTCCTCTTTAAGAGAAATCTTGATGATTGGATGGGAAACAGGAAATTCACCCTGGGGATCACTGCTGTGGCTCTGCTCGACAGGGGCACAGGAAAATAATTTTCTTGGGTGGCGAAAGCCAGGGTACCTCATTTGGCTAGGCTTGTATAGGCCCTAGGGCAGACAGCCTAGTACATACCTATGAACCTAAGAAAGGCAAGCAACTTCTTTATTAAATAATGGTATTGTAAAATAGCTATAATCCACTCTTGGGTGTGGGTATATCAGAATTAACCCTCGTGATTAAAGCATGCCAACCATGGATAAAAATTGATATACCCATACCCAGTCATGGATTATTGCTTAATTATAATCAATGCTGCGTCATTTATTTCCCCATCTCTTCCCTTTCTATAGTGTTGATCCTGTTATCCTAGCACACAGCATGGACCCAGAGTACATCACTCCACTCACTTTCCTGCAGCTATGACTTATGTAAAATGTGCTCCTCAGAAAAAGCAAAAACTTTACAGCTGCTTCTGCATTATCACATATCAAAAACTGATATATTATGTTTATGTTTTCTTTACTGCAAACTGTATGAATGCGAAACTGTAATATTTGTTTGACATACTTTTTGGAGAGGTCTGTCTTAACATTTGAGGCATATTGTTGGGAGTCACTACGCAACTTATTTTCAATAGTAGTTAGAGCTGTCCCTCTTCCCCTAAACCCTTCCCATCATCATTATATCTTTCTATATCAATGCACTGAAACATTGAAGGGCAAAGGTTAACAGGATGATATCCTCCACCTTAGAAAAGCAAAAATATTTCAGCTGTTTCTGCATTATTACCTGATGTCAAAAAGTGATGTACCATGTTCATGTTTCTTAAATGCAAACTGTATGAATGAACTGTAGCATTTGACTGGCATGCTTTTTTGGAGAGGTCTGTCTTAATATTTGAGGCATATTGTTGGCATTCACTACATAACTTATTTATTTTATTGAACATTTTTGGAAGATGCGAGGAGGTGAGCACTTGATTCACTAATTCAAGTCCAAGAGGAGTGCAGGACACAGTTATCTATGACTATCATTATGCTTTTATGTTGTGTGTAGCCATCGCAGAAGGCAGACTCAAAACACGCCTGATTTGAATAATAAATGATGTCCTTATCCCTGCCTTTTGAAGATAATATAGACTGTTCAGACACATATTCTTACTTGTAGTCATAAAAATTTTTAGCAGGTATTTTTTAATCTTATTTTTTTCAGGTGCAGTCTCCATTCCTTTTAATATACCCTACGGGCTATATGGAACTTGGATGTTTGGAAGAGCAGTTTGCAAATTTTGTATAGTAACAGACTACACAGCATGCGCAGCTTCAGTGTTTAACATTGTTGTTATCAGTTATGATCGACACCTGTCTGTCACTAATCCGGTAAGTGTTAATGCACAGTCATTTGATATTACAGCACATTTTGCAAACAAAGTAGCACAGTAATCCATTTTCAGTGGTTTCATTGAAATGCATATTATTTTTTTGGTTGGGTTTTCCCCACGAAATGTAATTTTTTAAAGACGTTGTGGGTAAGTGCATTTACTGTCTACATCATACTCAGTTAAATACTAATGACATTCATTGCAAAGCAACTATAAGCAGATCAAAAAATAGTCTGTCAGAGAGTTAAGTACGATAAAATGATTTTATGGAATCAACTCATATTTTATTTAAGATCTTACTATAAGAGTATTAGTACTTTATGTGGTTGCATGATCTATCTTTTGCCCTCTGAAAATTTCAAAGAAAATTCTGCAAAGTTTATGCAAATTGACATAAGTAAAACAGTTATTTCTGTTAATTAAAATACAATTCTTAAATCTTATTTAATGGTACAGTTTTATCTTCAGAACATTATGCATATTTCTTAAAGCTACCCATTTTCATCAGGGATGTATTTCCTTTTTCTTTCTGCACTGTGGTATAGCAATGCATACATGCTGGTTGAATTGTCATGACAAGATGCATAAACTAATTGATGAACACATATATATATATATATATATATATATATATATATATATATATATATATATATATATATATATATATATATATATATATATATATACACAGAAAAAAATGCACACAAATAAAATCCTTGTAAATAAGAAAACTTTTAACAATACTGCTCAGACAAGCTCCACGTGGCTTTACAGAGTGGTCCTAGCAGCAGGGAACTCAGAAAAGTGACTACCTTCTGGATTTAAGTATCATTGCTTTTTTTTCACTTGAAATAGCTTCTGTAGCTTACCTTGAACTAGCCTGAACTGTTATTTAACTGATTGCTGCATTATTTTAAAATCTGCACTTAAAGTTACATTTTAGTCGAATTTGATCAAAGGTTTGCTTGTTTGTTTGTTTAATTTAACTGTGAAGGCTGCCCACTAAAGTGTGCTAGCCTGTGTAAGTAATTTATCACTGTTTCTGCATTTTCTGTGTGTTTCTACCAAAAAAACAAAAAAACAAAAAATAATCCTTGTTTTCCCGCCTTCCTCGACTAGTTTAGACCAGTTTACAGGCATTGCTGTATTCTGGGCTGTGGTGTAGTTCCTGTGTTGTCCATTACCTTACTTGGATAGAAGGAAGTTTCTTTGCTCACCAGTGGGAGTGGGAAGCCTTGAGCAGCCTACCTGTCCTTGGGGGAAGTGACCTCAGCACAAGAAGCTGTAGTAATTGGTTGTTTGGGACCATTTCCAACTCTTTTGTAGTTCACTGTTTAAAATCCGCCTCTGGGCATTTTTTTCTGGCTATACTGTTCAGACAAGCTCCACGTGGGTTTACAGAGTGGTCCTAGCAGCAGGGAACTCAGAAAAGCGACTACCTTCTGGATTTAAGTATCTTTGCTTTTTTTCACTTGAAATAGCTTCTGTAGCTTACTTTGAACTAGCCTGAACTGTTATTTAACTGATTGCTGCATTATTTTAAAATCTGCACTTAAAGTTACATTTTAGTCGAATTTGATCGAAAGTTTGCTTGTTTGTTTGTTTAATTTAACTGTGGAGGCTGCCCACTAAAGTGTGCTAGCCTGTGTAACTAATTTAACACGGTTTCTGCATTTTCTGTGTGTTTCTACCAAAAAAACAAAAAAACAAAAAAATAATCCTTGTTTTCTGCCTTCCTCGACTAGTTTAGACCAGTTTACAGGCATTGCTGTATTCTGGGCTGTGGTGTAGTTCCTGTGTTGTCCATTACCTTACTTGGATAGAAGGAAGTTTCTTTGCTCACCAGTGGGAGTGGGGAGCCTTGAGCAGCCTACCTGTCCTTGGGGGAAGTGATCTCAGCACAAGAAGCTGTAGTAATTGGTTGTTTGGGACCATTTCCAGCTCTTTTGTAGTTCACTGTTTAAAATCCGCGTTTGCACGGCATTGCGCGGTCGTACGCATAGTGCAGCACCAGTTAAACAAGGTTAAACTTTTTCTGGCTCCGCCAAGTCTGTTCTTCAAATTTTCCGAAGCTCTACTCTTAGTATAACCAGACTACTTACTGTATTATAAGCCTAGCACTTGTTCTCAATACTTCTCTACTAAGTAAGCACTCTCGTACTGAGTAAAGCACTACATCTACTTACCACCCCTGTGAATACCCACTTCCCTTAAAGGTATACCACTCCCTTATACTGTTCTAGCATGTCGAGTGGTAGATTACTGGCATCGTCTCCAGTTCAGCTGGTCAATCTGGGCATCTTGAGACAATGCTACAATTGTCTCATGTACACAGACAACCCTCTCCTCCTCCCAACAAACACAAATACATGTGAGAGATGCAACTATATAGCCAAACTGGAGGCTGAACTCTCTCAACTCAGGGCTGGCATGACCAGACAGTGGGAGATGGCAACCACACACACAACAATCCCAGTCCCACATAGACCTACCACAACTGCAAACCAAACACATAAAAACACAAAGACATACTCGGAGGCTCTAATAAAAAACTTACCAAAACAACAGAGGCTCCCAAAGCAGACATTCAAAAATCCACCACCTCAAAACAAAACACATGCAACACATACTTCAATAAATCAGTGTGTCGACCAATCGCAGCCCTTAAGGCCAAACACCTTGCCTGATACACTAGTAATAGGTGACTCCATAGTCAGACACACTGATGTCCCACTGACCAGGCTGAACAAGGAGAAGGTGTCTGTGAGCTGTCTATCGGGAGCTAGGATCTGTCACATAACACACGCACTCAGGTCACTCCAAAGCAAGTACAAATATGACTCCGTCATTGTCCATGCTGGTGTGAATGACCTGAGACGTACCTCCCTGGACTACATGAAAAGAGACATAGAGGAGCTCTCCAATTATGTAGCACAGGCTGGTATGACCCTGACCCTGAGCAGCATCTTGCCCTCACCAAGAATGATACCACAATACAAAGACAAGATGATCAGCTTTAACAATTGGCTCAAGTACTGGTGTCATTCTAAGGGGATCCAATGTCTGTCTGCCTGGGATGATATGTTGGACAAGCCACGCTGCTTCACAAGGGATGGCTTACACCTGTCACCACTGGGCTTCCGGATATTGACTAAGGCTCTTGCCACCCCCATAGTGCCTTTTTTAGGCAAGGCTCAAAAGATAAACCCACCACTTTAGAAAACAAAAATGGAAAAAAACTAAGGGTAATGCTGCTCAACACCAGAAGTCTAAATCTCAAGATGCAGGCACTTGATGCACTCCTCAGCATGGAGAACATTGACGTCTGTGCAGTAACTGAAACCTGGTTCAAGGCTCCTGAGAGCACCCCAGCGCTACCAGGCTATACCTCGTATCATGCTTTTCGGCCCCAAAACCCGGGCCGAACCACAAAGGAGGGGAGTGTCCATATTCATAAAGGACACCCACACCTCCAGGTTAGTAGCAACACATGAAGCATCAGAGACCATACAGGTGCAACTAACCATAGGCAAAACTGCTATACAACTGGTAGCATGTTACAGACCACCCTCCCAATCTCAAGAACTCTACTCAACCTTCCTGAAGACATTGGAGGATATGAATGTATCACAAAATACCATCATACTGGGAGACTTTAACTACCCAAACATAAATTGGGTACATTATTCTAGCCCTAATACCCTAGCCCAAAGGTTCCTGGAATTCATAAATTCAAATGCACTGGAACAACTAGTCACCTCTCCCACTAGGGTAGATAATATACTAGACCTGATCATCACAAACATGGGGACAAAATGCTCCACACCGGAAGTATACCCCTCACTAGTGAGATCTGACCACAAACTAATCACCCTGGATATACATATCCCACCTCCACCCCGAGCACAAAAGACCACAGTGAAAAACTTCTCAAAAGCAGACTTCACTCTTCTTAAGACTGAGATGGTATCCTTTAAGCCCACTGTACCAGTGGATACCACATCCCACAATGCTGAATCCTTCACAAATGCTTTCTATGGACATCTCCAAGAATGCATGGATCATGCAATCCCAAACAAATCCAAATCCCTCTCCACCAAATGTAAGCGTCCTGTCTGGTGGACCTCAGCCATAAACAAATCGTATAACAAAAGAAGGAAGCTACTGCACATCAGAGCGAAATCCCATGAAGGGAAGACATCTCTGATCAACATTAGCAGAAAACTACGTTCTCTCATAAAAATATCCAAGGCAAGCTTTGAGAGAAAAATCGCTAAGGACACTAAAGATAACCACAAAGCCTTCTTCAGCTATGTTAGAAACCTGGGCGGAAACCCTCAGATATGCTCTGAGTTGGTTCACAACAACAAAAAATACATTGAACCCACAGATATTGCTAACATTCTGGCTGACAGGTTCAGTGCAAATTTCTCGCCTCCTTCACCCCCAAAATAAGAAAATCTTATCCCAGCTGAATGTAATCTCCCTTTCATCTCAGATGTCCAAGTGAGAACTGCCCTAAACAAAGCAAAAAACACAGCATCAATGGGACCTGACGGTATCCCGGGGTGCGTGTTACGTGAACTCCAAGAGGAGCTAAACCCACACATAAAAATGCTATTTAACCTTAGCCTTACTTTGGGATATGTACCTGAACACTGGCGTACAGCAACAGTGGTCCCACTCCACAAGGGGGGTGCCTCTACAGACCCTGGAAACTACCGCCCCATAAGCTTGACTAGCCTGGTCTGCAAAGCTATGGAAAGAATCATTATGGAACTCATAAATGGAGACATAGGGGACCTACAGACACTTGACCCCACCCAGTTCGGCTTTGTAAAGGGCAGATCCTGCCTTTTAAACCTGGTTGACTTTTTCAAAACAGTCACTAGAGCCATTGATGAGGGCAAAGCAAATACAGCATACCTGGACTTGGCTAAGGCCTTCGACACAATACCCCACTCAGGCATCATAGATAAGCTAAACAGCTTAAAAGTAAACCCTTATGTCACTAGATGGGTTGCAAACTGGCTAAAGGACAGAACCCATAAAGTTAAAATCGCTGGAGCAATGTCAGACTCAAAGCCAGTCACAAGTGGTGTCCCACAGGGATCTGTCCTGGGACCCCTCTTGTTCGGCATTTATTTCTCAGATGTTAAAGCAAACTTGGGAGGGCTGTGGCTGACAAAGTTCGCAGATGACTGCAAACTAGGTGCCATAGTCGATACACCAGCAGATACACACATCCTACAAAAAGGCCTCACTGAAACGGACAGCTGGTGCCGTAGTCACGGCCTTAAACTAAATGCCAAAAAATGTATAGTCATCCCTTTTGGAAAAAACAAAGTACCCAGAAATTATCACATAGACAGCAACCCACTGAGTATGGAAAAAGTAATCAGAGACCTAGGGACCCAAGTAGACAGCAACCTCTCATTTGACACCCACGTTGCCAAAGTGGTTAGAAAAACATTCTACCTTGCACACCTCATCATGAAGGGTTTCACATCCAGATCCAAGGATGTCATTGTACCCCTATATTCCTCCCTCATCAGACCCATGATTGAGTACAATGCCCCATTTGGTATGTACCTCACCCGGCACTTGCAACAGCTGGAGAGACCACAAAAGTACCTCACCAAAAGGATCAAGGGTCTCCAACATATGTCTTATTCTGCCAGACTAAAGAAACTTCAGCTCTATTCAGTAGCATACCACCTGCTCAGAGGTGATCTCTGCCTGATGTACAAGGCCATGTCCAATCAGGATCTGATGCACATGCTCCACCTCAAAAAATCCAAATCCATCAGGACCACGAGAGCTAAAGACTTAAACCTCGGCACAAGTATGAATAGGACATGCTGGATGGATAGATTCATAACCCAGAGGCTTCCCATGCTTTGGAACAGGATCCCAGTTCGTATTAGGCAGAGCCCCTCACTGACTCTCTTCAAGAGAAATCTTGATGAGTGGATGGGAGATCGTAAGTTTACCCCAGGGGTCACATCTGTGTCACTGCTAGACAGGGGCACAGTAAACTAATTCTATTATATAAGGGGACCTTCACTGTGTCACTACTAGACAGAGGCACAGTATTCTAGATTTATTCTGTACATTTTTGTACCACTTCATGGGGTGGCAAAAGCCACATCACTATGGCTAGGCTTACAAATGCCCCAGGGCAGATAGCCTAGTACTATACTATGAAACTATGAAACTATGAAATGTCATAGCTGGATACTAAAACTTCTTCAGTAAACTTTCAAAATGATATACATCACTTAAAACCAGTAATGTTAGACCACTGCAAACAGTTGTTTAGAAAACATAAAGGTTTATTTTAGAAATTCTTAATTACCGTTGGTAATGCACACATGCATACAACTACCTATCCTATAAAACCCCCTGCAATTACTTCAAAGTGGATTATCCCATTAAAATTAATGGATGAATCTGAATTTTTGATCATTTTACTTAATGCGGCTGGTGGTGTTGATTTATTTAGCCGACTAGGTTCTATGAATGACTTGGTGATGTAAATAACTTACCGAGTGCATTTCTGGAGGAGATCACATGGCTCATTATCATAGGATTTTCCTTCCGAAAGCCTCATTAGCATTTAAAGTAAGCTAGGGAAGACAGGCCACTGTAGTAATTCTATGGACTGTGCAGAATCACAGAGGTAAGGCAGTCAATGAATCAGAAAGGATTACTGCTAGTAGTAAAACTTCCAAGTTAGAGTTTAATGCTATCTATAGCCATTTCTGAATCCTCGAGACAGTATGCAAGCCTAGTTTTTGAGTAACAGATGTTGCAGTAATGCATCATATCTTTTAAAAGGGTATAGCAGTATGCAGGTTTCAGACTACATGGTATGGGCAGTGATTACAATACCACTGAATGTTATTTTCCTTTAATCAATAAGAGACACTCAAAGCATCTATTGGATGATGGGATGATGTTTTATTCCTAGATAATAAGGAAAGCTTTGGACCATGTAAAGGGAAGGGAGATGGTTGTTGGAGTAAAACATTTTGCTGCTGAGTTAGAGTATAGTTTTGCATGGGTCTATATTACATTCTCGAAAGCCGACAATGTCGAATCTGACATTGTCTACACAAGAATAGCAAAACTGCAGAACATCAAGCAAGTAAACGGAAATCTCTGTAAGGGAGATTTCCATTTACTTCTATGTAGTGTGGTCTCGGAGTTGGTATATTTAAGTAGCGGTGGGTGTGGGGGTGCAGGGGGGCTTGCCCCCCCCACCTACACCATTTATTTATTTATTTATTTCTGAACATTCAATGTTTTAACAGTTCGATCACTAAAGGTCAATCTTTAGTGATTCAAACTGTTAAATATTCAATGTTCTAATATAGACCTGTTTTGCTCACACACCGACACTCCTTTTGACTGGTAATTCTTTGAGGAGGTAATTTTAATTTTATTATATAATGAATCACAGGTGAATTCTACATCTGAATATGATGAAACCTGTTACTAGCTAAGATGACAATACCTACAATGATTAATTTTCATTTTATTTTATTTTTAACAAAAAGTATTGCTTGGTGTCATGAACTGTTGTATATGTGTTTTTATTTCTTTTCACTTTGTTTATTTTAAACTGTAGCTGGTCTGGCACACTTTTTTTCCCTGTTTTAGTTCCTCAGAAAAGTTCATTCTGCTGCTCAACACGTTTCACAGTAGCGACCAACACTTCCCTACCTTTTTAATGCATGCTGCCTAGGTTCCTAATGATATATCAACATATCCTTGAGACCATCAAGTAATATTATCTTTGGTATCTTCAAGCTCCTACTATACCCCTGATTTTGCTTAAGCAGACACTGATACTGTTATGTTTTTGTATATATGCAAATGCGTATGTGTGTGTGTGTGTGTGTGTGTGTGTGTGTGTGTGTGTGTGTGTGTGTGTGTGTGTGTGTGTGTGTATACACACACACACACACACACACACACACATATATATATATATATATATATACATACACACACACACACACACACACACACACACACACACACACACACACACACACGCACACACACACACATCTCTTTCTATACATATATATATATATATATATATATATATATATATATATATAGATAGATAGATAGATAGATATAAGGTTTGTTAACTAAGTAGTAAGTGGGCTGATCCATGGACCCTGTTTAATCATGACCTGGGTCAGACAGGAAAATACAGAGTAATCACACAAGTTAAATATATATCACCTATAGCATCAGTCAGAAAGATACAGTTGCAAATGCAAAGAACATAAGACCCATTGCTTTGGTGCACAGAGTTTGGCATTTTACAAGCATGTATATAAAACCCAGAGTTTCTTAATACAAGTTTAAAAGCACAAATAGGAAGAATATATCAAATTAAATCACAGATTTTGCAGTGGCATAGAAGAACACCTTTTCCCCCCTTTTCATCCCCTTCTCAATTTCTTCTATGCCTCATCTCCTATCATTTCCCATTGCCCCTTACTTATTTCTTATTTCAGTCTCTGCTGTTTCTTCTGTAGCAAGCTAACACAGGTTTATTAAAAGCCCCAGCAATGGATGGTTGGCCTAACATCCAGAAGTATAATTTTTCCATAGTCCAAGTACATCTTCCTTGTTTTAAAATATATAAATGCATACTGGTGGCACTCACTAAATCTAGGATCTTTTGTCTAAAGCCTGAGTTCCTCAGTGTCCCTTCCTGTGGGTGTTTTGTGGCAGATCCTAGAATTACCACTGTGGCAGGATGTTTTCATCATCTGGTCACAGCTGTACCACATACTTTGAGGCCTAGGACATGGTTTATTCAAACTGAATATCTGTGGTTTAAGTTGCATTTTCACAGCATCATAAGTTGGAGTGTAAGGTTTATTACCACTGGCTTTCAAAAAGCTTCACTGTTATAATTCCATGGTGAAAATTTCTACTTCTCATATATGCATCAAGATTTTTTTTAGTCAAGGTTAATGAAGGTCTTGTTGCGATTGTAACAGAAACTGAATTCTAAAACTTTGGACTTTGTCTAGCGAATGTCATTTTTTGTGTTTTGAATTTTATTTTTAATACTAGCTTCTTCATTATGATGTTAGCTCCTCTAGTACTGTATTCATGCGATAGACCTTCTTTGAAACATAATCAGATGTTGCCTTATAAACCAGGTAGAGGTCACTGTAATAGCATGTGCTAAACAAAATACAATATCAATTTCTGAATCTTTTCTGAATATGACATTTTCCACAATACATTCTTTTTCAAATGAAGAATAATTGTACCTTTTCAAGCTCTTTTGAAATCTCTAGAAGGCAGTGTTATATTCAATAATTTGTCAGAGAGAGATCACTGACATATGATGTAATACAGTGATCTCCCTGAAGTAACCAGACATGCTGTTTAGAATTACATGGACCATTAAATATGCATTTTTTGATTCAACTGGATAAAAATGGTCACAGTTTAATTTTTGTCTACTACAGTTTCCAACTAAATAATGATGGTATCTTTTTAGAAATTGGGATTTATTTTATAATAATAACTATGCCCTTTTTGCCAAGCCTCACAATTATTAATTTGTAGATTCACAGGTTCATAGGTACATTTGGTTAGAGACTAACATAGCCATACTATGGTTGATAATTATATATTACCCCTGATGATAATAACCGCGATGATACCATAGAAAATATGAGGGAACCCATGCATGGCATAAAGCATTTAGGAGCTGCCTCTGTCCATTAGTAGTACAAGGGAACAGTACTAAGTTAAATTTTCTGCTTTGCATCCATAGACCTAAGTTGTGCTTGAATATGGATAGGGATGAACTTTGTTTTATGTCGATGAGGAGTCTGTCCCAGAGCAGTGTTATCCTCTGCAAGTTAAACCTGCCACTACAAGCCACTCTGATGTTGCAGAAGAAGTTTAAATCCCTAGACCAATTATTTTTGATGACATTTGACTTTATGATTTTCTGTAAATCCATTAGTATTGGGTCAGAGGATGCCTTGTATGCCAGTCATAGATCACCTGGTAGCACTCTGTTGGAAAACAGTTATAGTGATAAGGCTTTGAGTTGGTCTGTGTTGTTTAGGCTTTATATCCTTTCAAGTTTCTCTGTGGGCATTCCAGTCAATGCATGTATCTGGACAGATACATGCCAAAAGGTGGCATTATACTCAGTGATTGGCCTAATGAGAGATAAGTAAAGAGGGACAATGACACCCCTAGATCTAGACCCAATCACTTTGCTTATAACCTGTGCAATACAGAATTATTGTTTTTACAACAATGGACACATGTTGGTCAAAAGTTAGGTCACTGTCCAAACAAGTTCCCAAATCCTGAACAACTGTGTCAACTCTACAGGAGTATTTTTAATGAGGTAGTTGTCTGAAGTAGATGAATTCCCAAAGGATACAATAATGCATTTTTTGGCATTTAGTTTCAGTCCATGATTCTAGAACAGGTAATTTATTTGGGACATACCTTCCTTCAGGATGGCTAAGTCATTTGGGGATTCAGTGACCACTCTTAGCTTGCAGTTATCTGCAAACCCATTGAGCAAGAGTCCTTTGGTAATGGTTTTCACTTCAGTAAAGTTGATGCCAAAAAAGGAGAGGCCCCAAAACAGAACTCTGGGGGACTCCACTTTTGAGTGGTCTCTTTTTGGAGGTAACTTTCCCTATTTTTATTTCCTCTGTCCTATCTGTGAGCCAGTTGGCAATCCATTGGGTAACACTGGGGGTTATTCCCAGTTTATTTAGCTTTTCTACTGTGCATGACTGGGGAATTACAGCAAAAGGTTTGGTCAGATCAGGGTATGTGGTGTGTACCATTTTGCCTTCTTTCATTGCTTTGGTGACCTTTTTAAAAAGATCCACCAGATTGAGTAAGCGTGACCTGCACTTGATGAATCCAAACTGAGATGTGTGTAGTGTTTGGAGGTTCCCTATGTCCCGACTGAATAGTTCCACAGTATGTCTTTCATGGCTTTGCATGTGAGGCTGGTCAGACTTATGGGTCCGTAATTGCCTTTGTCTATGGAAGGTCCTCCCTTATAAAGGAAAATGACTGTAAGCTGTTCTCCTTTTGCATGGTACAAAACCTGTATGGATGTCAAGACTGAACAGCGCTGTTAGGGGTGTGGCTAAACTGTGCTTCATGCCCCTGTTAAAAGCAGTCCTTAATCCTAAACAGCAAACCCTAATACAGGGCAAAACAATGGATATGCAATTTCCAAATGTTTCTGTAGCCAGCATGACAGATTTGGGCATCCTAAGGCAATGTAGCAATTGTCTCATGTTCTCAGACAACCAGTTAATCATTAAAGAAAATAACACAGTATGTAGGAGATTTAAATACATAGCCTTTGATGGCAAAGATCTCATACACAAAAGAGGCTGTCATGAATACCCCAATTATATCCCTCATACATACTGTTCATGACCCACACAGATTGTCTTATGCTGAGGCAGTTAAAAGAAACCTTCCCAAGTTTCAAAGACCACCAAAGACACCTAATGGCAGCATCGTTCTTCAGCAATCACTAAAGCACACATGAAAAGCAACACCAAGCATCTCAAATAAGCCTACACCTAATGGTCTCCCAGGTGCAAAGCCTATAAGGCAAGCATACACTTTACCTAAAACCTTTGTTATTGGGGACTCCATTGTGTAACACACAGATGCTTCATTCACCAGCCTGGACAAGGAGAAGATTACAATTACTTGCCTATCTGGAGCTAGGTACTGCAATATCATGCATTGCACTCAAGGTACTGCACCCCAGGTACCTATATGATTCTATCATAGTCCATGTGTGTATAAATGACCTGAGACATACTAAACTGGATTGTATGAAAAGAAACATACTATATCTCTCAGAATATGTGTCAGAGATAGGTATGAGCCTTGCATTAAGAAGCATTCTACCTTTACCAAAGATGATGCCACAGTATGAACATAAAATGGTTGATTTTAATAATTGGCTTAGTTTCTGGTGTCAGACCAGGTGGATGCAATATCTGTCAGCATTGGAGAACATGGCGAAATGACCACATTGCTTTGTCAAGGATGGGTTACACCTACCCCCCCCCCGGCTTTCAGATGTTGGCTAAAACTTTATTCACCCCTTAGAGCCTTTCTTAGGTTATGCTAAAAAAGAAAAAAACTACCAACATAGTGAAAAAGTTGACAAGCAGCAGTGAGGTGTTACTGCTCAATGCTCAGAGCCTAAACAAAATACTCCACATCCTTCAATCCCTCCTCACTCTGGAGAATGTAGATATCTGTGCTATGACTGAGACTTGGTTTAAAGCTGTAGAAAATACTCTGGAAGTGCAAGGCTACAGTGCCTTCCACACATTTAGACCAACAACAGCACAGACTGGGGCCAAAAGTGGAGGTGTTTTGATCTATGTTAGCAGAAATATGTTAGCAGCAAGCATACCTCCAAAGTTGGTTAATCAGCTGATACCATAGACCTCATCCAAGTGCAGGTCACCATAGGTAAGGTCCCTCACCATACCATGGCTAACTACATGTCCCCATCTATGTTCCTAGAGTCTCGTGACTCTTGCCTAAACCTAGTAGAGGCACTAACCATCCAACCAGACACCCTGTTTATAGGTGACTTTAACTACCCCTCTGTAGACTGGGAAATGCACACTGCCTCAAACTCACAAGCATAGTGCTTCCTGTACTTTATTAACATAAACATCCTGGAACAGATACTGCATGTGCTAACCAGAGTATCAGACAGATCTGGTACTCACTAATATGAAATAGCACTGTACCACCTATGTCACATCCTCACTAGCGAGGTTGAAACACAAAGCTGTCTCATTTGAGGTATAAATCAACCCAGATAATCCAGCTAAACCAGTAACAGGAAGTATTCAAAGGCAAACTGCATCCTATTAATTGTCAGTTTGTCGAACTTCAAGGCTCCCCACAACCCCGAGACCATAGCAACCTATGCAAAATTATTCACAGCGTCACTATACAAGCATGTGAATGGCTGCATAGAGGCTGCCATAGCTACACAAAATAAACCCAAAACAAACAGTTAAAACAAACCTCACTGGTGGAATCGTCATCTAAATAGGGTATATGATAAAAGAAGAAAACCCATGGCCAAAATCAAGAAAAGCATCTCCCTTAAAGACAAGTTCTCAATTATACAACTTAACAAGAAACTAAGAGGTCTAATTAAGTCCAACATGGCTAACTATGAGGTCTGAATAGCCTTATAGACTAAGAATAATCAGAAGACCTTCTTCAGCTATGTCTGGAACATTAGAGGATGCCAGGATGCATCAGTGCAGTAGTTTTAGCTATTTATAGCACTTTTAGGACTTGGTCTTGTGTGATAGCTGGAGACAGGTATATCTTGAGAGACAGATGTAGGGGAGAGAGGGGTAAAGTTAGATCTAAATTTATTGGCCAGTTGGTTAGCAATATATTCAGTCTCAGTGTAGGTAACATCATTCACAATCACCTCAGTACATTGTTGCATTGTGCTTTTGAGATTACAAACTTAACTAAAAAATGCCATGCAATTGTCTTTGGCATGGGTAGCTATTTTAGCCTTAAACTTGGCTTTGGTGAATTTTATAAAGCTCCCACGTTGCTTGTTTATTTCAGTGACAAAGGCTGTAACATTCTAGAAATTATTATTCTTACATTTGGTCAAAACTATTTTTGTTTTATTATAAAGCTTTTTGATACTATGATTTCACCATGTGAGTTTGTTTCTGTGGATTCTCCTGCACTTGTTCCTACTGGGTACAGCTGCATTTATGCTTACACCAGTATAGTGTGGTGTTTGTTTCTGTGTGTCCAGTATAGTTAATTGGGTTTGGTGGGGTTTGTGGGGTTTAAAGCTTGCCAGTGTACCTCTTAGAAGTAGGTATTTTATCTTAAATTTATAAAGTTACTTTTTGAAGAAGACTACTTTATGAGTACAACTAACAAGTGATGAAGATACTCAAGGAATTGTGTAAGATGCTCCCATATTACTAAGGACAAGATCCAATATGTTCTTTCCACTAGTGCATACTCTGACTAATTATTGCAGGGCATTCGTATTGACAAAGTCCAGGAATCTCTGTTCATGTGCACTAGTGGTGGTATAGGTTTCTCAGTCAATATTTGGATAGTTAGATCACCTAGGGAAATGGTATTGGGTTTAATACTGAGTGATTCTAGTTTCTATAGATAAGCATTGTGGCTTTCTTGTGTCACAGTGGGAGTTCCAAAGGTCACTGATACTTTGTACATGACCTTTCTGATGGTTATTTGGACATGAAGAAGCTCTGGTGCATCATGTTGATTTACCAACATTGATGTGAGTATTTTCTTGATGTAGATTGAGACACTGTAACAATGAGAAGTATTGTCAGCTATGCCAGGAGCAGTGGGACAGTGGATGTATAACACATGCCAGCACAGCTAGCCAGAATTTTGTAAAGAAAGTCATTTGTATATCAAACTGATTTGTACAGATCCTTGTGTTGAAAATGTATTTGTAAAGTTGCTTGCATTAAAAATGTATCAACAGTGTGTCCTGCTGGACAGAGGAAGATATACATGTATTATTGTAACTGTTGAAATGCATATATTGTAACAAAGGATACTGGAAGAGAAGAGGTTAATCTCAGTCCAGCTAACTTTGAAAATAGTTTGAAATTAAATTACCTGGCTTAGGCTATAAATATTGTATCTTGCAGTTCTCAGTGCAGCCAGAGACAAAATAATTTGTACTATGAAGCTTCCTGTATTGTCTTAGGGGTGAACTAATTGGTACTTCGGCAGGGTGAAGGTTTGAAATTGTTTTATGACTTCCAGAAAATGCAACAGACCTTAGCAAGCTCTATATGTGTGAATGTTTGACATGTATGTGCTAATTCCTGGCAGCGTCTAGCCAAGAGGGTAGCATGGGAACCAGAAGTCAGATGAGCAGATGTATGTGATGTTGTTCTGTAATCTGTCACTAAAAATGACATTTTAATATTAGATGAGACTGAAGTCTCAGAGCAGTCTGTTTTGTAACCTGACAAGGAAGACTCCCCAACAACTTTATCTTGTCTTGCCCTAGTAAATGAACCAGGGAATAGTAATTCTTTAGATCAGTCAGGAAAATATAGTGAGATTAGTTAAGTACTGTATTTCTGTATTTGTGTGAATCTATTCATCTGTGTTATTTTAATATTTCCTGTGACTGAAACTCTGGTGTTTATTGTAAATTATTATTTATTATTAAATATATTTAAACCTTTCATTATGGCTGGTCCTTTAGAGAATATTTTAACCTTTGAGAGTACTCATATACATTTAGTGACTCTGTGGCCACTCTTGAAGGCCTTACTGCATTGGCCAAACACTATCACATGTATTAATATTAATTTCATTCAGTATAATTGGGTACCCTTGTAAGAGCTTTAGACTAACTGGCTTTGGAGTGTCTGGTGGCAGTAACTGCCTTATAGTCTGGGCAGAAAGGGGCATAGCTAGTAAATCTGTGTCACCCCTCAAAGATACTCAAAGCTCTTAACCTGTTCTACTATTTTCTTTTCTGTCTCATTTTTCAGCACCTTCTGATTTCCTGCATTTACTGCAATGACAACTGTGCTGTCTTTAATTAGTTTCATCTCATTTGCTTTCAGTTTTTGCATTTCACTCCCCTATCATTTGCTGAAACTCGTTTTCAGAGTCTGCATGCAGAGTCACATTGTCTGCAAAAACCTGCTTTGCTGATCTGTCCTTCTTAAACTATGTATTAATGTAGTCTACCACCAGAATGAACAGCATTGAGTTTAGAGCTAAACACTGATGCACATCCACTATCACTGGTACCCCTATATGAGTCAAATACTATTCATGTCACATTAGGTGCCTGCATATTGCCTATACTAATTTTACCATTGTTCCTGGAACCTTGAGTTATCATAGAACTGCTCAAATTAGCTAACTTGAGACCTTTTCATATGTTTTGTCCAAATCTAGGAATGCCAACTTGGACTCTTTCCTCATCACCAGATTCTTCTCCACTATCTGTCTCACAGCAAACATCAGGTCAGTTGTGTTGCATCCTGATCTGAATCCAAACTGCTCATGTCTCATCTTTCTTTCTACTCCTCTGCATATTTGCTTATCCATCACCATCTCCAGCACTGTTTCGACAATCATGTAATAATGCATAGCTATCATTGCACACTTCCCCCTCTGTTGTGTAACTATTCCGGAATTCCTCCATGCTCCACTATTTCCAGCAATAACCTCTTTCAACTAATATTCACAGGAGTGTAGTCGTTAGGGTTTTCTTTTATCCAGCCTTGACTACCCCTAGTCTTCCTATTAATCCTTTAAAAATATCTACCCTTATATTACCTTACCCTCCATTGCTTGCTATAGACTAACATGTATTCAATTTCATTTGTAAATTTCTATGGTATAATACAGCATGATACAATCCACATGTATAGCAACTCAGCTCTTGCCTTTGATTATGCATTCCATCTTGTCTTCATGAACTATCCATCACTAACTTTTTTTTTACTCATTTCATTCTATGACTTCATTTATTTAGTTATTTTATACAATTTCCTTGTGTAAATGTTGTTTATTTTATAAAAGTATTTTCCAGTATATTACATGTAATACCTTACTTTTTTATTTTGCCGTAATATATTGCCTTACTGTCTTACTTTACTATAATTATTGCTTTTGGTTGCCTCATGGCCTGGGTCATGTCTGAAATATGCCTTTGGACCAGTGCACTTACTGGTTACCAAATATAAAACTAAACTAAATAAATATTCTGCAAACTGAGAGATATCTAAACCCCCTACTCCCTGCCTCATAAATCACCTGTAAATAGTCGCAAAAAGCAACATCAACATTGCCCTCCATTTTGCCACTTAATCTCCTTGCATAAAAATGCTGGACAAGGCCTAGTCATAGGGGCAACTATAGATACTAGAACAAACCATTCAAAGTCAATTGAATGACAACTTCTACTCCATCATGCACTTTTCTGAGGAACATAAAGTATGTAACTTCCTGTCCAGCACTACTGAGTGACTACAAATGTCAGCAGTTCACCAGATAATCACAAAAAACAGTGTAGGACAGGGCAAACATGAGAAGAAATCAAGAACATTTTGAGTTTCTTATCATGAAGGTGAGAAAGCAGTATGGAAACACAAGCCTGCATGAGCTGGCATTTCATGAACAGATGCAACGCATGAAAAAGTATAAACATGAGAAAAATATGAGCAAATCTACTATCCAGCATTATTGACTGAATGCAAACCACAGCATAAAGACTGCTATTAACAAGTCAAAGACATGAAGTAGAAATAAAATAATGCCCTGGTCACCTTAAAGTAATAGAATTGTAGGTTCTGCAGAAGCTAACATTTCTGTATGACAATGAAAATGAGCCTGGAGGAGCAATACACACAGCATCAATATCATACAGTAAAACTGGAAACAGAAGTGCCAAAACTGAAGCTAGAAAGTTGAATAAAAAATGAAGCCTGTGCACCTATGTCATGTGCAATGTACCCAGACATAAAAAACAGCCAAAAATTGTCTTGTAATGAAGAAATCCAAAAAATCAGCTACCTTCAAAGAAAGCTTAGCCATTCAAGAGGCACAGAAAGGTATTTCTCTTGAATACTAAACAAGAATGATGGGCTCACGGTGTACTTTGTGTTGTTCCTTCAAGATTCCCAACTTGTGTCTCCATGACATTTTCCTCAAGTGATAGTTTCCTCACCTGTCTTGACCTGCATTACATGGCACCTTGTTTCAAAGAGAATCTTCCTTACTTGTTCATTTTATTCCCAGCCACTTCCTAATAAACTATCTTCTCATTGACTCATCCACCCTCAATTTCCGAACAGTTCTAGCTTCCTGTCTCCTATTACTATACTAAGCCTGTCATTTCCTGTAGGATCCACAATTCCATGTCCTACTGTAATTTGCACTCTAAAAACATATATGCTTTTACCTAAAGCTGTGAACTACGTGCTAGTCAAGGTCATAGAGATTTTGTAGGTCACTAGACAGGTAATACTGGCACATAAGTATTATTCCACAAGGATGATTTCAGTATATGGTCATCACTTGGGGATAAAACACAGTGATTGTGTTTATATTCCTTTCTTTTGCTATAAGAATACCTCTTCATGAAAATGTGATTGCAGCAGTGGTGGCTGGTGACTTCAAATCAAAGGGGGGCTGCAGGAGACAGCTGAATGGGTGGGGTCAACCAGAAAGGGGAGGGGCTATGCTCAAAACCACAAAAAATAACTACATACACTGCCCTGGGTGCCAAACCATCATTATGAGAGTCCAAACAAGACAAAATGAAGTGTAGAAGAATAAAAATATTTCAATGCATTGGCTGCATGACAGCTTACTTAATATCTAGATGGAAACAAAAAGGTTATGAGGCATGCAAAAATAAATTACTTTTTAAATACATTAATGGAATGCCAGTCAAAATCAAGTATAAGAAAAACAAGCAGCACTCAACTCAAACCACTTCTTGCACTGCAGTTCTAATTATAATTTATATTCAGCTTTATTAAAGTACCAAGTAACATGCTGAAAGTAGAAATCTCTGATGCCCCCACTTGTAAAATGTTTGTTATCCAAAAAAGTTCTGATGCCGATGCCCCCAAAAAAAAAATGTTTATTAAAAAAGACCTGCTGCCTGATAAGAAATAAGCTCAAGATACATTGCTTAAAAGGATTACTGTACAGGTTATGGACCAAATAAAGCCTGCAGAGATGACTGAAGTCTCCAAGTGTAATGAGCTTCTTAAAATAATGTAATCCTGTCCTTTATTACAAATACTGTCATATGCATTTCAATACCCAAGGCTTATACATTATCTAGTTAAGTATTCTCTACATGGCAACAACAGAAAGGCTTTCAATGTTGGCAATTCTTTAACAGTATGCTTATGAAAGCAAACACAGAGCAACAGGCACTTTGAGTAATAAGCATAAATCAACAGCACAAAAAATATGACAGAAACCAGACCATTCTGCAAAATCAAGGACAGATGAATAGTACTTGTGTCTATCTTGGATGGGATACTCTGCACATTTACACTGTATAATTACTCGACACACCCAGAGTCATTATACCTCAACCAACCAAGAAAAGAAATCAAAAAAGCTATACAAAGAAGTGGGACAAAGGAAGGACAATTTTAAATATTGCTCTTATAAACTTAGAAAGATAATAGAATAGGTCTTGCATTAGTGTGAATTTTCTGAATGGTATGAAATCTGAAACTCAAATGTCTGTCATTATTGTCTAACTTTCAGTCTTGATTTCTGAATTTCTGTAAAAAAAAATACAATTTTATGAAAATGGACCACATTCGTGCCTACACACACACACAACATTCACAATATATACAGATATACATCCAAATTCTCAATTCATCCTAACTGTAATTCAACCCATTAGAATGACATGTCACACACATTATATGTAGCTATTTGTAAAGACATGCCACATTCTATACACAAACAACAAACACAATAACACAGGCCTGCTCCATGTGTTGTCCGAACTTACCTCTTACTGTGACTGCTTTCCATAACAGTGAAATGGCTGACCACTGTCTTTTGATGGCATTTGGTAAAACTGAGAGGAGACTGGCAGGAAAAGGGTGAGAAGGCCTAAAACCTAGAGAGACTTACTGCAAGAGGAAAAATGCTGCCGTACTTAAGGTAATTCTGTGTAAATATTCAGTCTCTCCCATAAAAGTATTAAAACAGTGAGCTTTAGCTAGACACATACACATTTATATATTTGTGTGTATATTTTATATATATATATATATATATATAAATATAAATAAAAATAAATAGACACACAGCGACATTTTCGAACCATACTTTTGGCTTTAGAGCAATAGGTGAATGTGTCCACAATGATAGAGGGGGACCGACTCCCCTGCTTCTAGAGAGACTAGAATTGTTGTGGCAACTTCGTACAAGAGCCTGCTCAGTACCAGGGCTTAATGAGCAATATTCTATTTCTAGTATTTTGAAATTGAAAGCATTGAATAGATAGGCTATTTTACCTGTGACATTTATTGTGATACATGCAGACTTGGTAGAACATACAATGTTTGAATATGCATTTCATTTTCAATGTCCAACATACATACATAATATATACTTGTGACATTTATATTACTACTTCATCATTTTATCTCTAGCATATTTTGTCACAAAATGTTTATTTTAAGTTTTATTTTTTATTGTTTTATGATTGACTGGTTCTCATACATTATAGTACTAAATTCTGTTAGAAGTCAACAGAAAGCAGAGTCACTCATCATTATGTCATTATGTTGCAAACCCCCCCCCCCTTACTATTATATAATGACATAATGTTCAAATGCTCAAATGTGTATGTTTGGACTTGTTATTCATGTAGTTCACACCACTCATATTTACTTAGTGATTTTACACTTGAAATGTGGATTTGCTTTTGTGTATTTTTACCCATTGTACTTTCACTCATTCCATTTTAGTGTTTTAACTTCATTCTTGTTTTTGCAAGTGAATTGTGTATATTACTAAATGGGTGTATAATTAGGAAGTGGAAATGACAAATGCTTTGTGATCAGGAAATGAGGTCATTCGGATTGTACCAGGGGAGGGGCACGATTTGAATTTGAAATTGCCTTTATAACACAGGCTGGTTTCTTGTGTAGAACCATTTGTCTGAAGAAGTCTTTGTATGGTGAAAGGACGAAAAGCAGTATTTTTGTACCGTGTTGCTTAATGTTTTAATAAACTTCTGGCCCTGTTTGGTCCAGTTTGGTTTTAGTTCTACCTTTTGTCCACTGTTTCTATTTGGATGCTTGAACGTGGCAACTGTTTGGATAACCTTTGAATAAGAAAGGACTTATTTATTCCAGAGCTGCATAGCGGGATTTACTATTTTTCACCAGTGTGTGTCAACTTACCAGCACCATCCTGAATTAGAGAACTTTGTGAGCTTCTTAAACTATGTATTAATGTAGTCTACCACCAGAATGAACAGCATTGAGTTTAGAGCTAAACACTGATGCACATCCACTATCACTGGTACCCCTATATGAGTCCAATATTATTCATGTCACATTAGGTGCCTGCATATTGCCTATACTAATTTTACCATTGTTCCTGGAACCGTGAGTTATCATAGAACTGCTCAAATTAGCTAAATTGAGACCTTTTTATATGTTTTGTCCAAATCTAGGAATGCCAACTTGGACTCTTTCCTCATCACCAGATTCTTCTCCACTATCTGTCTCACGGCAAACATCAGGTCAGTTGTGTTGCATCCTGATCTGAATCCAAACTGCTCATGTCTCATCTTTCTTTCTACACCTCTGCATATTTGCTTATCCATCACCATCTCCAGCACTGTTTCGACAATCATGTAATAATGCATAGCTATCATTGCACACTGCCTCCTCTGTTGTGTAACTATTCCGGAATTCATCCATACTCCACTATTTCCAGCAATAACCTCTTTCAACTAATATTCACAGGAGTGTAGTCATTAGGGTTTTCTTTTAGCTAGCCTTGACTACCCCTAGTCTTCCTATTAATCCTCTAAAAATATCTACCCTTATATTACCTTACCCTCCATTGCTTGCTATAGACTAACATGTATTCAATTTCATTTGTAAATTCCTATGGTATAATACAGCCTGATACAATCCACATGTATAGCAACTCAGCTCTTGCCTTTGATTATGCATTCCATCTTGTCTTCATGAACTATCCATCACTAACTTTTTTTTTACTCATTTCATTCTATGACTTCATTTATTTAGTTATTTTATACAATTTCCTTGTGTAAATGTTGTTTATTTTATTAAAGTATTTTCCAGTATATTACATGTAATACCTTACTTTCTTATTTTGCCGTAATATATTGCCTTACTGTCTTACTTTAGTATAATTATTGCTTTTGGTTGCCTCATGGCCTGGGTCATGTCTAAAATATGTCTTTAGACCAGTGCACTTACTGGTTACCAAATATAAAACTAAACTAAATAAATATTCTGCAAACTGAGAGATATCTAAACCCCCTACTCCCTGCCTCATAAATCACCTGTAAATAGTCGCAAAAAGCAACATCAACATTGCCCTCCATTTTGCCACTTAATCTCCTTGCATAAAAATGCTGGACAAGGCCTAGTCATAGGGGCAACTATAGATACTAGAACAAACCATTCAAAGTCAATTGAATGACAACTTCTACTCCATCATGCACTTTTCAGAGGAACATAAAGTATGTAACTTCCTGTCCAGCACTACTGAGTGACTACAAATGTCAGCAGTTCACCAGATAATCACAAAAAACAGTGTAGGACAGGGCAAAACATGAGAAGAAATCAAGAACATTTTGAGTTTCACAACTGCGACAATAAATCCTTATCATGAAGGTGAGAAAGCAGTATGGAAACACAAGCCTGCATGAGCTGGCATTTCATGAACAGATGCAATGCATGAAAAAGTATAAACATGAGAAAAATATGAGCAAATCTACTATCCAGCATTATTGACTGAATGCAAACCACAGCATAAAGACTGCTATTAACAAGTCAAAGACATGAAGTAGAAATAAAATAATGCCCTGGTCACCTTAAAGTAATAGAATTGTAGGTTCTGCAGAAGCTAACATTTCTGTATGACAATGAAAATGAGCCTGGAGGAGCAATACACACAGCATCAATATCATACAGTAAAACTGGAAACAGAAGTGCCAAAACTGAAGCTAGAAAGTTGAATAAAAAATGAAGCCTGTGCACCTATGTCATGTGCAATGTACCCAGACATAAAAAACAGCCAAAAATTGTCTTGTAATGAAGAAATCCAAAAAATCAGCTACCTTCAAAGAAAGCTTAGCCATTCAAGAGGCACAGAAAGGTATTTCTCTTGACTACTAAACAAGAATGATAGGCTCATGGTGTACTTTGTGTTGTTCCTTCAAGATTCCCAACTTGTGTCTCCATGACATTTTCCTCAAGTGATAGTTTCCTCACCTGACTTGACCTGCATTAAATGGCACCTTGTTTCAAAGAGAATCTTCCTTACTTGTTCATTTTATTCCCAGCCACTTCCTAATAAACTATCTTCTCATTGACTCATCCACCCTCAATTTCCAAACAGTTCTAGCTTCCTGTCTCCTATTACTATACTAAGCCTGTCATTTCCTGTAGGATCCACAATTCCATGTCCTACTGTAATTTGCACTCAAAAAACATATATGCTTTTACCTAAGGCTGTGAACTACATGCTAGTCAAGGTCATAGAGATTTTGTAGGTCACTAGACAGGTAATACTGGCACATAAGAATTATTCCACAAGGATGATTTTAGTATATGGTCATCACTTGAGGATAAAACACAGTGATTGTGTTTATGTTCCTTTCTTTTGCTATAAGAATACCTCTTCATGAAAATGTGATTGCACCAGTGGTGGCTGGTGACTTCATATCAAAGGGGGGCTGCAGGAGACAGCTAAATAGGTGGGGTCAATGGGAAGGGGTGTGGCCAATTAGAAAGGGGAGGGGCTATGCTCAAAACCACAAAAAAATAACTAAATACACTGCACTGGGTGCCAAACCATCATTATGAGAGTCCAATCAAGACAAAATGAAGTGTAGAAGAATAAAAATATTTCAATGCATTGGCTGCATGACAACTTACTTAATATCTAGATGGAAACAAAAAGGTTATGAGGCATGCAAAAATAAATTACTTTTTAAATACATTAATGGAATGCCAGTCAAAATCAAGTATAAGAAAAACAAGCAGCATTCAACTCAAACCACTTCTTGCACTGCAGTTCTAATTATAATTTATATTCAGCTTTATTAAAGTACCAAGTAACATGCTGAAAGTAGAAATCTCTGATGCCCCCACTTGTAAAAATGTTTCTTATCCAAAAAAAGACCTGCTGCCTGACAACTATCTACTTGTTTCATGGGGAAACCATGATCAAAATAAAAAATAAAAAGCAAACAAGAAATAAGCTCAAGATACATTGCTTAAAAGGATTACTGTACAGGTTATGGACCAAACGATTGGCATTCTGTTTAGTTTACGGGTAAAGCCTGCAGAGATGACTGGAAGTCTTCAAGTGTAATGAGCTTCTTAAAATAATGTAATCCTGTCCTTTATTACAAATACTGTCATATGCATTTCAATACCCAAGGCTTATACATTATCTAGTTAAGTATTCTCTACATGGCAACAACAGAAAGGCTTTCAATGTTGGCAATTCTTTAACAGTATGCTTATGAAAGTTTACTTGCATCTTACGATCTCAGCCAAGCTTACCTGATGGTCATTAAAGTATTGCTACTTAAACACAGAGCAACAGGCACTTTGAGTAATAAGCATAAATCAACAGCACAAAAAATATGACAGAAACCAGACCATTCTGCAAAAATCAAGGACAGATGAAAAGCCACTCTAGTACTTGTGTCTACCTTGGATGGGGGGGATACTCTGCACATTTACACTGCATAATTACTCCTTGCCTTGCTTCGACACATCCAGAGTCATTACATGGGGGAGTGGGGTGCAACAAGTATGTCACAATTTGAAATGTCTCTGGCTGACTGTGATGGCTCTGACACATTTGCCATACCTCTCAACCTCAGAGCAAGAAATCTGGACAAAGCCATACAAAGAAGTGGGACAAAGGCCCAAAAATAAGGCCAATTTTTAAATATTGCTCTTATAAACTTAGAAAGATAATAGAATAGGTCTTGCATTAGTGTGAATTTTCTGAATGGTATGAAATCTGAAACTCAAATGTCTGTCATTATTTTCTAACTTCAGTCTTTAATGATTTCTCACTAATGATTATTACAGTTATTTCTTAATTGTAAACCCTCCAAGTTTTCTTCCAAAATTGCTATTTTGCGGCAGGATTATTAGGGGGAAGAGCAACATTTTGAGCCAAAATCAGGGACAGTTGAGAGATTTGGCTATGCCTAATTCTATAAAGCAATGTATTTGCATGTACCTCTCAACCTGTTAATGCAATAAATCTGGACAAGGCCAAATATATTGGGGGAACATATAAACAGTACTAAAAATTGCTCTTGTGTAAATTGAGACAGTTGATAGAACAACAGGTCTTACTTTAGCATGCATTTTTCTGAAGGTTATGAAGTCTGTAACTCAGTGTGTCATTATTTAGTGACTTAATTCCTAAATGATTTGTCAGAAAACCACAAATTTTATGAGGAACAAACCAAAAATAAGAAGCAAAAATCTATTCATTCTTTGAAAATCTGGACAGTTGGGATATATAGTTCAGCTGGGACTGTCTTTAAGTTTGCCGCCCTTCCCCCTCACAAAATCATGGTCGAATGGAGCCTCCCCCTGCAGCCATTCCAATGATCCATTACTTGGCTATTTCACTCCATTTACCATAAACACTAATGTGCATACTGATTTACGTCTATGATGATTTGGACTTCATTTGAAAGTTTTATTTTGCATTTTACAGCACAAACACTAAGAAATCTGCTAAACAAACTTAGCATTACAACTTCTCTGCCCTTGAAACTCACATTCATTGAAACAGCATTGAAACCCACATTCAAAGAAAATACATTTTACCAGTGGCAGATAAAAATTAATTCTGGGCTGTTTTTAAATCATAGGCCCCTTGCATATGAAACATACATGTGCTCTTTGATACACCTTCCTATTGTTCTGAACATTTTTCCAGTAAACTATGAAACAAAACGCATGCACCAATAATGACAAAACTTCCCAATTCAGAACATCTTTCCAGTAAACAATGAAACAAAATGCATGCACTCATATTGACAAAACTGCCCAGTTCAGAACATTTATATCATAAAAGCCTACTCAAACTTCTACAGTCCACCATTATCAGTAAATATGCACAATTCTACATTCCATATGAACAATCTCTGAAGAAGTAAAAAAGTCATCTAAATAATTCCACATTAAATAATTCTGTAACTAATGAAGAGGTTGCTGCTAGCAAACACCTTTATATGTCATGGTTTCATCGAAAAATAAAGTGTCTGATGCCCCTGAGGAATAAATTGCCTATATTACATTAAAAATGATAAGCTAGTAATATTGCAATTGGAAATGGATGGCAAACTGATAACAGGCTCATAATTAGTATCTTAACTTTTTCAGTACGGCAGCATTCACCCCTTGTGGGAATAGAACCAACAACCTTCTGCATCAAAAGCAAGTACACAACCTGTTGTGCTATTAACAATGCAAGCTGATATAGCATAAGCAGCACTAAACTTCTCTTCCTTTGCAGCTCTCAGCTCCTTGTAAAATCTACTCAATACTCAACTGCATCCTAACTTCGCAGCACAAGAAATCTGGAAAAAGCCAACTTTATCGGGGGGGGGGGGCTCAAAAACCAGGGACACATTAAACATTGCTTGTATAATCTTGGAAAGTTGCTAGAATAAAATGCTGTGTTACCACCATACATTTTACTGCCAAGGTCCCTGTGCAAAATAGTCAGAGCAACATACCACTATGCCAAATCAGCTGCTTTGTGAAAGAGCGGAAGACTGAAACTTAAATGGCTATCATTTAATGAATTCAGTTCTCACCATAGCTGTCAACCTCTTAGCACAAAACACCTGGACAAACCCAGTAATGAGGGAATACAGCCCTCAAACATATTCAGTGAATTCAGTTCTTGCCATAGCTCTCAACCTGAGCACAAAAAACCTGGACAAAGCCAATAATGGGGTAATACAGTCCCAAAAATAAGGACAAATTTCAAATATAAATCTTATAAACTTAGAAAATTGCTAGAATAAAAGGTTGTGTTACTATGTATTTTCTGAAGAATATGAAGTCTGAAATTCAAATGCCTGTCAATTTCACTTCTGACGGAACAAAAACAATTTTCAGCAGAGGCCCAGGGAGAAATACTGCAGACACACGTCTCTGTAAAATGGCAGGACACCAGAGCAAATCCACACAAACACAGGAATGAGATGCAGATTCCACACAGAAGGCACCACACCCAAGAATCAAACCAGAAAACCTATAGCTCTGAGGCAACAATACTACCACTGCACCATCAAATAGGTAAGGAATTAAACATTCAGAAACCTGAAGTCTGAAATTCAAATGCCTGTCAATTTTATTTAACATTTGTTAATCAGGACAGTCTGACTTGGAACAAAAAAACAATGTTCAGCAGAGGCCCAGGAAGAAATAATGCAGACATGTCCTTGTAACATGGAAGGACACAAAAGCAAAGCCACACAAAAACAGGGAGAAGATGCAGACCCCACACAAAAGGCACCCCAGCCAAGAATCAAACCTGAGAACCTGCAGCTCGGCAACAATGCTACCACTGCACCATCAAATATCAAGCATTGCAACATTTAGAAACCACAGATATGAGGAACAGATCAGATCAAATATGAGGCAAAAATCTGCAATTTCTTTTACAAATGGTGGTGGGTAGGGAATTCAGGTCCTTAACACCTGCATACAAGGTACAGGGTTCAAGCCTGAGGTATTCCCTACCACACCACCATGAGATTGTCCTAGCCACCAATATATAGCAACTGGGGCATACGCACACACATACACACACACACACACACACACACACACACACACACACACACACACACACACACACACACACACACACACACACACCTCTTACCTGGAGCGATGTAGATCCCATCCCTTCTTGCCATTAAATCCATAGCTGTTAGTGCACTACAAACCTGCCCATGCATTATGTCCATTGGAGCACATCTACTACGCGAGGTGTTCTTCCCCCGACGAGACTCCAGCCTGCCCACGTTGCAGTCTGAGTCTGATCTGTTTCCAGCGACAGTCCATGCAGTTGTAACTGCATAGACTTCTGGGATCTCTGCTCTTACATGTTTCCCAGTCCAGACTGCTGCTGAGACAGTCTGCGCATGCTCCAGACTGTCTCAGCAGCAGTCCGGACTAGTGCGCATGCGCGAAAGTCCGCAAATTTTAATTTTTATCTTTTATTTTCTTTAATTTCTTTATTTTTACAGCTGGGGGGCTGCAGTCCGGCAGTCCAATAGCACGGGCTGCCCCTGGATTGCACTACAATAGTTTGTTGTCAAATAAAATATAAATGATGCAAGCTTTTTTCTGAGCAAATTATTATGCTGAAGACAAAAAAGCAGGTTCATAAGTGAATACTAGGCTAATTGTTCTGAAGGTCTATTTTATGCTTAGCCAATATCTTGGGATCAAAATCAAACCTTGTACATTGCATTTGTAAAATGAAAACCTTAACCAGCATGCCAAATCTACGTCTTGGATTTTCTCAGATCTTTCTTGAAAAGAGAATACAAGACTATTGGGACTAACCCTGTCAAAAGAAGGATAAATAAAAATAAATAAAAAGTGGGAGCATTTAAAATGTTCATCTGTTAACAATGAAATGCTACAAAAGTATTTTTGTCTTGTATTTTTCCAGGACATGTATGCCATGTGAAGTATATCAGGGAAGGATTCTATGTAAGCATATTATTATTACTCTCACATGCTAAGCCATAGCTGGCTCATCTGATCTGCTGCCCCTCAACACTAAGTCCATTCTAGACTCTAGTGGTCCTCTCTCTTCTCTCCTAATGAGAAACACCAGGTCCTAATCACACCCTCATGCTCTATATGAAAGTGAAAAAAAAAGATCTGCCAATTGTGCTCTCTAACACCTTGTGCCTGTGACCATTGTCCCCTTTAACCCACCCTAGTTATTTTTCTTTTTACATGTTCCAGATATGGAGGATATATTCCTTAGTCCTTCTCCTTCTGCTTTTCTCTTGTGTCCACCAAAATCAGTGTCTGCTTTTGTAGAGGCAAGCCTTTTTTGGACACATACTTTAGAATCTTATAATTCAGAAAAGTGCTCAGTGCTCACAATTATGCTTACTGCTGGCAGACCAGTTTACACAATGGAAAGAAAACAGGATTCAGAGACAAGCATGGCCACAATGAGAAAGGCATTATTATTGTCTCCTTAGCATGACTCTGAATTGTACTCTAGGTAAAAATAGCATTGTCATGCCTGAATGTGATAATATTCTCTCTTTGCCTCTCTCTCTCAATCTCTTTAGTGGCCTATGCATTACAATGACCAAGGCAACCTCCACCCACCCACTCACATTCGTGCCTACACACACACACACACACACACACACACACACACACACACACACACACACACACACACACGCACGCACGCACGCACGCACACACACACACACACACACACACACACACACACACACACATTGTCTTCAACAGAAAAGCCCCCCCCCGTCAATCACAGTCACATAATCACTTACCCATTCATCCCGTCACATTCACAATATATACAGATATACATCCAAATTCTCAATTCCCATCCTAACCCCTTAATGCAACCCATTAGGAAGACACATACTCACACACACATTCATGTAGCTTTATTCTTGTCCCTACAGACATGCCACATGTCTATACACAAACAACAACACAAATAACACAGGCCTGCTCCATGTCTTGTCCGAACTTACCTTCACTGTGACCGTTTCCATAACAGTGAATGGCTGACCACTGTCTTTTGATGGCATTCACTTTTTACACTGTTGAGCAATTTCTGAATCACTCTTGCTCGGCAGCAAAAATCTGGAGCTGCTAGTATTTCTGATGGAGATCACATGGCTAATTAACATTAGCTCCTCCTTCTGAGTGCTGCATTGGTTTACCAGTGAGACCACTCTCCATGACGTGGCCCATGCTAGCAGGAAACCTCAGTGGTGGGAAGGCCTAAAAACTAGAGAGACTTACTGCAAGAGGAAAAATGAGAAAGTAAAAGTTATGGACATTCAGAAGTCATGTGCCTGAAACACTGGTACGTCCTTAAGGGGTAATTTGCAAATATTCCATGGCCCTCCCATAAAGTATTAAACAGTGAGGCTTTAGCCTATATATACATACACATTTATATATCTATGTGTGTGTATATGTGTGTGTGTGTGTGTGTGTGTGTGTGTGTGTGTGTGTATATATATATATATATATATATATATATTTCAGTGTATGGCTCTGTGTGTGTGTGTGTGTGTGTGTGTGTGTGTGTGTGTGTGTGTGTGTGTGTGTGTGTGAGTGTATGTGTTTGTGTATTTATATCTATGAATGTTAGGAATGTTGAAACTCATTTGACATATTAATCCCAAAATTCTCTAAATAAATTGTCTTTCAGCTCTTCCCAGTTAGGAGACGCTACAGCGGAACTCTGGTCCACTAATGATTGGCAGTGAATTTTTATGGTATCGAGTTGTCAGCCCGGTGCACAACCTTCAAGGAAGGCAGACACACACGCATGCATGCACCTACCTGCATGTCTTTTAAATTCACTTGACTGCAGGGAGGACATGCAGACTCCACACAGAAGGCACTCCAGCCGATATGCAAACAGTTAAAAGCCTGAAACTCAACTGATTACAAAAGGAAAACAAACACTTTCATTTAGTGACCTGTTGACTAAACCAAATTAAGGAAAAAAATCCCTAACAACATCACTGGACCAGGTTTGTGCCAACAGTGGTGATGTTATGGAATTGGGTTTTCATGATGAAATGTGCAGTAGAAGCATATCTAGGACAGAGTGAAGGGGGCAGTTATCCTAGGCCAGTGGTGGCTAGTGACTTCAAATTAAAGGGGGGCTGCCGGAGACAGCTGGATTCTGTGGGGCCAATTAGGAAGGGGGGGGGGCTCAATTACAAAGGGGCAGATCTATATTACATTGGGATCAACACTGACCATGTTTACCAGTAAAATAAATGCTCAGTCTCTATTGCACATGCTCAATAGTCTACCAACCAATACTAGACTAAAGCGCATTTCAGAGTTAATGAGGTGTTTAGGTTCTGCTATAACACCTCTGAACAGTAAAAAAGTGGTTGGTCTTGACAGCATGAAATTATTTTGACAAAACATGATGCAGTAAACATACACTGTACTATATGAAGTAATCTGCATTTTGTACAATGACAAATAAAAAGTAAGGAGATTTGGAGATCTCACTGTATTATCTTAATTTATTATTCACCAATCAAGGTCACTCCAATGCCTAATGTGCCAGTGATCCTGAGAGACAGTAAGATGATCTCAAAGTCAATACAATCTGCTATTATAGCTACCACAGCCAGTAGACAGAGCACATTGCTACATGTAGATATAGGCTGGTTTGAAGACTTACCTATGCAGTATGCTGCAAACAGTACTTCTTACTCTGTTTCTGCACTCCAAGAGAAGCCGTGGTCTGGTCTGGAACACATCAGGTCATACTGGATTTGATTTTTCTTTCCTTTTTCTGGACACACAAAAGAGGCTATTTCAAGTTGCCCAAGGACACACAGTAGTCACATGACCCTGGTACCAAATAAGTACTTGTAGTATAATATCAAATAAGTGCTTCTATTGTGTTCCTCTGTATGTTTCTTAGGTTTATTACTTGTAGATAAAGTCCATTTGTTTCTCTTTATTGTATGCAAACAATTCAATAACTCTTTTGTTGAAATTTGTTATACTCCGTGTTAACTCCTTTCATATGGAAATCATAGCCAATGCATTCATTTTTTCCTGCCTCATTGTATACCGAAGAAACATCTTAATTTTTTTCATTGTTGAGACATGCCTTTATGCCTCAGCAGTTGACATTGGTGTGGTGGCTATAATCAAGAACACATTGAAAATCTCTGAAAACACACTGGTTAATGAGTTGTCCAGTAAGGATTTTAACATCTTGACTGCACTTCCAGTTGCTGCTAAGTCTTCATGGTGAAAACACACTGGTTAATGAGTTGTCCAGTAAGGATTTTAACATACTGACTGCACTTCCAGTTGCTGCTAAGTCTTCACAGTGATGCACAGCTTAGCTCTCAAACATCCCAAATTTCCTGGAAGCACCTGTTTTTAAGCTTAAATAAACTTTAATCCCTGACTGCCTGATTTGGGTACTTGTGCACCCAAGATTTGCAGTAAACTGACCTCTGTTTTGGTTGCAGATGTCTCAGCCAATCAGACAGTCAATTTACTGCATCTATTTTGCATGCGGCATTGGCCAGTTTCTTGCTTTCATTCTACTTATTGATTAATATGCAGCAGCAGGCTTTGGCTTTTGTTTTAAATTAGGTCCATTAATCCACATATTAAGCATTGTAGAATTTGCTTGTTTGTAATACCCAGTATGCCCAGCACAAAAAAATAAAAAAACAGTAACTGCAGCTCATTCCTGAAAGACCCATTTATAGCCATCGCCAAAGTGAACACGCTGCTACAATATCAGTTTATTTGATGTAGCTGAATAACTGGGCATGCTCCCAGAATTCTTTTGTAACAACTACGTATCTTGAAAAGCACACAATAAGATTAATTACTTTAGAGATCATTTTATTCACTAAGCAGGGAATATACATGTTTTAAGAACATTTAAGAATTTCAGCTATTACTTAGCTGCTATACTACTATGAATATGTTTAATAAAAATACATGTAATGTACTGTCTTACATTTTATTTACCAAATGCTTTTTTGTTGAGACTGGTCATTCTTTTACAGGAACATTTAATTTAATCCTAATATTAAGAGTAGGGCTATCTTTTTAGATATCTATATTATAAAATTTCTTCATTATGTAGGGAAACCCCTACAGTCAACCAATGCAAATTATTTGTTTTTAGTTTATTACAAAAAATGATGTTTGAAGAGTTTTAGTTATTTCTGTTTTACATAAACTTTGCCATTTAGTGATATGAAATTTCTGGGCAGCTGTATAAATTATGACTGCATATAAGCACATCATTTGAATAATAAAATGTACATTAAGAATATAGAAGAACATATTCTCTTTCTCAAACTGCTCTAAAATGATGCCCTCTATCTATATAATTGAATGTGGGTGTGTCCACTAATGTGTTTATTTAAATATGTGTATAGTATGTTAATTAGGTGTCCCTGATTGTCCTTGATTTTAAGGTTCTTTACCACTGGTTCTCTCATCTGGCGGTTGAGAGGTATGCTGCACAGTGGCAGTAGTCACAACCTGTATGCTTATTCCCACATACACATTAGCCTTGCAAAGTCAGAATTACAACAGTAAATGGCAGGGCCAGTCATTTCATTTTCACACTGTCAGACCCCCCCCCCCCCCATCCCAGCTGCCTACCCAAAGTACCTGGTTTGAACCAATAAATTAAAAAAAAAGACAAGAGTTGCATTACTGTATTACTTTCACATAAAAATTAGCCAAAGGTCAACACTTGTACTCACTCCATCTCACTACACCCAAATGCACAACAGTCTTGCAAAGACAGAATTACAACAGTAAATATTATGACCAGTCATTTAATTCACAAACAGCCCCCTATACCCATTACTTACCTAAAGTAGGTGGTTTGGCCTTGCCAATATTAGTAATAATGTTTTCATTAATATACTTTATTTCATTAAATGGAAATAAAATACTTTCACAAAAAAAAGCCTGTTTCCTACCTTTCCTGTAACTAGTGTAGTCCAGATTCAGATTTGCTGTATCCCGGATTGTATGTAGGCTTCTGAGCCCCCCAAGCTTTCTGCGTTGGAGGGAAGCCTTCTAGGTTATCAGTGGGAGTGGTAAGCACTAGGTAACCTATCTACCACATAAGGAGTGGTTCTGGCCCAGAAATTGTAGTTATTGGCCGTTTGGGCAGTTTTTCCATCTCTCTCAACTTTCTGATTTAAAAGCCCGCATTTGCACTTGTTTCCCCCTTTTCCTGTAACTAGTTTAGTCCAGATACAGACTCTTAGTTTTAGCACTTGAATTTGCTTATTCGTGGTCAGCACTTGTTCAGAACTTGTTGTAAGCACTAAATAAGCTACTAATTACTACAGCATTCAACCTTCCTCATTACCTAGAGGACAACAGTTTTGGTACTTAATTTCCTCACTTGCTTAGAGAAAAACAGCTCTTGTACTCACTTTCCTCACTTATCTAGAGGACATTTTTTTTTATTCAGGCATGTCCAAGGGTCAGCTCCCAGTGTTCTTCCCTGTCTATCTGATGAATCTGGGCATCTTGGGGCAATGTAGAAATTGCCTCATGTACACAGACAACCCTCTCCTCCTGCCACCCAACACTACAACCTGTGAGAGATGCACTTATCTAGCCAAACTGGAGGTAAAGCTCTCTCCAACCAAGACTGAACTTGACAGTCAAGAGGAGAAGGTAAACACTTGCACCACACCACACTCATCACAAAGTCTCACTAAATCATCACCACGAAAATCCACATGTAGAAACACAAAAACATTCGCGGAGGCTCTCAATAATAATCTGCTCAAGCAACAGAGACCTCCAAAGCAGAAATGCAAGCAACCTCCACCCCCCAACACAACCCAAATGAGACATAGCCTGCAGACTCAGTGTGCCACTCAACCACAGCCAATAAGGCAAAACAACGTACCCAACACACTAGTCAGAGGTGACTCTATAGTCAGGAACACTGATGTCCCACTCACCAGGCTAAAGAAGGAGAAGATTACTGTCAGCTGCCTGTCGGGTGCCAGGATCTGCCACATAACCCATGCACTCAGGTCACTCCACAACAAGTACAAATATGACTCTGTCATTGTCCATGTTGGTGTGAATGACCTGAGATGTACCTACCTGGACTACATGAAAAGAGACATGGAAGAGCTCTTTGATCTTGTAGCCCAGGCAGGTATGACCCTAGCCCTGAGTAGTATTTTGCCATCACCAGAATGATACCGCAGTACAAATACAAAATGATTGACTTCAACAATTGGCTAAGCTTCTGGTGTCATTCTAAAGGTATCCAGTATCTATCTGCCTGGGATGACATGGTCGACAGACCACGATGCCATGCCAGAGATGGCCTGCACCTGTCACCCCTGGGATTCTGGATACTGTTTTTTAGGCAAGGTTCAAATGACAAATTCACCACCATAACAGAAACAGGCAAGCAAAAACTGAGGGTGATGCTACTCAATGCTAGAAGTCTAAATCTCAAAATGTACTCACTCAAGGCACTCCTTAAAATGGAGAACATCGATATCTGTGCAGTGACTGAGACCTGGTTCAAGGCTCCAGAGAGCACCCCTGCACTACCAGGCTATAACTCATACCACACTTTTCGGCCATGTGACCTGGACCGGAACACCAAAGGTGGAGGTGTATCCATATTCATTAAGGATATCCACACCTCCAGGCTAGTTGTTCAGCATAATGCATCCGATGTTATCCAAGTGCAACTAAAACTGGGCAAGACTGCAATCCAAATTGTAGCTTGCTACAGATCCCCCACCATGCCCCAGGATTCCCACTCATCTTTTCTTGATGTGCTGGAAAATATTAGGGTTCAACCAAACACCCTAATAATGGGCGATTTCAACTACCCCACCATTAACTGGGAAAACTACTCATGTACCAACTCCTTCGCTCAAGGCTTTCTGGAATTTATAAACTCCAATGTCCTGGATCAGCTTATCCACACCCCCACCAGGGGCAACAATATCCTAGATCTAGTCATTACCAACATGAGTGACCGGTGTTCCACACCTGAAGTCAATGCCTCATTGGTCCGATCTGACCATAAGCTAATCACCCTAGATATCCACATCATACCCCCACCCCCCATTAAGGAAACCACTGTAAAAAATTTCTCCAAAGTCAACATCATGCTTCTTAAGACAGAAGTGGTGAACTTCATGACACCCATGCAGATGGACAATACAGTTACGACTACTGAATCCCCCACAATTGCACTTTATAAGCACTAATACGAGTGCATGGATCATGCTATCTCAAACAGAACCAAGACGTTATCCTCCAAAAAAAAGGAAGACAATGTGGTGGTCCCCTGCCATAAACAAACTGTACAACAGAAGGAAGAAACTTTTGCAAAAGAGAGTAAAATCCCATGAGTGGAGGAGCTCCCTGGTCAGCCTCAGTAAGAAGCTGCAATCCCTGATAAAATCCTCCAAAGCTAGTTACAAAAACAAAATTGCCACTTATTCTAAAGACAGCCACAAAGCATTCTATAGCTATGTCAAGAATCTCAATGGCAACACTCAGATCTGCTCTGAGTTATAGCACAATGGCACTAAAAATACAGACCCAACTGATATTGCCAACATCCTGGCAGATAGGTTCAGTGCTAACTTTACCCCCCCACCACCCTTAAAAGGCCCATCTTTATACTGGAAGAATGCAAAGTTCCTGTAATCATGGCTGCACAGGTGAAAACCACACTATCCAAAGCCAAAAACAAAGCATCCATGGGACCAGACAACATTCCAGGCTGCGTTCTACACAAACTGCAGAACGAACTGGCACCCCACCTAAGTACCATGCTCAATCATAGCCTCTCCTCAGGATTTGTGCCCACTGAATGGCAAACAGTGGCAGTTATCCCACTCCACAAGGGGGGAGCCACCATGGACCCCAGGAACTACCACCCCATTAGCCTGATGAGCCTGGTCTGCAAGGCCATGGAACATATCATCATGGCACTTATAAACAAAGACATTGGTAATCTCCAAACTCTGGACCCCACCCAGTTCAGGTTTGTAAAAGGCAGTTCATGTCTCCTAAACCTGATGGACTTCTTGGAAGCAGTCACCAAAGCCGTAGATGAGGGCAAGGCTCACACAGCCTATCTAGATCTTGCCAAGGCTTTCAACACCATCCCCCACTCTGCAATTATAGATAAACTCACTAAACTAGGTATAAATCCCTATGTCACAAGATGGGCTGCCAACTGGCTCACTGACAGAACCCACACTCTGAAAGTAGCAGACTCCAAATCCGACTTCAGACCAGTGACAAGTGGGATACCACAGGGTTCAGTCCTGGGTCCTCTCCTGTTTGGTATCTACTTCTCTGAAGTACAGGCTAACACAGAAGGTCTTTGGCTAACAAAGTAAATTAATTAGCAGGAGTAGCATGAATACTGTAAAATCAACTTTCTTACATGGATACTTTATACAACTCCTTACATCCACTAAAGACTTCATATCTATACTTTCACACGTGCCATACATATACACAGATACAACTTCAGACTTACTTGTATGGTTACTTTAGCAAATAAATACGTCATGAACTCATAAAACCAAAAAGCAAAAAAATACAAAATCAGCAAATTCTGCTATACTGTGTTTCCTACCACTTCACGCCATTTTTGACTATGTATAGTTAGCAAATTCAAGAAATGTCATAACCTTAACAAATAGTTAAGCTTGAAACAGCAGCAGAAAGACTTGCATAACAGCAATTTCATTTGCAAGTTCTTTAGCCCCTAAACTTACCCCTTACCCCACACATAAACCTGCATTTCTATTCCAGCATAACGTTTTTTTTTTTTTAGAGCAGCTTACTTACCTGTTATTTTTGAACTGAAAATAAAATAAAATCCTCACAACCACAGACCACAGACCTCCCGGGAACAATTATTCCACACACCCATGGGCACGGACACAAACGATGACCAAGTCCACCATGGCAGCCTGGAGCTATAAAATTCTTCCTTACCCCTCGCCTCGGTCACAGATGAATGCAAATGATTTCTTCTCCTCAGTGCTCAAATAAGTCCATCCACCACGACCACGGCACGAACGAACGACGATGCTTCCAGTTCACTTCTCTCTGCTCTGACTCCAAGTAGTAGCTCAGCCTCAGAGAGTCCTCAGAGACTGATAGCCTTACACACCATCCCAATGGAGTTGATAAGCAGACTGAGCAGACCTAACTGAGCCCTCCATCAATACCAGCTCCACTGCAGCCACTTAAGTCATCTTCCGCTTCCTCTCCAGATGTAGGAATTAAATTTAAGCATGCTGGCTGCTGGCTGCATGCAAAACAGGTGCATAAAGCAACGCTCTTATTGGCTGAGATGTCTATAGCCAGAACAGAGCGTGCTTTACTGTAGATCTCGGGTATTTTTGCACCCAAACCAGGCACTCGGGAAAGTTAGCTTATTTAAGCTAAAAAACGGGTGCACCTGGTTAATTCGGGATGATTGAGAGCTATGCACCTTAGTACAGGGGCAGCTCATAGTTCTGGACTGCCCCCCCCAACTTTCCCATACAAAAAAAAAAGAGATTAATATAGTCTTTTAAATAGCTCGAACTGCAAACTAGTGCAAAAAGCTGAAGATGCAAAATGGACCTCAGAGAAGCATGCATGCGTGCTCGAGTTCCAATTGTAACAAAAAATGTGTGTGTGTGTGTGTGTGTGTGTGTGTGTGTGTGTGTGTGTGTGTGTGTGTGTGTGTGTGTGTGTATTATATATATATATATATATATATATATATATATATATATATATATATATATATATATATATATATATATATATATATATACATATATATGTATAATTTTGTTACCAACGAAGATGCCCAGTAGTCATTGTGGTTTTAACCACAAAAAATTAAAAGCTGATGGGACTGTTGAGTCAGCAACCTGTCATGTAATCTGTGTATGTGACTACTGATTAGTCCTATTACTCTCACGTTCTCACTTTCTCTTCCCACACTTTAACTGGACGGTAGATAAGTTGTAAGAGATAGAGAGCGAGGCACATGATGAGTTGGAATCAAATATCCATCATAAAGATCAGATTATTTTTAGATTCTGAGACTCTAAATCAAACTTTAAGGTGAGTGAAAAGCCAAGGAAGGCTATTTTTAAATTGCCCCCCCCCAAAAAAAAAAGTGCATTAGGTTCTCTTTTTTTTCCTGACAGGGACAACCAGATACTTTCTGCATTTTTTTTTTTTTTTTTTTTTGGCAGGGTTGACCAGATACTTTCTGTATTTAATTTTTTTCCTGATAGGGTCAACTGATGCCTTTTAAATGGTGCTGGAGTAGAGTATAAATTTTCTTTCTGACATACTGGGCTTGGAGACTTGCAGAGTCAACCAGATAGTAGATGGCCAAATCTGTATGTGAGCTGGTTGTTTCTGGGGACTGTTTGTGATGTTTTTCTAACAATATCCTGGCAGGGTTAACCTGATATTAGTAGGTGGTCTGTGTGCTTTGGAGACTGTTGATGACGTTCTGTTTTTTTTTTTTTTTTTAAATAAAATATCTTGGCAGGAGTCAAACAGATACTAGATATGCACTGTTCTGGCGAGGCATTTTTGGATGATGTGTTTTTTTTTAACGTAATGGGCAGGATTCACGAAGGCTTGCACGGAGTCTAAGAGTAGTGTAAGACTCCATGCAGCCTTCGCGATCCAGGAACAGCCCAAAGTCCATGTAAGAGACCAGCTAAAACGTCTCTTACATGGATTGGGCGTGGATAAGCTAATCACCTCACTTGCAGCTGAATAGCATGCAAATGAGGTTGATTAGCGATACAGGAAGCCCAAAACAGCCCGTGTAAGAGCCATTTTAGCTGCAGAAATGTACTCAGTTGACAACTGAGTACGTTTCTGCAAAAAACACAATGGAGCCATGTCAGCTACAAATAAAGGGTGCATATGTGTCAGGCAGCATGCCAGTGGCCAAATATGTGGCCATTGGCAAGGTAACCTGATGCAAAAGTAATAAAAATATATATTTTTTTTTTTTCGCCGATGTTTAAACTAAGCGCAGCAAGCGCTGCTGTATAAAACATAAAATGAAGGTTATAAACCCACAAATGTGGGTTTTATGCAATACATGGATTTACAATGCAGGGACCAGCAGACCAAAAGCAACATGGCCACCGTTTAGTGGTTGCTAAGGGGGGAAGCTGAGTCTAAGACATGTAACTAAGCATTAGTAGGCAATCTGATGCAAATGAGTGTTAGGATACTGAATTTTACTGTCACATAGCAAATGAGCACATTCTGAGTAGTGTAAGAGTTACAGAAGGGGGAGGAACAGAGTAGGAGATAGGTGACATCACAGGGGGGAATGGCAGAAAGAAATGCAGTTCATTGGAGGTCAAAGTTACATGACAGATGTCAGACACATATCATGGAAAGAGGAGTGCCACAACATAAGCATGGGAAAGTCAAGAAATGGAAGGTGTACACTGTTGCCTACACCAAAGTTTCTTGCTGGGCGTGCATGCGCACGTGTGCACGCCATGAAGCGCGAGTAAGACAGTGTGCGCACGTGTAAGGCAGACTGAGCATGTGGGAGCATGTTGGTAGATGTTTAACACTGTTTGCGTGGGTGTGCGCGTGTGTAGGGCAGACTTAGCATGTAGAAGCCTGTTGGCAGACCTGTAACACTGTTTGAGCTGGTGTGCATGTGTTTTAACGCGAATAAGCAGATTCTGAACCATGTAAGCATGTGTGCGCGCGTGTAAGCCACTGTGAGCGTGTTTCTGCTGGTATACACGCTGCTCCCCCCTGAGGAAACAGAAAGGAAAAAAGGAAGCAACAGAATTAGTAGGAAGCTAGCAGGGAATACTGCTGGAGCTAGCAGGTGAAAACAATTAGAAGCAGGCAATTACACAGGCAGAATAGTAGCTCAGCCCAACACTTAAAAATCTGCAAACAGCAGTGCAAGATGTTTCTCTCAAGAGACACTGCAAGACAGGAGTAAGCTATTAGAAGAGAAAACTGAAAAAGCTGAACTCAGAGCAGAAATGTTAGGTTCTGCCATAGCTGTCATAATGAGACATAGACGACTTGCTGAGGGTGGTGACAATGCAGATGGTGCCAGACAACTCACAGTGAGGAGACGGAGAAGAGTGTACAGGCCCAGGGTCACCTACCACGGCTTACATGAGCTGGAGATAGTAGAGCGCTATAGAGTGGACAGAGACCTCCTGCAGTAAATAGTGGAGCTGTGCAGGCCACGCCTCACACAGAAAACCAACAGAGGGGAACCCATCCCAGTGGAAACCAAGGTATGTGTTGGTCTAAGAATACTAGCAACAGGCACCTTCCAGAGACCAACTGGTGATATGATGGTGATATCACATGCATCAGCCTCCAGGTTAATGCACCAGTTCCTGGATGCCATGTCAGCACATGTCGGTGATTATGTATATTTCCCCAATGCCCGTGAGATATTGGCCAGCAATATGCGTCTCTTCCAGCAAATAGCGGAATACCCTGAGGTAGTGGGTGCAATAGACTGCACACACATACACATCAAAGCACCAGCTGGTGAGCGGGGTAGGGCCTACATTAACCGCAAGGGCTTCCCCTCCATCAACTGCCAGGTCGTGTGTGATGGCCAGGGCATAATAATGAATGTGTGTGCTGGCTGCCGTGGGAGCTACCATGATTCCCACATCTGGCATGTGATGCAGCTGTACCAGACATTTGCCAATGGGGACATCCCACACGGACACCTAGTGGGGGATACAGGTTATGCATTGGAGCCATGGCTGATGACACCCATCAGAAACACACACACACACCTGAACAGGAACGTCATAATGAGGCACACGCACAAACACGTAATGTAATTGAGCGTGTGTTTGGGCTGCTCAAGTCATGGTTCTGGTGTCTGGACACATCTGGTGGAGCCTTGCAGTACACACCAACTACATGTACCCAAATTGTCATGGTATGTGCTATGCTACATAATATGATCTTGCGAAAACAGCTGCAGCAGGACCAGCATAGGGCTGGACCAAACAGCCCCCCACCATTGCCAAGGCCATCACAGGCAGAGCATGACTCGGAGGAGGAACACCCTGAGCCTGCCCCAGTAGGCAGAAGGAGGCATGCCCAGTATGCCCTGGCCTTGGCAAAGAGGCAATGCATAGCACATACACTGGCTCAGTAGGAACTCTGGGAATGATATCCCCTCTGACTTACTCAAATAATAACAGGGATGCCTAAAATGACATGACCTGCTCACAAACATGTACTGGGAGTGTAATATGTGCATCCGGCAGAGGCAGCCCTGCAGCACCACCTGAGGCATGAATGCCATGTGTTAAGTAATGTAACACCATGTACTATATGCACACCTGAGGACCCTGACTAACATCCTACCCTCACCAAGCATCATGCCACAATATGACAATGAGATGATCAAGTGCAATAATTGGCTGAAGTATTGCAGTTAGTCAAAGGGGATCCAATGTGTGCCAGCCTGGGATGACATGCTGAGCATGACATGATGCTCCACCTGCTAGGACTGGCGTGCACCTATCAGTGCAGGCCGTATGGATACTGGCAAAGGCTATTGTTACCCACAGCGTGCCCTGAATAGGTAAGGCTCAAAACACAAACCTACCTCCATAGGTATCAGAAGGGATAAGAACCTAGATGTAATGCTACCCAATGCCAGAAGTCGAAACAGCAAGATGCATGCAGTCTAAACTCACCCAGTATGGAGAATGTTGATATCTGTGCTGTAACAGAAAACTGGGTCAAGGCTCACAACAGCACCCTAACACTACCAGGTTACACCTCATACTGTGCTGTACAGCCACAAAACATGGAACAAGCTACAAAAGGAGGGTGACTAGCAATAATTGTCAAGGATAACAACACCCCCATGTTGGTACCACAACAAGAAGCAGCATGGACTAGCCATGGTCAAGTAACAGTGGCTAAAACTGCCCCCCAGTTTATAGCCTGCTACAGACTACTGTCCCAACACCAGGAACTGCACCTGGCCTATGCTGGAATACATGAATATATCAAGTCCTCCAAACCACATTATATTGGGTGACTGAAAATACCCAGACATAGACTGGGAGCATTATACTAGCCCCAACACTGTAGGACAAAAGTTCATAGAATCCATAAACCAAAATGCCCAGGAACAACGTACCACCCCACAAGAGGGGTAAGCATACTGGATGTGATAATCAGCAACATGGGTACTGGATGGCAAGATGAGAAGTGTATTGCTCACTGGTAAAACCAGACCATAGAGTAATCACACTGGATATACAAATCCTGACCACAGTCCCTGGCCAGAAAACCACAGTGAAAAACATGTGTAAAGCAATATTTGCACTCCTCCAAACTGATGTGGAATCCATTAAAGGTCCTGTGCAGGTGCAAAATATGGGCCACACCTCAGAACCTGTAATACAGCCATTCCATGAACACTGCCAGGAATGCTTGGATTATGCAATCCTAAATTAAAACAAGACACAATGCCATACACGCAGGCATCTGGCATGGTGGACACCAGCCATAACCAAACCATGCAAGAGAATGAGGAAGCTACTACATGATAGAGCAAACATAAAAGATGAAGTAATCACTGATCAGTAGTATGGCAATAAAATATGTCCACACATACAATCCACTAAGGCCAGCCACAACAAGTTGAATCTGTGAATCTTGAGGCAATGTTACACCTGCCCCAAGTACACAGGCAACCCCCAACTCCCCCCAAGAAATACAAATATATGTGAGAGATGCAACCATCTATCCAAACTGGAGGCTGAGCTCCCTCAACTCAGTACTCCCAAAACTAGTCAGGAGGAGAAGGTAACCACACACACCACAAACCCAGTCCCACATAGACCTATCACAACTGCAAACCAAAGACATAAACACAGAAAAACATTCCCGGAGGCCCGAATTACAAACACACCACACCAACAGAGGCCTCCAAAGCAGACACCCAATCAAACAACCTCCAAACATAGCACATGCAACACATAGTACACAAAGCTGGTGTGCCAAACAGTCATAGGCCAGAAGGAGAAATAACATGCCTGATACAGTTGTAATAGGTGACTCCATAGCGAGACACACTGCTGTCCCGCACACCAGACTGAACAAGGGAAAGGGTACAGTAAGCTGCCTGTAGGCTGCCACAGTATGCCACATAACACAAGTATGCAGGTCACCCCAAAGCAAGTAGAAATATGATGCAGTCATAGTCCATGCTGGTGTGAATGACCTGAGATGTACCTCCCAGGACTACATGAAAAGAGACATAGATGAGCTCTCTGATTATGTAGTCCAGGCCGGTATGACACTGACCATTTGCAGCATCCTACCCTCACCAAGAATGATGCCACAGTACAAACACGGAATGATCAGTTATAACAAGTGGCACAATTACTGGTGTCATTCCAAGGGGATCCAATGTCTGTCTGCTTGGGATGTCATGCTTGACAAGCCACGCAGCTGTTCCAGGGATGGCTTGCACCTGTTACCCCTGGGCATCTGGATATTGGATAAGACTTTTGCCACCTCCATAGAGCCTTTCGTAGGCAAGGCTGAAAAGACTAACCCACCACCCTACAAAACATAAGTGGAAAGAAACATAAGGGTAATGCTGACCAATGCCAGATGTGTAAACCCCAATATGCATGCTCCTGAGGCCATTCCCAGTATGGAGAACATCGATGTCTGTGCAGTGACAGAAACCTGCTGCAAGCCTCCTGACAGCACACCAGCACTACCAGGTTATACCACATATCATGCGTCATGGCCCCAAAACCTGGAACAAAACATAAAAGGAGGGTGAGTATCCATATTCAGCACAGACACCCATATGTCCAGGTAACTGACAATGCACAAGGCATTGGAGTCCACCCATGTGCAACTAACCATAGGCAAGACTGCTGTACAGTCTGTAGCATGCTACAGACCACACTCTCACACACAGGAACCCCACCCAGCCGTCCTGAAGACAATGGACAGTATGAATGTCCCACCAAATACCAAACAAGGTACTCACAAATTACCACATAGGTGGTAAACCATTATGTATGGAAGGAGTAATCAGGGACCTAGGGACACAAGTGGACAGTAACCTGTTATGTGACACTCACATTGCCAATGTGGCTAGGAGGACTGTCTACATTGGACACCGTATGATGAAAGGATTCACATCTACATCATCAGAGGTCATTGTGCCCCTATACTGTTCTCTTATCACACCCATAATTTAGTACAATGCCTCATATGGGATGTACCTTACCTGACACCTGCAGCAGTTAGAAAGACCTCAAAGGTACCTCACCAAGAGGATAAAGGGTCTCAAATATATGTCATATGCTGCCTGGCTGTAGACACCCCAGCTGAATGCAGTCACATACTGCCTACACAGAGGCATTGCATGCCTGTTGTACAAGGCCATGTCCAACACAGGAGTAATGGACATGCTCCACCCCAGAAAACTCAAAGCCATCGGAGCTGTGAGAGTGAGAGATGTCAACCTCAACACATAATGAAATAGGATGTGCTGGAGGGACAGATACATAACCCAGAGGCTCCCCACAGCCTGGAACAGAATCCCACTCCATGTTAGGCAGAGCCCCTCACTGACACTCTTCAACAGGAATCTTGCCAAGTGGATGGATGATCGTAGAGTTACACTGGGGGTCTTTACAGTGTCACGTCCAGACAGAGGCACAGCAAAGCAAAGCAAATCATAAATGGCCATAATATACACATAGCAAGGGGTGGCGAAAGCCACACACACTCTGGCTAGGTTAACAAATGCCCTAGGGTGGATAGCCTAGTATGAACCTATGAACGTATGAAGATACAAATTGTACAGGACACTAAGGATAATCCCAAGGCTTCCACAACTTATGGTAGGAACCGTGTTGGGAATTCACAGATATGCTCTGAATCACACAAATATCACAAACAACATACCAAACACACACACATATTGCCAACATACATCCTGACAGGTGCAGTGCAAACCCCCCCCCCCCGAATGCAAAATATCTATCCCAGCAGACTGCTGGCCCCCTGACATTGCAGATGTTGAGGTAACAGCCTGAATCTACAAAGCAAAACACACAGCAGCAATGGTATGAGACGGTGTCCTGGGCTGAGTCCAACATGGACTCCAAGATGAATGGAATGCCAAATCACACTACTGCTCAATGTCAGCCTTACCACAGGATATGTACCCAAAGAGCAGTGTACAACAACAGTGGTCCTTCTCAACAAAGGTGTTGCCTGAATGGATACTGAAAACTACCACCCCAGAATCCTGAGAAGCTCGGTCTGCACAGCTATGGAAAGGATCAGCATGTACCGCAGACATAAACATATTGGGGACTTACTGACACCGGACCCTACCCAGTGTGGCTTTCTTAAGTGCAGATCCTGCCCCTAAACATGTTTGACTCATTTGAAACAGTCATTAAGGTCATTGATTAGGGCAATGTGGTCCACACAGCGTAGCTGGACCTTGCAAAGGCTTCTATACAATACCCTACGTGTTCATTATAGATATTTTATTTATTTAACATTTGAAAGTCCGGCTAAGGTTCCTAGGTTCCACGGGTTCTGTGAGAGAGGCTAGAATGCTCCTATGAAGCAAGATGAGAGGAGTGGGTGGGGGAGGAGTGGGAGAGCCCCGCATAGGGAGAACATGCAAACTCCACACAAGGCACCCCAGCCGAGAGAGAAACCAGAGAACAAGAGGGGCTGGTGGGCGACAGCATTGGCAACTGCACACTGCGCCGCCCACACTGGGTAGAGTCCGGTGTCAGTGGGTCCCCATATGCTCACCAGCTTAAATATAAACCCCTATGTCAGTAGAGGGGTTGCAAACCAGACCAAGGACAGAACAGACATGGTCAGACATGCTGCAGCCATGTCAGACTACAAACCAGATATAACTGGCATCCCACAAGGCTTGGTCCTGGGATCTCCCTCGTCTGGTATATATGTCCCATAGGTACAGGCCAACATGGAAGGACTGTGTCTGAACATGTTTGCAGAGGACTACAAACTGCTCACCATATATCACCCTCCAGCTGACACAAGCATCCCACAAAAGGGCCACATAGAAACAGACAACTGGTGCTATAGCCATGTCAGCAAGCTAATTGCAGAAAAGTGTATAGTCAACCCCCGTGGATATACAGTAAGTGCCCACCAATTACCACATAGGTGTTAACCCATTACGTACTTAACATGTAATGAGAGACCTGGGGACACAAGGTGATAGATATCCTGCATTGGACAAACATGTGGCTGTAGTGTTCACAAAAAAAAACCATATACCCACCTAATCATGAAGGTTGTCAGATCTAGATAAGGGGGGGACATTGTGGCTCTGCAGTCATCCTTCATCAGCGTTACAATTGACTGCAATAGCCCCATGTGGGATGTACCTCAGCAGACACCTCCATCAACTGTAAAGTCCCCAACAGTACCTCACCAGGAGTATCAAAGAGCTTGCACAGATGCCATGTGTTGCCTGATTAAACAAACTGCAGCTACACACACTGCCATACTGCCCACCCAGAGGCAAGCTGTGCCTGATGTATAAAGCCATGTCCAAGCTGGTATCAATAAACATGCTGCACCTTGTACAATCTGAATGGCAGTGAGCTATGCACATGAGAGACCTGAACCCCAGCACTGACTTACATAGGACAAGCTGTACTGCATGATCCATAACACAGAAGCCACCCCCACCCATGAGTAAACTCTCAGTACAGGCTATCCATAGAGTCACTCATCGATTCTCCTCAAGAGGAATCTTGATGAGTGGATGGGAGATGGTAGCTTTACCCTGGGTATCACTGTTATGTCACAGGTAGACAGAGGGACAGTATACTAACCATGACATATGTCATGGCAAACTCCACTTACAATGTGTGTCGAAGGACAAACACACTCTCCGACTAGCATTAGAAATGGCCTAGGGCACATCGCTAGTGTTTGCAAATGTACACCTATGTTGTGGAATACACTACCAATGTTGGACAAGCCTGGTTTAAGTAGTTCATATATGAACATAATGCAACATGGTCAGATGTGCACAACTGGCCCCTAACCAGGCTGTTGTGCTCACTATGAAAATGTAAAGCAGTGATAGGACTAAAGCCCAGGATACTGTCTACCACAGTCAAAGTACTGAACCAGTACACTCTACAGTACTACAGTGTTAGGTCAGTGTGAAAGGATGTTGACAACTGTATGCAAAGTATCCCATGCAAACCCTGCAGGCACAGTATAATCCCTGTTGTGTTCACACACAAAGCAGTTGGACAGTAACTACACAACATGACACACAACACACAACCATAAACGGATGATATTTGTTGAAGTTCACACTCATCCACAAATGTGGTGGGCTGCAGAGTTCAAGATATGGAAAGCTCACACTGGGCATGCTCGCACACTTTGATAAATGAGACATATGTCAGACAACATGCCATGGGAAGGCTGAACTGGGCATGCTCACACACTTAGGCCAAATCTCAGTTTAGCAGTTGGCCACACATATCTGGTATTTGTACGTGTTATTCCAGGAACCAACCACATTACAGCAATCTGCCCAGTGCACACAGTTAAATGACTACAGAGACATACGTGATATAGTGGATCCCTCCCATATGCAAACATCTTCCATAGATACACAAGTTGTTCATACAAACAGGGAATGCTATGGCAATAAAGACCTGCAAGCAGTCTATCAGCAACAAATAATGTGCATTTGACATTTAAACATATGGGTGTAGAGGTCAACACTAGGCTGTTTGCCCTAGGGAATGACAGCTTAGCCAGAGTGTGCTTGGCGTCTGCCTCCCCACAGGATGCACATTCCCCTTTCTAAACACTGATGATGTCAGCACCCTATAAGTACAGCAGGAGAAGGGAAACCTCCCAGTAATGCGAATAGCGCGCTCTGCTAATGCGTCCATCTCAAGTGTCATAGCATAGTTAGGTAGGAGGTTGAATCCTGCAAATTCTCAGTGTGTGTGAGTGGGGTTGGTGTGTGTGCAAGCCTGTGTGAAGGAAATGTCCCTTTTGGCAACTGGGAAAACACACTACAGGATGCACATTCCCCTTTCTAAACACTGATGATGTCAGCACCCTATAAGTAGAGCAGGAGAAAGGAAACCTTCCAGTAATGCAAATAGCGTGCTCCGCTAATGCGTCCGTCTGGTGTGTCATAACATAGTCAGGTAGGGTTTTGAATCCTGCAAATGGCAACTGCGTGTGTTTGGATGAGGGCGGTTAGTGTGTGTGCAATTGTGTGTGAGAGAAATGTCCCTTTTGGCAACTAGGAGAACAGACTACAGTATGCACATTACCCTTTCTAAACACTGATGATGTCAGCACCCTATAAGTACAGCAGGAGAAGGAAAACCTCCCAGTAAAGCGAATAGCGCACTCCGCCAATGCGTCTATCTCGAGTGTCATAACATAGGTAGGGGTTTGAATCCTGCAAATACTCAGTGTGTGTATGAGTGGGGTTGGTGTGTGTGCAAGTCTGTGTGAGGGAAATGTCCCTTTTGGCAACTGGGAAAACACAATACAGGATGCACATTCCCCTTTCTAAACACTGATGATGTCAGCACCCTACAAGTACAGCAGAAGGTATGTGGCATGGACAATGACTGAGTCGTATGTGTCCATGCCTCTGACTGACCTGTATGCTTGTGTTATATGGTGGACCATAGTGCCCTACGGGCATATCACTGTGACCTTCACCTTGTCCAGCCTGGTGAACATGACCACACTGTACCGGACAATAAAGGTAGCTAACACAACTGTGGCAGGTGTGTTGTCTAGCCGTACAGGCTGTGACTGTTTGGCACACAGGATTTGTGTGCTATGTGTTATGTGTGATGTGTTCAGGCATAACATATGCCTGTGTGCCAGCTGCAGAGGTGTGTGCCGCTCAGGCAGGATGCTATTCTAAGGCTCCACAAATGGCCCAGTGTGTACACGTGCTTGTATTGCTGTCAGTGTAGGTCTACATCAGACTGGTATTGTAGTCACTGTAGTATTGCATGCCACCTGACAAGTTATGCCAGTACTGGGTTCAGAGTGCTTAGTCCCCAGTTTGGCTATGTGGTTCCATCTCATGCATGTGTTGTACGTCCATGTGTAGGAGAGAGGGTTGACTGTGTACATGTGGCAGCTGTGACATTGTCACATGACCCACATATTCCACAACTGTACCATAGAGGTGACTGACAACTGACCTTTGCACATGCTACCATAGTATTGTGATTGCCATGGTGATTAACAGCACATAGGGCCAATGGGGAACAAGGTACATAGGTTCATAGGTTCATTGCTTCATACTAGGCTATCTGCCCTAGGGCATTTAAGAACCTAGCCAGAATGTGTTTGGCTGTCGCCATCCATTGTAAATATATCTTGCCATACCCTTTTCCGAGGTTAGTATACTGTGCCTCTGTCTAACAGTGACACAGAAGTGATACCTGGGGTAAACCAACAATGTCCCATCCACTCATCAATATTCATCTTGAAGAGAGTCAATGAGGGACTCTGCCTAACCTGGACTGGGATTTTATTCCAGAGTGAAGTGAGCCTCTGGGTTATGAATCTGTCCCTCCAGCATGTCCTATTTATTTCAGTGCTGAGGTTCAGGTCTCTCAAGTGTGTAGCCCAATGGGATTTGGATATTCTCAGGTGCAACATGCCCATTAATTCCGGGTTTGACATGGCGTTATACATTAGGCACAGATCGCCTCTGAACAGGCGGTATGCCACTGAGTAGAGCTGGGGTTCCTCAGCATATGGCATCTGTTTGTGCCCTTTGATCCTCTTAGTGAGGTACTTGTGGGGTCTTTCCAGTTGTTGCAGGTGTCTGGTAAGGTACATCCCAACAGGGGGATTGTACTCAATTATGGGCCTGATGAGGGATGAGTAAAGAGGCACGATGTCCTCCCCTGATGTAGATGTGAATCCCTTCATGATGGGGTGGGCTATATACAATGCCTTTCTAACCACTTTGGCCACGTGGTTGTCAAATGAGAGATTGCTATCAACTTGGGTCCCCAGGTCCCTAATTACTTCTTCTGTACGTAATGGAGTACCACCTATGTGGTACTTTGTGGGCACTTTGTTTTTGCCAAAGGGGATGACTATACACATTTTTGCATTCAGCTGGAGGCCATGGCTCTGGCACAAGTTGCCTGTTTCTATGAGGCCCCTTTGGAAGATGCTTGTGTCGGCTGGAATGTCAATTATGGCGGCCAGTTTACAGTCATCTGCATATTTGGTCAGCCACAGTCCTTCCGTGTTGGCCTGTACCTCCGATAAATATATACCAAACAAGAGAGGTCCCAGGACTGAGCCTTGTGGGACACCACTTGTAACTAGTTTGGAGTCTGGCATGGCTCCAGCAGTTCTAACCATGTGGGTTCTGTCCTTGAGCCAGTGTGCAATCCATCTAGTGACATAGTGGCTCATATTTAAGCTGGTGAGCTTCTCTAGAATGCCCAAGTGGGGTATTGTTTTGAAGGCTTTTGCGAGGTACAGGTAGGCTATGTGGACCACCTTCCCCTCGTCAATGGCCTTGGTGACTGTTTCAAAGAAATCAACCAGGTTTGAGAGGCAGGATCTGCCCTTAACAAAGCCAAACTGGGTATGAACCAGTGTCTGTAGGTCCCCAATATCTATTTTTATGTGGTCCATGATGATCCTTTCCATAGCTCTGCAGACCAAGCTAGTGTGGCTTATGGGGCGATAGTGTCCAGGATCCGTTGAGGCACCACCTTTCTGTAGAGGGACCACTGTTGCTGTATGCCACACTTTGGACACATATCCTGTAGTAAGGCTGGGATTGAACAGTAGTTTTATGTTTGGTTGTAGCACGTCTTGGAGGTCATGTAGTACACAGCCCAGGACACTGTCTGGTCCCATTGATGCAGTGTATATTGCTTTGGAGACGGTGGCTCTTACCTGAGCTTCTGAGATGTCAGGGGGGCAGTACTCTGCTGGGATACATATTTTCCCTTTCGGTGTGGAGGGGGGTGAGAAGTTTGCACTGAACCTGTCAGCTAGAATGTTGGCAATGTCTGTGGGTTTGGTGTTTCTATTGACATTTTGGACTACCTCTGAGCATATCTGGGAATTACCACCCAGGTTCCTAACATAACTAAAGAAAGCCTTGTGATTATCCTTAGTGTCCTGTGCAATTTCTCTCGAAGCTGGCCTTAGACAATCTTATGAGTGCCTGTAGTTATTTGCTAATACTGATCAGTGATGCCTTCCCTTTTTGGGATTTTGCTGTATCATTTAGTAGCTTCCTCCTTCGATTGTGTAGTTTGTTTATGGCTGGGGTCCACCAGACAGGACGTCTGCCTTTGGAGGACTGGGTCTTGGTTTTATTCGGGATCACATGACCCATGCATTCCTGAAGGTGTCCATAGAATGCGTTTATAGAGGAATCTGCTGTCTGGTCTGTAGTTTCTACAGGCCCGGGGGCTTTGAAGGTTTCCACCTCAGTTTTGAGGAGTGTGAATTTGCTTTAGAGAAGTTGTTCACTGTGGTGTTCTGGGCAGGTGGTGGGGTCAGGATGTGAATATCCAGTGAGATTAGTTTATGGCCCGATCTTACCAGTGAGGGATACACTTCTAGTCTGGAGCATAGAGTCCCCATGTTGGTGATGATCAGGTCCAGTATGTTTCACCTTCTTGTGGGAGTGGTAACAAGTTGTTCCATAGCATTTGAGCTCATATATTCTAGGAATCTTTGGCCTAGGGTGTTGGAGCTATAGTCATGCTCCCAGTCCATGTTTGGGTAGTTGACGTCGCCCAATATAATGGTGTTTGGAGAGACCTTCATATTTCCACTGTTCACAGGACGGCCGAGTGCAGTTCTTGGGTTTGGGAGGGTGGTCTGTAGCAGCCTATAACCTGGAAGGCAGTTTCACCCATTGTTAGTTGCACATGGATAGTCTCTGATGCTTGGTGCTTTGCCACCAACCTGGAGGTGTGGGTATCTTTGATGAATATCAATACTCCCCCTCCATTTGTGGTTCTTCCAAGTTTTGGGGCTGAAAAGCATGGTATGAGGTATAACCTGGTAGTGCTGGGGTGCTCTCGGTAGCCCTGAACCAGGCATTTGTTACTGCACAGATATCGATGTTCTCCATGCCAAGGAGAGTTTCGGGTGTATGCATCTTGAGGTTTAGACTTCTGGCGTTGGGTAGCATTACTCTTAGTTTCTTATCCCTTGTGATACCTATGAAGGTGGGTTTGTCATTTGAGCCTTGCCTAACATAGGCACTATGGGGGTAGCAAGAGCCTTTGCCAATATCTGAAAGCCCAGGGGTGACAGGTGCAAGCCGTCCCTAGCGAAGCAGGTGGTTCAACAGAAGATGAATATGTGAGGGTGTAGTGCCTGTGATTAGTTAGCAGTAGCATACATGACTGCTCATGTGGACAAATGCCAGGTAAGTCATATGCAATGTGTCACAGGCAACTTACATGTGAACAGGACAAACAGTGACATTCTGTCAAGTGAGACATGGACATACATATAGTAAGCTATGCAGATGTCACTAGGAGTCCACAGAAGCTCTGTAACTATGCATTGCAGGTGGGATCAGTATTCCAGGGTAATTGCAAGCAAATATGCATGCAAACAAAGCTACAGTAAGCAGGGCTGCATGTAGTCCATTGTACAACAAACAAGCTGTACCACTTACAGTAGGTAACACTGCAAATATGCAGGCACTATGCACATGTACATGGAAATACACAGGTCAGAGGGCTAGGGTCCAGTCTCAGCGCACACAAGTGTACAGACCATGTACTGTCAGGATGTACAATAACTGGATGGAAACCCATGTGCTCATACCTGCAGTAATACACATGTCAAATAACAGACACTGAGCCTTCACTCAGTGGTTCCATACGTAGTAGGATGTGTGCTACCTGGCCTGCCACCACAGTATCCCTGACATGTATGGGGACTCTCCCTTCTGTGACAGTTAGTTTTTTGTGTTGGGGCTGTCTAGCATGGTATGAGATGTGAGCTTGCAGTGCTAGGGTGCTCCTGTGTGTCCTGTACCAGTCGTGTAGTACTGCACACATATCAACACCCTCAAACATCCGCATTGCAGAGTCCAGTGTGGGCAACATGCCACTTGCAGTTTACATGTCCATCATTGTGTATTAATACATTCATTACCTTATCCCCTGTGCTACCTATGTATGTAGTCTTCTGTTGACATCCTTACCACCAATATGCCAACATGTGCAGATGATACACTATGGTACTTACCATGGGTGTAGACAACAGTACATGACAATCACACCCTTACTGCATCAGGCATGCTGTGATATACCCACAATTAATTCAGCACACAGTACTGTTAACAACATGATACTATTACTACACGTCTATGTAGTCACCCTGTGCATCAGCAACATGTTAACCTGTACCTGCACTGATGTTACAGATTGCAGGATGTGGCACAGTTTCATCATATTCACAGGGTGTGAACTTGGTATGCCTGAGTCAGCCACCGATACCAGAGATTGACTTGTATGTGTATGTGTGTTGGTGAGGGACAGCAGTACAAGGTGGGGCAATGTTGATGCAGTGTGTGCGTGTATGCAGTAGCCCTAGGTGTTGTCAATTCGCATGTGTGTATGGATGCACACAGTTCAACCTCATGGCTGCCATATACTGGTGTTTGTGGACAGCCACAGACTGTACCTGCCAGGTCATATAGGTCAGTGTCTCTGGCCATGGACACGGTACCTGTGCTTTGCAGGGGTGCTACGGACCATATCCGGTACCAACCCAGACTGGGTACTGTCATCAGAAGCAGGTGTTTGTTGACTGGACACAGATCCCTGTCGGGCCTGGCCGGAGCCATGTGCAAGTGGTCTCCTGGGGCGGTCTGATGACAGCACAGACCCAGCATTGCTGGGGCTGCTGCTGGCACTATGGGGGCAGCCGCGGCCCTGTTGTCATCCGCGACAACTGCAAGCTGCTGCTGTTGCTGGCATACGCCCACGTCGATGCCTCAACCGTCCACCATCGCCCTGGCTCATGGACATGTAGTTGTGGAACTGGTGTAATATATCCCCACAACATCTGCCTATGACATCAGTGAAATTACGGATGGCAGCCACAATGTCACGCATACTGTCAGTCATGGCTGTGCGACATGCTGTCAGCTCCCTCAGACCCTGTCTGGTGTACCGTTCCATACGTGAGTGTGTCTGCATGACAGGCCGAAACATAGCTGAGGTTGTAAGACCTCTGTGGGCACATCTGACAGGGCAGTACACCCACGGATGCTCCCACGAGAACCCCTGGACATCTGTCTGTGTGGTACCATCTCTGGGCCATGCCCATGGCTGCTGTGTGGGGAGGCATGTGCCACAGATACCACATTACCCTGGTCAATGCCCACTGTATGCTGTCCATCACCTAGGGACATTGGTGACAAAGGGTGTATTGGCAGGATAACTGTGCTCATTGATGGGGTCGACAGCTGTTTACTGTCAATCGGCTGACCAATGGCGGACCCTGGCATACCTTCCTGTGCCATTACACAGATGTCATCATTATCAGTACCCATAGCACCTGATTCAGGTTCCCTGCTGCATGACACCAGAGCAGCACCAGAACCTGTGGGAGGGAAACAGGAAACACAGTTTACAATGTCTACACATTAGCAGTGATGCACACATCCACTCATGCACAGGTCCAGACATGCACACATGCACACATGCACAGGTGCACACATGCACACATGCACAGGTGCACACATGCACACATGCACACATGCACAGGTGTACAGGTGCACACATGCACACATGCGCACATGCACACATGCGCACGTGCACAGGTGCACACATGCACACATACACACATGCACACGTGCACCCGTGCACAGGTGCACAGGTGCACACATGCACACATGCACACATGTACACATGCGCACATGCACACATGCGCACATGCACACATGCACACATGCGCACATGCACAGGTGCACACATGCACACATGCACATATGCACAGGTGCACACATGCACACATGCACACGTACACATGCACACAGTTGCACACAATTGTACACTACTCAGTATGCGTGATATCAACACACAGACACAGACACACCTACATGCATACAAAGAGCACAACTAAGTGATCCTAATATTACTATTACTATCAAGACTATTACAGGTATTGTTAATACACACTCATCAGCATGGATAGGTTGCATTGCTGTTACACCGGAGGGACCTGCAGATGTGAAGAAACTAATGTCAGTGGGCACAACTGTGCCATTGTTACTGAGTATGATACAGGTCAGTAGTACAACAGTCGCCTTTCACAGGTCAGCTGCTAATATTGAGGATATCACACTTACACATTAAATACTATGGTGACAGCTACAAACCAAGGACACACCTCACACATGCATTAACTACCAGTGTACACAACAGTCAACTATACATAAGGCATATTACCTGCACGCTCACTGTCTTGCTGCTGCGTGGCTCCAGCCTCCATCATAATGCATGTCTGCTGCTGTTGTTGTTGCTGGCGGACTGGAGCCACTACACTCATGAGTAGTCCCTCCAGTCTGGTGAGTGGGGGATGTGTAGCCACCCCACCACCTGTGGCGACCTGTTACCTGTGGATATCCTACACACGCTGATGGACATTTCTGATTAAATCACTGCAGTGATGTCGTACCTGCTCATATGTCCTATTATGCGTGCCTATGTCATTTACCCAACGGACCAGGTCTTGCCACAGTGCAGCCCTCTCCTGCTGATTCTGGCTGGTGCAGGAAAAGAGTATTGCATAATCCCGCACCAGGCTCTGGTGTATCTCCTCATCCTCAGCTGTGGAGTAAGCAGGATTCCGCGGGTGAGCCATGTACCTGAAAAAGAAAATAACCTGATATCAGCAATATATGTCAGCAGAATTTGACACACATACTACACATGCTACTTGACTGTTATGATACAACATATCTCACATATATAGCATCTGTCTGTCTATTGGTGGATACACATGTAAATGGCCAGGTATCAGTGCTCAGCCAGCAACTGTGCAACAGTACCTGGCACACTCCATACGACATACTACCAAACCCCAGCAGTCAAAACACTGATTCAGGTCCAGAGCACCTCCTCACTCTGGGGGTTTGTATCTAGGTACTGTATGGCCTACATCATCAACTACTGTGAGCTGATCACACACTAATTGCCCTGGATATACATATCCCACCTCCACCACCAGCACAAACGACTATAGTGAATAACATTGCAGATGCAAACTTTACACTTTGTAACAGTGACATGGTATCCTTTCATCCCACTGGGCCAGTGGCAGATACAACCCACAATGCTGACCCCTACACAAATGCTTTCTACAGACATCTCCGAGAATGCATGGATCATGCAATCCCATATATGACCAAGACACTCTCAACAAAGGGACAGCATCCTGTCTGGTGGACCCCAGCCATAGACAGATTGTATTACAAAAGATGGAAGCTACTGCAAGACAGAGCATAATTCCATAAAGGGAAGGCATGTCTGAGCAGCACTAGTAAGGGTCTATTTTCCATCATACAAACATCCATGGGCAACTTTGAGAAGGAAATCAAGAGGGACACTACAGATAACCAGAAGGCCTTCTTCAGTTATGTTAGCAACCTGGTCAGAATCCATCCTCTATGCCCATAGTTAGTACACAACAACAAATATTTCACTGAAACCACAGATATTGACAACATTGTGGCAGACAGGTTCAGTGCAGGTGTCACCCCCTCTCCCCAAAATAAGACATAGTTATCCCAGCTGACTGTAACCTCCCTGTCATCACAGATGTCCAGGTGAGAGCCCTCATGAAAGCAGAATACACAACATGACTGGGACCTGATGGTATCCCCAGTTGCATGCTACATAAACTCTGACAGGAGCTAAACACACATATAGAAGTGCTATGTAACACTAGCCTGACTACAGAATATGTACCTGTACACTGGCGCACAGCAGCAGTGGTTCCACTCCACGAAGGAGGCACCTCAACATACCAATACAATACAACACAATACATTACATTACAATACAATACTATACAATATGCTATTGCCCCTGGGACTACAGCAGCGTACTGTTCTGCTACCCTGACCATTGTGACACATGTGGTGTGATGGTACCTGCTCCTGTCACACAGTTACACAGGGTGACTCATATGGCATATTACCTATCTGACTAACATTCAGCAGGGGTATGTGTGACATATACTCATGGGGAGTCTTGCTTCTTAGCACTGTGTGGTTTATTGCAGGGTATGTCTTATCTGTGGGTAGGAACTTTTACCTACACATGTGCTCTCTATTGCAGTGGCATGGACGACACACTGCAGTCATTTAGGTTGTGGATGGTGTGAGGTGTTACTATGGTTGTTGGACATCTGTCATGGGTGGGACTTACGTATGTAAATCCGGGGGTGGTAACCTCTATGTGGGTAGTATGTGTGTACTCTGTGGTGTTGTCAGTCACTGTGCATTGGTAATATGTTTGAGTGCATTGTCACAGTGTTGTACATGTCACTGTGTCCTTCTCCATATCTGTAGCTGTCATGTGAGGTCCATACCATGGCATCCATTATGGGGTGTGGAGGGGTACACCGACCTACATGTCCATAGCTGACACATCATGTCTGCTGACACATACCATGTGCAGGTATTCCAGGAATAGTGTGCCAGTGTGAATATCATTGGGGGCACTATTGTACACATTTATGACCCTGTTCACTCCTGACACATGCAGTGGTGGGCAGCCAATCACATATCTGGTGGTTACTGGTGTAGGTGATTTGAAATGGGGTATGGTACTCCGGTTTTGACACTGGTGTTCACTCCATGCCTTTGTCACCAGGCACCTGTTGCAATACATCTGTACACATGTGCCTCACTCAGAATATATATACATCTCTCTCTCTCTCTATATATATATATATATATATATATATATATATATATGTATATAGATATATCTATATGTATATATATATATATATATATATATATATATATATATATATATATATATATATATATATGTCTGTATACATATACACATATATATACTGATGTACATATATTGCTATAGATATGGAGAGGGGGGACACAGAGGGGGTGAGAGTGACAGAGGGGGTGGGACAGGGGGTGTTGAGGTCATCATATACAGTCATACCTGTAGATAGTCAGATCAGTCTGTCTATGTATATGTATCTACATATATCTATATCTGTATGTGTGCATTACATATATATATGTTTGTACATATTCTATCTATCTACATCTGTCTATGTATTCCTACATCTCTCTCTATGTATATATACATATATGCATATCATATATATATATATATATATATATATATATATATATATATGTGTATGTATACATATACATACATATTTTGACATACATACATATCCATATGATAGACAGGTATATCAACATGTTTGTCTACCATACTGTATACACACACTAACATACTGCTAAACATACATAACTGTGAAACCTACTTTGTATATTGCAGTACAACCTACAGTCAACCTACATTGATATGTGCACATAGATGCTCTCACATACAAATGTATGTACAGCCTTCACTGATAGTTGCTGTATGTCCCCTGCCCTTTACCCATCTTCATATACATATGGATACAGACCAATGACACATATGGAGGGTTCACAGTATGTAGACCTTTATAGTATTACTTTACATTACCTGTGTTTGTCACAGCTGCTTGTGTTGCCATCTGGTTTTCTGTCCTGCTGCTCCACTTGCCAGTTGTCAGCTTTCAGGTGGCTGTTGCTGAACAGTTTTGTTTGTGTCTGCTTAATTTCAATTTTCTCTGTCTCTGTCTCTGTCTCTCTCTGTCTTTCTGTCTGTCTGTCTCTCACGTCCTCCTCAGGGTGCAATGAAAGTATTGCATGTGTGGACTGGGAGTACAGCATACTTTTGTAGGTATCTGCATATGTCCATGTGATGGCCTCTGCACCAACTGTTAGCCAGCATTTGCTAATTGCATGCAGCCAGTTGTGTACTGATTGCAGTTCACACTGTGATTTCAGAACAGTGCTATAAAAAGGTATGTGAGATAGGCGTAGCCCTTTCAGATTTCAAGGGCAGGGAGGATGCTGGTATGCTGCGGACAATGTTCTGTGAGTGTAACGGTTGGTATCTCTCTCCTATTTTCAGCTGTGTTGTAGATTAACATTCCCCATTCATTTCTCCAGTTTCCTGTACTAACTGTGTATGTACACTGACACCTACAACTACTACTACTGTTAATGTGTGTGTGTGTGCTTTCCTTTCACTTTTGCTTGCACTTTGTTGCTAAGGCTTCAATATTTGCCCTTTGCAGTCACTACTTGTATGCCTGCTAGGTGTCCTGACTGTAGTGTGCTGCTGCAGCTTTCCTATTTTCCATGTACATTCACACCTTGGAATACTTGTTATATCTGCTAGGGTGTTACAGCATGCAGTGTGGTCTGGCCATGGTGTGGGCTTTGACATCTATTAGGGTATTTGAGTATGCTGCTGAGCAGGCTCCAGAGACTCTCAGGTTCATCTGTTATCTGCCTCATGGAATGGTACATATCAGTGGGGTACACCCATTAAATTGTCTGGTATGCTGCAGTTGTGACTGTGGGTTAGCATGAGCATATGTATTACTACACTTATTCTGTCATGCAAGTGGTGAATACTTTCAGGACTCCATAGTTACCATTGCATGTGTTGTTACACCTTTCTGCCTACTGTTTGTACATTTCACATGGAGTCTGTGGGGCATCCCTGTAAGTCATTCACTGTTGCTATGTCTAGGCTCTTAACTATTCAAATATGGTGGTGTCAGACCTCTCATGTGTACAAATATTTGCAGGTTGTCCACATTTCTGCCTCATATTTTGGTCAATATCTCACGCTCAGCATTTTCTGGCAAATCACTCTGGGCTCAAGTCAGAATATAGTGACAAACATTCAAGTTTCAGACTTCATACCCTTCCAAACATCCCACAACATGGAGATCCTGTTACTCTCTAAACTGCCTGCATTTGTTGTAACATTATTTGTAGTGTGTCCCTGGTTTTGGGCCTTTGCTCCACATATTTTATTACTTGGTCCGGATGTGTTCCTGTAAGAGGTTGTGGGGTATGGGCAGTGATTATCCTGCTGTGAGTATGTGTGTAGCTTGCAAGGTGCTACAGTGATATTATTACCTACTAGCTACCAACTAGCATGGCTGTTTCTGTTCACACACTACTGTTATGGAAATCCACTAGTTTTGACAGTAATTCTAAATAACATGCTTTGTGTACTACACATCCTATATTCCCTTTACATTCATTCCTACTATTACATGATATATTTATTTTAGCACAATGTTCTTGTATAACAGTCATGGCTTAGTGGTAAGTCATGCAGACTACTGTTTCCAAGGTCCTGGGTTCGGGACTGACAGTGGAATTTTATCTAAGGCACTTTTAAGCAGTTGTAACCAGGTTAGCGCTGGTTTGCGCGGAGCTCACGCATGCGCACTGGCATTTAGCTCTGCGCACACCCGCTTACAACCACTTAAACCCGCTTACTCTTGCGCACACCCGTGCTATTTTCTTTGAAAGAAATGAAAATGGGGAGACATGAAAGTGGTGAAAAAGGGGTCACAAAGAGGGTAAGACAGTAGGGAAACAAGCTTGGGTTTTGCAGGAGGGATGTAGGTAAGGCCCATAGCTGCCCATTTCTTCATCAGCAACAGCTGTGCATATGTTTGTAATTTGGTGTGACATTTGATACCTTCCACCCGTGAGAGAGGTGTAGGGACAACAATAATACTTGTTGTACAGCCAATTGTAATTGATAGTTTCCATGTCTGGTAGACATATGTGCGGAATGGGCAGCTATGTATGGGGCGTAATTTTTTTGTGGGTACAGAGTGCCCCTTTTTTTTTTTTCAGGTGAGAGTAGTATGTCAGGTGAAGGAAGTCGGTATAGCTGGGGAGGTAGGTTGGGTAGGTCAACAGACAAGACAAACAAGACGCATACAGGGGCGGTGTTTGACACGTGTTGGGGGGTTACACAATTGACGGGGACGGAGGTTTGGATATCCAGAGCCCATGAGCCCACAGATGGCAACAGTGGAACTGATATCCCTACCCATGGGCAGTTGCCACTGTTCCTTCACTGCCCAGGATGGGGCTGTGCTGGGGGCTGTGTAGGCCGGGCAACAGGCATGCCCAAAAGTTGTGCCACCTGTGCCTCAAGCTGGCGTAGGGGCTCAAGAACAGAGTCCCGGATCTCCCTACGCACCACAGTCCGGACGCTATGGAGGGTGAGTGGTGGTTCTCTTCCGGCCACGCTTGCAGAGGGGGGACGGGCCCCATCCCCTACAGCGCTTCCACCCGCAGGTGGCACAGGGCCACTGGAGGAGGGTCCAGACTGGACACTAGTGCCAGGTGCACTCGCCAGCTGAGGTGGGAGAGGTGGGTCCGCTGGAACCCGCCTTCCCTGTCATCCTATGTTTTGCATTATGTCATGACAGTTTGGGTTAGTAACATACAATACCATTCACAATTAGTTGTAACAGCATGCATTAGTATTCCCATTAACCAAACACCAAGATATTCACACCATTGAACAGCAAGCATAACACATGCATAATTTGAACAGCAATACACAGTCCAACAACATGCAGGGTTGATTGATGGCAACAGGCCATCAGGTGTGGATGTATGAACAGGGCAGATGCATCAACGGACATGCAAATATTTATGACCCATCAGGACAAATGTCCAGGGGTGTTAATTGTGATTGCACATACCATTTTCACGTGGAATGGATTATATGTGGTTATAGGGTGGGGTGAAGAAAATATTATTAACAACTTCGAATACCAATACATATGCTGTACATTTCTGATAGCTACAGATATATACACACTACTGTTCTAACTACAGTTTCCTATATGATAACTACTTCAATTTGGTGATAGGACTGTTACTGCTACATCAATATACATTTTATTGTTATTCATACACATTCATATCTGGCTTTGTTCAGCTACATCATCCTGCTACATTTGCTTTATATAGCTATAGAAAACTGTGGATGTTTGATATTTCAGACAATCATACTATCTGCATATTGCAGACTGAGAGCAACATATCCAGATTTTGGAATACACATTCCAGCTGCAGCAACACTTTGGACACATTTCGCAGTTTGGTTCTACTTGTCACATTCGTTTCATTCTGTACTGACTGCAGTATACTTTATACAGGGGTTATTACTACTTTATTGGTGGATTCATAACTCTTTCTCACACCCTCTCACTTGTTTTCATTTTATTATTCAGGATGGTACTTACTTCTAGGCTTTATTGACATGTTTTACCTGTAGTTATTACAATCCTTTCCAGCAGTCTCACTTCTGTCATGTTTCAGTATTTCAACAGGGATATATTTCACACATGTGAGTTGCTCATCTTCTGCAGCTGTACTTTTCAGCCTGCTGCAGGATGTGCACTATGATATTATAGGTGGGGCATCTTTATTTCAGACTTTATTTCAGATATTTTCATTTTTATGTTTGGATTTCAGACTGCAACACACTTTTGTAATCAAGCAATACTTGCAAACACTTTTACACTGTTACTTGCACATATTTCTTTACAGTTACTGGGAGTGGATTACTGACCTGCCTGGTGGCGCAACCGCACCAGCCTATCGCCATAGGCTCTGCAGTTCGCAGAATGGACACCTGCAGCTGTAATATAAATGAAGTAATATTGGAATACACATCTCCATAATATCAGCTAATTTAATTTCTTACATACATAATTAAATGTAACTTACTCAGTAGTGGGGCGTTGGGCATTTGCCGGGCCTCCTGGATCCAAAGGTTCAATTGGTCCTACTTATGTCTCTTCAGGTCTGCATGGTGGTGATGGACTTGCTCACCAGTCCTTGAAATCCCTGTGGCACTGGTAAGATCATGAGCCAACTGGTCCCATGCCTCAGCCCTATATGCTCCCCACAGGACCTGGCCCTGCATGAGTTGGGCCTCATGATTGTGGACTAGGAGCCAGACCATGTATCTGGACTCCTCAACACCCCACCTCTGTGCTCAAAAGCAACTACCCTCACCTACACCTGGCATTCTGGCTGCAAGTCAGTTCTACAATCGTTTATGCTGTGTATTCCCGCCTATGGGGCTTATATATGCCATTTTTCCTGCACTTATCTGTGATTGGCCATTTTGGAATTGTATCCACTTCACAAAACCTGCTTTGTCATGCTCCACTTTCTATTCTTTCCTATATATTTGCTATTACTGCATTTATGAGTACAGCTGTCATAGCTTAGTGGTTCAGTACCTTGACTATGGTGCATGGTATCCTGGGTTCGAACCTGGCCACTGCTTTTTATATTTTATGACTGTCTAGACAGGTTAGGGGGTGTGTCTGTGTAAAGGCAGTTTTGTTACAGCTTGCTCAACGTTGCCTGTCAGTTAGCTTGTTGGCGCAGTGCGCAGCTCCGCGCAAATGGGGTGCGCTGGCTTACGCCTCATTTGGCTGTCAGCACACATAGTATGCTCAGCTCAGCTAGGGGCACACAGTTTCTTCGTGTGAAACCACTGCTCACCGACGGGCACTCATTTTGCACCTGTTAAACCACTGCTCACCTACGGGCAGATGCACTCACCTTGTTAAACTGCAGCTCAGCTATAGGCACATCAGGCATTTTTTTATTGTTTTGTTACCTCACATTTCTTCAAAATAAATGGACTAGTTCATTACATTTTACATAAAATGTGATTTTATATGTGTACATGTTTGTCAGGGACTTGTTTCGTGCTTATTTTTCTAAAAATAAAAGTTGGTGTTGTGGGGGCTCAAATCTTGAATGCCTGCTCTTCAGCTGATGTCTCTACTGCTACACTATTGCTTTTTGGCTTACTTTGCATATTTAGTTCTTATATGCTTTCCGACTGACTGCTAACTGTACCTGCGCTACGGGCACACCCGCGCAAACGAGCACACTCACGGTTAAACATCTTTATAATTTAAAAAAAATATATCACATGTTCATTTATATATTTTCTGTTCATAGTCTGTGGGGCATGTGTTGTGTTGTGTTTATTCACATTTCCGTGGACTCTGTCGTGGGTGTTTACTTTGGGCATTTTTACTCTTCTGGGGGCGTGTCCGCTTGCAGGGCTCGGCCTATGGACATGCCCCCTACTGTCTTACATGGACCGTGTTAGACTTAGGTGTGATTCAGCATGCTCTCATGAATATGCAGAGCATGCTGACATCACTCCGTTTAACTGCAGCCTCCGTGTAAGAGTTATAACTCTTACACGGAGGCTTCGTGAATCCTGATCAATATCTTTTTGTGGGGTCAGTCAAGATACATTAGGATGGTTTGTCAATGTTTTGTTGCTGAAATAAACTTTACTTTTGCATGAGTAGAGTGTGTATGGGTGAACTGCAGTAAGATCTCTTGCAAGTTCTTGGCTACGTGAAGTGATAGAAATACAGTGAAGTAACAGTGGTTTTCTATTTTCATTATTTTAAATCTTGTAGTCTCAAACAGATTCTCTGGTTAGGCAATTGGGATGGGGGCTATGCTTATGTGTAAGTGGAATGACTGAAGTTCTGGCTTGCTTTGCAAGAGTAATGTACATTTGAGTGAAATAAGATTGACCACAAGTTCTGAACTCTGAGTATTTTTTATGTGGAAAGAAATGCTTACATTAATGACAGAGTTGTCTATTTTTTTTAAACTTGCAAGACCAAATCAGATACTGTGGTGGAGTAGGCAATGAAGATTGGGACTATGTGTAAATGAAAGAAATGGCCCTACGGTTTACTGTTTTTGTAATTCCGGGTTTGCAAAACTGTATAATACTTCTCTGTCTGTACATTCAGATGAATGTAAAATAATTAGCACATGTATGAGTAATTCTTAATGTATGTTATTTCATATCTGTTCGCATATATACTGAATGTTTGTCAAATGTAATGTATAATAACTTGAATGACTTGATGGTTAATGGAAACTCCTGTAAATAGTTGCTTTTTCTTTTGTGTGTAAGGTTTAGTTACATTTTTTTTATTTTATTATGTTCACAAATCTTTGACTGTAAATATTGTTGCAATTATTTTACAAATTGAAAATCCAATAAAAACTAAAAAAAAAAATGTAATATTTTGGAACTTTTCTCCTTGGACATATATTGAAAAGGGTTTTATTGACTAAAACTGGTTGTAGATACCCGAGTAAACAAAAGTGAAATAAATAAAATGAAATGTGTACTTGGCTGGCATATACAAGCTGTGACTAATGTTTCTGTCAACAAAATGAAAGTAATGCAAGCATGCAACCCAGCTGTTACTATTATATCCACTTTAATCCTGGCAGGGTAAAAAGCAGCTACTTTATTTAGGTAATCGGGGGTGTTTGTGAATGAAATATGTTGACTGGCCCTGCTGTTTACTGTTGAAATTGTTGCTTTGCAAGATTAATGTGTATTTGGGCAAAGTCAGCTGTGGCTACTGTTTGTGTGCAACAGAGTAAATTAATGCAATCATTGCTATTTCATGTTAGTCCTGGCAGGGTCAACAGAGATACTTTAGGTAAGCAATTGATAACGATGACTGTGGATGAAATGTTTGGCACTGTAGCTTTGGTGTAATAATTCTGGATTTGCAGGACTAATGTGTATTTGGGTGAAACAAGATGGAATACAAACTCAGAATATTTGCATGCATAAGTTCATAGGTTTATAGGTTCATAGGTAGGTACTAGGTTATCGGCCCTAGGGCCTATACAAGCCCAGCAAAAAAAGGTACCCTGGCTTTTGCCACCCAAGAAAATTATTTTCCTGTGCCACTGTCGAGCAGAGCCACAGAAGTGATCCCCGGGGTGAATTTCCTATTTCCCATCCAATTATCAAGATTTTCCTTGAAGAGTGCTAATGAGGAGCTTTGTTTGATATAGATAGGTAGTTTATTCCAGAGTATGGAAAGTCTCTGGGACAGGAATCTATACCTCCAGCATATTCTGTTTATTGTGGTGACAAGGTTTAGGTCTCTAGAGCGTGTAGCTCTGAGGGATTGGGATTTCTTTAAGTGGAGCATGTCCAGCAACTCTGGGTTTGACATAGCTTTGTATGTTAGGCAGAGATCACCTCTGAGTAGCCAATATGCGACAGAGTAAAGCTGAAGTTTTTTGAGACGGTCTGCGTAGGGCATCTGTTTGAGGCCGGTAGGTAATCCTCTTTGTGAGGTATTTCTGCGGCCTTTCCAGTTGTTGTAGATATCTTATGAGGTACATACCAAAAGGGGCGTTGTACTCTATAATGGGTCTAATGAGTGATGAGTAGAGGGGAACAATGACCTCTTTTTTTTCTGGATGAGAAACCTTTTGTGATGAGGTGTGTCATGTAGAAGGATTTCCTGACTACTGTGGCAATGTGATTCTCAAAGGAGAGACTATTGTCTACCTGTGTCCCAAGGTCTCTTATTACACTTTCGGTGTTAAGTATACTACCACCTATGTTGTAGTTCATGGGTACAGAGTTTTTACCAAAGGGGATGACAGTGCACTTTTTGGCACTGAGCTTGAGGCCATGGCTTTGACACCAGGCATCTGTCTCAGTGAGGCCCTTTTGTAGGATGTCCACATTGTTAGGAGTTTTGAACAAAAGTTGATTTTATAGTATTCATGCTACTCCTGCTAATTAATTTACTTTGTGTTAAATGGTATATTTGGTTACATTTTTCTTTGTGTAATTGAATGAATGGGTGGGCGTGTTCACTAATGCACTAATTTAAATACGCATTTTATGTAAATGATGTGTCCCTGAATGTCCCTGATTTTAAGGCCCTTTGTCCTTGATTCTCTGATCTGGAGTTTGCGAGGTATGACTAGGTGCAGGGTGTTAGGTGTCATGATCAGCATATTTTTTTTGATTGTCATGTAAACATGAAGGCTACATAGTAGTGCACGAGGGGGCTAAGAGCTGCCAGACTGGAGAACTGTTTTTTTTCTTTCCTGTCACATAGAGAATGAGAATATAGGGTGTACCTGGCACTCCTATTTAGGATAGAAAGAAAAATAACAGAATTATTTTATTTATTTTTTTGCTCTCATATAGTACATGAGGTTTTAAGGCAGATCTGATGTTCCTTCTTACCTCCTCAGAAGAGAAAGGAGGAGAACAGGCTTTTTTTTTATGTTTGTTCTCACATAGAGCTTGGGGGCCTAGGGAGGATCTGGGGCTCCTTTTTACAACAAAGAGGAGGAGCACCAGATCAGAGTATAGACTATATATATATATATATATATATATATATATATATATATATATATATTTTTTTTTTTTTTTTCTTGCTCTTCAACCTAGTCTAGTGGGGCACAAGTCTTGGGGGGGGTGACATTAAATATTAAATGAGACAGATGTGGTTAGATGTCTGGTAGTTGTGGTTAAGCGCAGGGGCAGAGTTAAAGTAAATGCATCTTCTGTTTAAGAATTCAGTTGTTATGATGGAAAAGCCAAACAGAGATGAGAACTAGGTCAATAAAGTAATGTCTATTATTCTGACAAAACTTGGAAAACTTTTTCAGAGGACCATTAAAATTGACAGGAACTTTAAAAGCTGCCCTTATAGGGGAAAATGTCTTTGCTAATATATGTTTTAAAGCAGTAAAATAGGAGTGGATGCCTCTGTAAAAAGGCATATAGCAGGCAGAAAACATGGAAGCATTCTAGGATTTTTTTCCTCTCTGTGGAATGAGTCAGGTGAGTCTACTATGAATAATCAAACCTTATTTAACAGACATGTGACTATTTAAAGCCAAAACATCTATAAGCTATGGTAGTCAACAGGCATACAATGAGCAATGTAAAATGCAAGAACTTTTTTAAGGGTGGAAGCCCCCACTGTATCCCCAGAAATGGGGTACAATCCCCGACACCTCTAAACTATATTTATATATATTATAGACAGATAGATAGAGATAGAAATATAGTGCTAGAGATATAAACACACACACACACACACACACACACACACACACACACACACACACACACACACACACACACACACACACGTGTGTATATATATATATATATATATATATATATATATATATATATATATATAGTATACACTAACTCCAGCATCACACAAAGTTAAGACAGAGATAGAGAGATAAAAGAGGAAATGAACACTCAACGTCTACTTGACAGGCCACCAGCCATCTTCCAAGTTAAAAGTTCTGAACATCAACTTACTGCCAAGAAGCAAACAGTAGAGATCCTGCGTCAGTTGGGTCATATCTAGCTCTTCTTGACACATTTCACAATGAATTACACTGTATTATGTTGCAGTTATATAACATGACTGCAGACTGCCACAGACTGTTTACCTAATCAGCTCTTTAAGATTCATCGAATCTAGTACAAACCTACTGCTTCTTCCTATATGCAGGCTGTCCTCACTTTTCAAGCTGTTCCATACTTTCTTAAACTCTCCTCTTTATTCACACTTCAACAGGCTCACAGAAAACCTTTTCAATGAACCTGCATAGAATAAGTACTTAATCATGTCTAAGTAAAAGTGTGTACCTCCCAGCTGCACAAAGTGGTCTTCCTCCCTCCTCTGTTCTTGTGCTTAAGTGACTCCCATATACTCTTGTATTATAGCAATGTGTGTACTCGTATCATACTAGGTTTCCCATGGTTCCCAGTTAGTATATCCACCCCTTGGTCATACTCATTTCCCTTCCTCCCTTGATGATCCTTATGACTGTCATCCAGATGGTTTATACTTGTTTCGCATCATTTTCCTCATAAAGTTTCCAAAACTACATGTGTGTTTGACTTGTGGCCTAATCAGCATTCTGCAGAATGGCATGATAAAATTAATCTCCATGGGATCAGTGCTCCCAGAGTATACAACCAACAACTTTGTTAGCTCTTCCTGCTGCCTCTCGAGTTGTTCCTGACAGTTCATGTTTGGTATGATTACTGTTTCAATGGTTTCACAGCCACTGGATTTTCATCTTTGGTGTACACGTCCTTGCATGTGATTCCTGAATCTTTTTGTCCAAAGTCTAAATCCTAACACATTTCTGCAAGGACACTCATTTGCCACCTAACAGTCTCATTTTTAAAGGATTAACTGGTGCTCTTTTCATGCTTTTTACTCCCTACAGAATTGCCAGTCTTTGCATCGTCTGCAAATAAGTTTAGTAATTTAGTTATTGTCCCTTAATATGTCCACACTGGGTATAATATTACTCTATCTCAGCCTCTATTTAACCTTTTCTGTGTCTCACTGATGACAATCATGCTGACTTTTATAAATCACAGAGATGTCCTGAATATCCACCTTTTTTTCCACGCTCTAGGAATTACCTCAGATTACCTTATCCACTTCCTTTTCTTTTTCTTCATCCTAAGTTTCCTAGTGACCTTTATGTTCACTCATCCTTATCTGCTTTCTTACCTAGCTGTACCCAATCTGGCCTCTTGCCTTTGTTCTGTGGTTGCCCCCCCAGTACAGAAAGTATTGGTTCATTTTAGGAAAAAGATTCAATGTTATGGGTCTCAACAAATTTCTGCACAATTGGGGTAGAAATGACACTAGTGATGATAGAAATTTGAAATCTACTTGAAGTCATTCCAATTCCCGCTGGCATGATGGTCTGCTTTTGTACAAGATAAACTTGGGAACATAAGCAGCAAACTCCAATTTTAATAAACATTTAAAAATCACTTAGGCAGCAGAGACCTAAAGAGCATCACAGATATCCTGGCTCCAAGAATCAAAACACTAGATGTGTTAGTGTCAGGCTATAAGTGGGGAGCTACTTCAGAACGTCATTATAAGTGAAAGACAAATATTTTTATACAAGGACAAGGTAAAATGGATGGAGTACAGTGAGTCTTAATAACCATCAGCCTAATGAAGTGGTTTGCTTTTATGGAAGAGCCATGACTTAATATCGCGGCAATAACAAAACTTTTGTAAACTGAGATTCACAAGTAGAACGTAAAAGTAAACTGTGTAATCAGGTTTTAAGGGAGATGTGTAAAATAATATAGAGAGTGGTGTTGCCTTTTATGTAGTGGAAATGATCAACACAACTGAACCCCTGACTAAAGCCAAGGCAGTTCACATTTGGTTAGTTGCTCAGCGCTCTGAGGGACTGGGAGAGTATCACCTGGAGCAAGCTCACTCATTCTCAGGGGAAGTGAGACTGATTGGTCCACATCACTGGAGACAGAGATTGGTGGCTGGGTGTTTCTCCTGTCTGTAATGGCTGAGGTGGTTCTGTCCTTTGGGCTAGAGAAAGCAGGAAGTAAGTATGGACCATGGATGCCTCATCCTCGCAAGAAGGCAGCAGTTCTAAGTCAGTGAGCAACCTCTGGGAATGATGTGTGGTTGGGGGTGTCTCACATGACCTTAAGCTGGTGTGATCACTACCATCTGATCTTGAAATGTAGGAATGAATGGATCCTAGGCAGGTATAAATGGGCTATAAGGGTCTCACCTAACCAAAGGATGTCTGGCTTTCACCCTCCAGGAGCAAATGGTTTATTTGAGAGCAGGTGGAATAGCTATTGAACAAGGCTTGGATAGGTGGAATGAGTGTGTAATAAAAAAACAACAGAACAACTAAGTAAAAGCATGGAGAAAAGGATGCAATATGGGTCAAATTATTAACAGTAAAGTCATCACTGATTTAGACAAAAGTCAGAGCTCTGGATTGGCTATCAGGAAAGTAAACCTAAAAGAAAATGGCCTTCAGAATAAAAAAAGGCAGATTGGTGTAACAATGGTGGGGAAAAGATAGATAATAGCATATCTGACCTCCAACACCAAAACATTTTTTTCTGTGATATTGATAAATGCATAAGCCTAGTTTGGGCTATAAAACAATGTCTGATCTGGCTTTATTTGAAAGTCTCTGCATGGAATGCTTTAGAGTTAGCTTAACTGTTTAACAAATCATAAAGGGATTATAAGGTTCCTGACAAATGGAACATATAAATGTGACTTCCCCTCCGAAGAATAACTTCAAGGCAAGAAGATAGAAACTACTTTCTTCTGAGTTGTAAAGAAATCATAAACAAAGTGCTGAAGGAAAAAAGTTAGAACATCTTAAACTCAGCGGGTCACAGGATCAACAGCTCATAGATTAGTTATATAACTGTAAGATCATACTAATGGACAGATTCTAAAAGATCTGAGCTACAATTTTGAAGGGCATCATTCATCCTGCAGCATTACCCTGAAACTACAAGTCAGCTCAGTCTCCAGAATAATTTCATATCAGATTCTACCTTTCTAATGCAAAAGGCAATGCTGGATTTGCAGCTTTATTATGTGAATTCCATTCTTAGGGGAAATAACTGGATTTGGAAACACAGTATGCAAATTAATCTCATTACCTCTTCTTGGTGTAAGCAGAAGGTGGCTGTTCTCATTGATGACTTCCAGCTATGCCTTATCCCACACTTCTAGTTGTTTGTTAACCATAATACTACATGACAAATTTAGTGCAGGCTGATGCCATACACCTATAGCAGATGTATTTAAAAAAGCACATATTTAAAATTGTCCCATATGCAGAAATAGGACAGGAAACATTAATATACAACTGCACATGTATGAGCCAGTTATCAATGGCAATGGCATATTTAAGAGTCCCTTTATCCAGCTCCACCATATGTTAATAGTGTTTTATTTGTTTTATTTATGCTTTGTTAACCAGACTAGTCTTACTAGACCACTAGGATCCTTTCAGTGGAGAATTGAGGTGGTGTTCATCCTGACTAGGGGACATGTAGCCAGGGCACCGGAGAACCTCCCATACTCCATAGGATGGTGCAGTGGTAGCATTGTTGCCTCACAGCAAGAGGGTCTCCGGTTCAATTCTCAGCTGGGGTGCCTCCTGTGTGGAGTTTTCATGTCCTCCCTGTGTTTGTGTCGATTTTCTCTGGGTGCTCTGGTTTCCTCGCATATTACAAAGACATGCATCTGGAGCATTTCTCCCCAGGCCTGTGCTGAAAGTTGGCTTTGTTCCAAGTCAGACTTTCCTGGTTAACAAATGTTAAATAAAATAAATAAATATGTGGTACTATGAGAGACATGGACACTACAGGGAAAGACAGTGCGACTAAAGGAGTAAGAGATGTCAAGCAGAAGACTCATTGTTTGGTAACAAGGTTGCAGTTTGGTGGATTAAGTCCTCAGCAACTATAGAAAATGGATTGCTAGACTACAAAAACTGAAAATGGTGAAAAACTGTGGTCAGAGATTGTGGAAAAATTTAAGCCACTGTTTCTGTTTAAAATTCCATCTATGATACCTGTTCTATTTGTGTGCATAGTATCATTTGGAACAGTACACAAAACTTGCAAAAGTATCAGTACAGGCTGATTTTCTTTAATCTTCTCAGCAACAGCAAGACATAAAGTCAAGAGACACATGAAGTACATTTTTTTTGTTCATGTTGTGCATATGTGCAATAATGGACTTTGAGCAAGTCACTGACATGGACTGATAGCATTTTTGGAGAGAAGTCATTACTCGGCTTGAAATCAATATACCACAGGTGAGACTGTAGGTACATTTCACTGGGAAAACATGTTGACAATCAAATTTATATGAAAAACAGTATATGTGTTCTTTGATATGTTGGGCAACCTAAATACTGCTTTTTGTGTGGAAAATTGGGACATTTTAGACAAAACTATTCTAATTTATTCTGCACAGAGTGTGGGAAACAGAATCATAAATGTTCTAATTGCAAAAAAAAAAAGCTCTGTAAGATGTGGTAGCAATGAACATTTTTGGGTTGATTGCCCTAAACATAATGTAGTAGAAAATGTAAATGTAAGTGAAACATCTTACTTAGACACTTAAAAGGAAGAATTTTCCAGCGTGATGTCATTATACCTGAGGTGGGAGTGGAGGATAGTTTTGAAAAGTGTGTTATAAAATCTATTTCAGAATTAAATGTAGATGCACATTCTGAGAAAGATAGTACTCTCAGTGTTAGTGAGAAAGAGGAATTATCTGCCAACCAAACGGTGTTTAAAATAGTGGTTTAACCAAAGAGGAAAACATGGTTTAAAGAAGGGATAGGCCTCACACAAGACCTGACTTATGAAAATGTTAACACAAAACGTAAATAGCTGGATTGACGCTGTTAGAAGACAGGACATAGCCCAATGTATAGAAACTATGTTGTGATATTTGTGTATTGCAAGAAATACAAAGGGTTTCTTTGACAGAACAAATTTGTTTAAATGCACATTTACAGTGCACTGCACATTGGTCCTTTGGCACAAATCTCTGTTCTGGTCTAATGACTTTCAGTCTGAACATGGAAATTTAAATATTGCACATAACTGTGATAGATCCAGGCTGGGTACTAATACTAGATGTTATGTATCAAGGACACTAATGGGGAATAATAAATGTTCATATGCATACTAGTACAACTAAAAGAAAGCAGTTGTGGGGTATTTTAGAACCATAGTTGAAATGTGGAAATGCAAACAAACACCAATCACAACCAAAGTGTCACATAGCTCACAACACCAGTGTGCCACCCAGCAGCAGCCCCTAAGGCAAGACAAAGTTCGTAACACTTTAGTCATAGGTGACTCTATAGTCAGGCACACTGATGTCCCACTCACCAGGCTGAACAAAGAGAAAATTACAGTCAGCTGCTTGTTGGGTGCCAGGATCTGCCGCATAACGCATGCACTTAAGTCACTCTACAACAAGTACAAATATGACTCTGTCATTGTCCATGTTGGAGTGAATGACTTGAGACATACCTCCCTGGACTATATGAAAAGAGACATGGAAGAGCTCTTGGATCATGTGCCCCAGGCAGGTATGACCATAGCCCTGAGTAGCATCCTGCCTTTGCCCAGAATGATACCACAATATAAGGACAAAATGATTGACTTCAACAATTGACTAAGCTTCTGGTGTCATTCAAAAGGGATCCAGTATCTGTCTGCCTGGGATGACGTGATCAACAGACCACGATGCTTTGCCAGAGATGGTTTGTACCTGTTGCTGCTGGGATTCAGGTTACTGGCTAAGGCTCTTGCCACCCCATATAGTGCCTTTTTTTTCGGCAAAGTTCAAAGTACAAAACCACCACCGTAACAGGTACAAGCATGCAAATTCTGAAGGTAATGCTACTCAATGCTAGAAGTCTAAACCTCAAAATGCACTCTCTCCAGGCACTCCTAAAAATGGAGAACATCGATATATGTGCAGTAACTGACACCTGGTTCATGGCTCCAGAGAGCATCCCTGCAATATCAGGCTACAACTCTTACCACACTTTTCGGCTACCAAACCAGGACCAAAACAATAAAAGTGGAGGAGTGTCCATATTCACCAAGGATATTCATACCACCAGGCTAGTTGCCCAACACAATGTGTCTGAAATTCTCCAGGTGCAGCTAACACTGGGTAAGACTGCAATCCAAATTGTAGCTTGCTACAGATCCCCCACCATACCCCAAGATTCTTACTACACCTTTCTAAACATACTGGAAAATATTAAGATACAACCAAACACCCTAATACTGGGTGATTTCAACTACCCTGCCATTAACTGGGAAAACTACTCATGTACCAACACCTTTGCCCAATGGTTCTTGAAATTCATAAATTCTAATGCCCCGGATCAACTAATCCATAGTCCCACCAGGGGCTCCAATATGCTAGATCTGGTCATTACCAACATGGGAAATCGATGCTCCACACCTAAGGTCACCCCCTCATTGGACAGGTCTGACCATAAGCTAATCACCCTTAACATCCACATCCCACCCCCACCCCCAGCCCCAGTAAGGAAACCTCCATAAAAAACGTCTTCAAAGCCAACTTCCTGCTACTCAAGTCAGAAGTGACAAACTTCATGACACCCATGCAGACGGGAACTGAAAGTTTGACTGCTGAATCCTACACTAAGGCACTGTATGAGCACATCTGCTCATGCATGAATTGTGCCATCCCAAATAGAACCAAGATGCTCTCCTCCATAAAAAGGAAGCCAATCTGGTGGTCCCCTGCCATAAACAAACTTTACAACAAAAGGAAGAAACTGTTGCAGAAAAGAGGAAAATCTCAGGATGCAAAACCTCCCTTACCAGCCTCAGTAAGAAGATGAGATCCCTCATAAAATCCTCCAAAGCTAGTTACGAAAATAAAATTTCCAAAGATTCCAAAGACAACTACAAGGCGTTCTATAACTATGTCAAGAATCTAAATGGCAATGCTCAAATCTGCTCTGAACTATGACAGAATGGCATTAAATATACTGATCCCAAGGATATTGCCAATATCCTGGCAGATCAATTCAGTGCCAACTTCACCCCCCTCACACCCTAAATGGCCCATCTCAATACTGGAAGATTGCCAAATTCTGGTAATAACAGCCACACAGATAAAAAGCACACTCTCCAAATCTAAGAATACAGCATCCATGGGAACCAGATGACATCTTGGGCTGTGTACTACATGAACTACAAAATGAACTGGCACCTCACCTAAGTGTCATGTTTAATCATAGCCTCACCACAGCTACCGTTATCCCACTCCACAAGGGGGGATCCACCTTGGATCCCGGGAACTACCACCCCATCAGTCTGACAAGCCTGATCTGCAAGGCCATGGAACGTATTATCATGGAACTTATAAACAAAGATATTGGCAACCTTCAAACACTGGACCCCACCCAGTTTGGGTTCGTGAAGGGCTGATCTTGTCTCCTGAACTTGATTGACTTCTTCGAATCAGTCTCCAGAGCTGTGGATGAGGGTAAGGTGGTCCACACTGCCTATCTGGACCTCGCCAAGGCCTTTGACACCATCCCCCACTCTGGAATCATAGATAGACTTACTAAGCTGCGCATTAATCCTTATGTCACTTGATGGGTTGCCAACTGTCTTACTGACAGAACCCACACTGTAAAAGTAGCCGACTCCAACTCCAGCTTCAGACAAGTGGAGTACCTCAGGGTTCAGTCTTGGGACCGCTCTTGTTTGGCATCTACTTCTCTGAAGTACAAGCGAACACTAAGGGACTCTGGCTAACAAAGTTTGCAGATGAATGCAAACTGGGAGCCATTATTGAATCCCCAAATGATGTGGATATTCTACAAAAGGGCCTTACAGAAACAGATGCTTGGTGCCAGAGCCATGGGCTTAAGCTCAATGCCAAGAAATGTATAGTTATCCCCTTTGGGAAAAAAACGTACCTGTGAATTATCACATAGGTGGCAGTACACTAAACACCGAAAGTGTGATAAGAGACTTAGGGACACAGGTGGACAGTGGTCTCACCTTCGATAACCACATTGCTACAACAGTCAGGAAATCGTCCTATGTGGCACACCTCATCACTAAGGGCTTTTCATCCAGAAAAAAGGAGGTCATTGTCCCATTGTACTCATCCATCATTAGAGCCATTATAGAATACAATGCCCCATTTGGTATGTATCTCTCAAGACATCTGCAACAACTGGAAAGGCCACAGAAATACCTCTCTAAAAGAATCACAGGCCTAAAGCAGATACCCTACGCTGACCGCCTTAAAAAACTCCAGCTATACTCTGTCGCATATCGTCTACTCAGAGGCGATCTCTGCTTAACATACAAGGCCATGTCAAACCCAGAGCTATTGGACATGCTACACTTAAAGAAATCCCAATCCCTCAGAGCCACACACTCCTGGGATCTAAACCTTGTCATCACAATAAACAAAACATGCTGGAGGGATAGGTTCCTGACCCAGAGACTCCCCAGACTCTGGAATAGACTACCCATACATGTCAAGCAGAGTGCCTCTTTGGCCCTCTTCAAAAGGAACCTTGACGATTGGATGGAAGACAGGAAATTCACCCCAGGAATCACATCAGTCGCCCTGCTAGACAGGGGTCCAGGGAATTGTTATGGCTAGGCTTGTATAGGCCCTAGGGCCGATAGCCTGGTACCAACCTATGAACCTATGATCTTATTAAGGGGTTGCTTATTTAGAGTAAAGAATTTTATTTCACTTTATGGTGAGAAAAAAAAGAGAAGAGGTAAAAATGCTGAAGTTGTTGATATAAGAAAGTGCAAAGGTTTACTTAAAATGCATTATTTAAATTCTAGAGGCCTGCGTAGTTACACTTATTTACTTACCAGGAAAGTTTGACTGGGACAAAGCCCATTTTCAGCAGAGGCCTGGGGAGAAATGTTCCAGATGCATGTTTTTTGAATGTGGGAAGAAACCAGAACAAATGGAGGAAACCCATGCAAATGCAAGGAGAACAAGCAGACTCCACACAGAAGGCACCTCAGCAGAGAATAGAACCAGAAAACTTCTTGCTGTGAGGTGATAGCTCTAACCACTGCACCACTCCTCCTGACAAAAGGAATAATTACTCTATACAAATAAAATATATTTTTATCTCACAACAATCTTTATAAAATAGACAGATGGATTTTAAGTAATTGTTTTTCAGATCACATGGCTTTTCAGATACTTCTGGAGACAGAAAAATCCAAAATGTCACATTTTTGCATGTATTGCTTATATAATTTACATTAAAGCATTTTTATGCAACTGAAATTAAACTTTACACTGTATAATTTGAAGAAAACATACACACCAGGATTCAGTAAACTCTGTGTAGGCTCCATGCAGAGCTTACATGGAGTGTATCAATGTATACAACCGTGGAAAGGAGCTCGGCATGTGCAATGCATATTAATTAATTAATAAGGAGTAGTGCAGTTAAGGTTTTGCGGTGTATACCAGTGCATCTGGCCATGAAACCTATCCATGAATGTAGATAGCACTTCTGCATACTACTCAAATATACAGATTTTTACAGAATGTCCAAATGTTTACCTCATATTTATGGCCTGTTACTAGTAAAACTCATGTGTTTTCTGGTAAATCATTTTTAATATCTTGGAGGACTGAATTCAGAAAATATTGACAGACATTTGAGAGTCACACTTCATACACCTTAGAAATGTCATGCTGATGCAACACCTTTTATTCCATCAAATGTTCACGTTTGTAAGAGCAATGTGTAAAAATCATCCCTATATTCTGGCCTTTGCCCCCAGATTATTTACTGCTTGGTCCAGATGTCTTATTCTAACATGGTGAGACTTATGCACTTATGTGTAAGTTTGCTGCCTGCAACAGGTTGATTGCAGGGCAATTTCTTCTCCCTTGCTCGATATATATTAGGATAATTCTTCATTAATATTGTATGTGTAATTCTTTACTGTTCTCTCTATTTTTTTTCCCACATTTGCATGATGTGCCACTTGTTTGTGTGACTGGACCACCCATGTATCAGACATCCAAAAGTGGAAACCAGATGCATTGAATTAATACTGCTGTGCATTGCACAAACCTGGTAAGCAAGACCGTGCTACTCTAATACCGTTAAGTAAACAATGAATACTAAATAGGGGACTTCATGTAACTAATCCTGTGGTGACGTGTTAATTGTTGGACTGGAGTGCAGATGGTCCTGGGTTCTAATAGAGATTATGTAAACTTTTCTTATATTGCTGTGGCATTACAGCTTATACAAATAAAGTGCTTCACAGACAAATATTGCCTTAACATCATTGTGGTAAAAGCTGTAAGTTTAGGGCTACTGTACACATGGTCCTATGTTAGAATACTGTGTATTCCATATACATTTTATACTTGCTCTATGGCAAATTATATTTACTTCCACTTATAATACCTGACATAGTTTGCTGATTGACACAATGTTGATGAATGCATAGTTCTGCTGTCACAGTTGAATAACATATTTGCAAAAGTGGCTGGATGTAAACTTAAGCTTGGAATTGCATTGTTTGAGAGTGCACACTGTATACTGTTTGCTACATTTGAAAAAGCTGCGCTCAGCTTACCATGGCAAAACAACTGAATTATTTTGCAAGAAGATAAGTGGAGTGCAGCTTTTTCAAATGTGGGAAAATGCAGACAGTGCGCACTCTTAGTAAGTGCAATTGGCAGGAAAACATATTTTCCACAAGCTTTCTACATATTATTATAAAATACATTTTTAACATCTTTAACAAATTACATAGTTTCTCTACAAAGTTAAATTGCTACCAATATTCATGCCCCTTGGTTGAAGTGTTTTAAAATGCATTATCATTTTACATTCAAGTTTATTTAATTCAGTTTTAAATTTCCATCCATTGGTCATAAAAGGACGTGCCAATACACTGAAGAAAAGATCTTTATTGCATCATCCATGTACAGATAAAAAGATTTCAGCTACTGGATTTAAACTATTCCCTTTTCTAATATCCCCCAAGTGTTCCAAAATTCTAACTTTAACTTTTCTTTTAGTTTGTCCTATATACCATTTCACTTTTGCACAGTCACAACTTATAATACAGACAATACACTGTGAATTGCAGTGAAACATTTCTCTCGCAATATAACGTCTTCCAGTAATCTTCCATCCATCCAGATGTTTTGCCCTATTACAAACGATACAATTTCCACATGCCAGTTCTGTCTGTTTTAGTTTTAGTCTCCTAACCATTTCTGCCTAAGATTTCTTTCAAGTTACCATATCTGCCATAGGAAAAAGATATGTGATCAGGGGAAAAGATGTCCAACACTAATATCCTCTTTAACCATATACCAATATTTCCTAACAACATTCTCATTAATATGGGAAAAGGGTGAGAACTTGGTCACAAAAAATAACTTTTCTCCTTTTTCAACTGCTTTTTGTTCGCTCCCCTTCCCTCTATTCTTCAATCTTACATGTACACTTTTTGTTTTTGAGTCCCTAAAACAACCTCCTTTACATCCTGTAACAGGTCTTCTGAATAACCCCTCTGTTTTAATCTTTCAGAAGCCTCTATTAAATCCATCTGTTTTAAGCCCTCTTCTGATGTATTAAAATAAATGCATTTAACGTCCCCTAGAGGCAAATCCTTAATCAGATGTGGGGGGTGCATACTACCTGCATGCAATAAGTTATTGACTGCAGTTTGTTTTCTATGTGGCCTAAATTGTATGGAATTTCCCATGTTCACATAGAATTCAACATCCAGGTACACAATGCTGGTGCTACTGACTTGGTATGAAAATTTCAAACCATGCACTGTCTGGTTTAAATCCCTCATGAATTCAAAAAAAATCTTCATGTTTACCCTTACATACAAAAATCAAGTCATCGATGAATCTTCCAAAATATACCACATTCTTCTGCCCCCCTGCTTACACTTGGTGGAAAGTGCTATGATTTATGTTGTTTAAACTCAGTATATGTATGATGTGTGTTTTCAGTGTTTTGAGTTTCAGTGTTTTGAGTTTTCAAGATTTTGAAGTTTCAGTGTTTTGAGTTTCAGTGTTTTGATATTTCAGTGTTATGAAGTAACTATATATATATATATATATATATATATATATATATATATATATATATATATATGGGTCTATATTATATCAGCGAATTGCACAAATTGCGAACACTCATAATATCGAACGTACCGGACCTCAAACTTCCTATTGTGGGGGGCTCTGCCCCCACACCCTGTGCTAAATATATATTCCAACTCCGAGATCGCACTACAGTGAGTAAAGGGCAAATATTCCATTCTTCACTATATCACAATCTCATAAAAAGCACTTCGAGTTCTGGTACGTTCGATATTATGAGCGTTTGCAATTCGCGATTCGCTCATATGATATAGACGTATATATATATATATATATATATATTATATATATTACACACATATATATATATATATTATATATATATATATATATATATATATATATAGATATATATACTGGTTTTCAAAGTCTCCCATATAATCCACTGCATATGAGGGGGAAAAGCCACCCCCATTGCTGTGCCTCTCTTTTGATGAAAAAATTGTTTCTCCCATTCAAAATAACTATGGGTTAGACAAAATTCCGACAAAGGTAATAAAAAAGAAGAGCGTGGACCTAACCCCATCATTCTCTCCATAGCCTCTGAGCCCCTTCTAGTCTCAGTGTTGGTGTATAGTGAGTTTACATCCACTGTTGCCCAAAAATAATATTTTTGTCATATAATCTTTTTCAAGTTATCACATAATTCTCTTGTGTTTTTAATATGTGATTGAACTCTACTCAAATATTTCTTAAGATGGAAATCCAAAAATGTACCTACATTTTCTAAATATGAACCAATCATGGACACAATGGGTCTACCTGGGGAAGAATTAAGATTTTTATGTACCTTAGGTAGGGCATAAAATTTTGGGTCTTTTGGTTCCTTTACAAACAATTTCTGAATATCCTTACTATTTAAGAATCCCAATCGTTCCCGTCTTTCCAAGATTTCTAGTAACTCCCCATTAAATCTGGGTAGTGGTTTGTACTTAACTTTATGTAATCACTTGTCACTGTAACCAAATTCTTCACCAATTTTTCATAATTTTTCCTATTCATAATTACCCATTTCCCCCTTTATCAACTTGTTGAAATGCCACTTCATTTAAATTCATATGTGTATGTTGTAATTCATCCCATTCTTTTTTTGATAAATTATAAGTTTTTTGCTTTTCAAAAATACATACAGTTCACGTTCAACTTGACTACATATGACATTTTCATGCATCTTGATATTCACAGACAATTTAGGAGGCATAAAATTACTTTTGTTACAAGAAAAATATGGCACATTCAAATGCCCATAAACTGTATCAAATTCATCATTTTCTGTTATATTCATAATACTTTCCATGTTATCAATAGTTTCATCCATATCAAACAATGCTTCTGTGTCATACACACCCAGATTTAACAATTCATCATTTTCATTATCCTGATTCAAAATAAAATTTTCACTTTTATTGCTTTTTGTATTGAAAAACACTTTTAAATTCAACTTCTGACAAAAACGTTTGACATCAAGAATAATTTTTGCCAAACATGGAAATCTTGTGGGAACAAATTTAGGACCTAACTGCAATACACTTATCAGCTCCGTTGTCAATTCAAAGCTGGATAGATTTATAATTCTAAGATCCCTACTCTGATTTATGTCAGATACAAAGTCAGAAGCAGAAACAGTATTGTGCAGATTCACATCTACTTCACCAGCATCTGTACACATGTTGTCTATAGTTATAGTCACAAGTTTAGATGCATTACAACTTTCTGTAACTTCATTATTATTATTATCAATAACTTCAAAGCAGTCATGACCATAATTAAATATAAAAGGTCTAGGAACACATTCAGACGTGATAGTAAACATATTACTCTCCTGTTCAACATTCTGTTCAACAGCATTCTCAATAGCAGTTACATTGTTTCCAAAAACCTTTCAAACTATACTGAAGTGTGCATCTTACTACTTTCCCCACCAAAAAAAACATCATGCAAATGAAGAAAAGCAGAAACGCATTCATTACTATAAAATCCAGTCAATAAAGTCACATTTTCTCTTACTTTTGGTTTCATATTCTATTGTTTTTGTTCTTACTATTTTGCTTGCCCTTCCAATAAAAACTCCTTGTAGATCTTTGTTTGGGGGATCGCTCTTCCGATGTTTGGTTTTTTGAAACACTGCTCATTTCTTCAGATGAAATTTCCTCAAATGACACACTTTTCTTGCTGCCTGTACTGATTTCTGCTCAGGAAAGGGAAGAATCACATGTGCCCCTTTTAGAGGAAATTCCACCCTGCTTTTTAGTTCTAGCCAACCATTTATTAAGTTTCAAAAACTACACTGTATTTTTCTGAAAGTCATTCATGTCTCGGTTGAGTTTTTTTCTTCTACAACACATTTTTTTCTACTTCTTGAATGTGCATTTTAACAGATATTGTTTAATTTTTAAATCTCTCTTCTGACACTTCAGTAAGGAAAGATTCTTGGAGTGCATTAATCTGCTGATGCAACCTATCTAGCACTCTATGATTATGTTTAACAAGAATCTGTAACCAAGTCAGTGTACAATTCAGCGAAGCTTCTCTATATTCTAACAACAAGTCATTCTCCTGCTCTGAGAACTCCCCTGCAGGCAGCTGAGTAATACGTAAGCCTCTGGTGGTTATTCTCAAAGAAATATATTTTTCTAAAAGTTTAGTATCAAAAAATATAGTTACCTCTTTGGAAAGTAGGCTGCCCAGTTGTATAACACATTCAGCGCAGCTGTCGTTATCACTTGATCCCCATACATCATCCTTGGCCATTTTTAATTCTCTTTCACTGAAGAAATCAGAAAATAAAACACTTCCACAAACAGCAGTGGCTCCCATTCCTTCAGGTATACATGTAGATGATCCGCTGGCTGTATAAGCTATCTCCATGATCAGTAAAAAAACATCAACCACCTCTCCTCCAAAATTGAAATAACTAATACCAAAGTTGACTAGGTTCAGGACAAAGCACAACACCAGAGTGAAAAATTCTCAAAAAAGATTTATTCTGGTACCTCGGCCTTTTGCCTTCAAGGAATATTTTCATCTAAATACAACCTCATTTTATACTCAGCCATCTACAATTAAACTTAATTGATGCAATTAACCCAAAAACATGGACATTTTGGTTTAAAGTGACATTTCATATATTTTCTACAAGCTTTCTACACATTATTATAAAATGCATTTTTAACATCTTTAACAAATTACATAGTTTCTCTACAAAGTTAAATTGCTATAAATATTCATGCCCCTTGGTTGAAGTGTTTTAAAATGTATTATCATTTTACATTCAAGTTTAGTTAATTCACTTTTAAAGTTCCCTCCATTGACCATAAAAGGACATGCCAACACACTGAATAAAATATCTTTACTGTATCCCCCATGTACAGATAAAAAGTGTTCAGCTACTAGATTTAAAGTATTCCCTTTTCTAATATCCCCAAGGTGTTCAAAAATTCTAACTTTAACTTTTCTTTTAGTTTGTCCTATATACCATTTCACCTTTGCACAGTTACAACTTATAATATAGACAACACCCTGTAAATTGCAGTGAAACATTTTTCTTGCAGTATAACATCTTCCATTAATCTTCCATCCATCCAGATTTTTTGCACTATTACAAACCATACAGTTTCCACAAGAATGCATGCCAAGTCTGTCTGTTTTAGTTTTAGTCTCCAACAATTTCCATCAATTTTGAAGGAGTGGTGGTTGATGTTTTCTTACTGAACAATGTCATCACCATGTTGATGACCTCTGACTGAGGAAATGGGGTACTTGTGATCATTGGATCAGGGACTGTCAGGCAGGGAACACCACATAGATGTGTAGGTATTCATGGCATTTAAGTGTAAATATTAAAGCTGTGGTGCTGCGGTAGCGTTGTCGCCTCACAGTAAGACGCTGTCCGGTTTGATTCTCAGCTAGAGCGTCTTCTGCGTGGAGACATGCATGCATAGGAGTACCTTCATTGAAGGTTGTGCATCAGGGCTGATAACTCGGCACGTAAAAATCAACTACCAATCATTAGTGGACCGGAGTTCTGCTGTGGTGACCCCTAACCGGGAAAAGCCGAAAGACACAACAACATTAAAGCTGAATAGGGTAAAAACTGGTAGTCATAATGCTTTTTTTTCTCTTTCCACAGCTGCAGAAGAAAGGGCTTCAAATGTGAGATCCCATGCCAAGCGACTAGGCAGGATGAGAGAAGCTTGTGCTATGTAAGCATAAGTATATAAAGTACTGTTATTGCAACCTTAATAATTAAAGATGGATTAGCTGTTATACAGTGGTCTAAAATTGGAAATGCATATATGAACTGTAAAAGCAAGTATGCATGCATTACTCTGTAACATAGCCCTCAAGTGTCCATATTTTTGCTGAATATCCAAATTTATGACTCACAGTTTTGGGCTATTGATAGTAAGATTTATGCTTGTCTGGCAAATAATTGATATTGCAGTCACTAAATATAGAGTGCTAAAATGTATGTTAACATAAATCCTATGCAACTTTCCATGTGTGTAAGCAGAATATTTAAACTATGTTCCTATTTATGGGTAATTGTATCCCCATCATTTTATGATCTGTGAAGCAATCCTGCTCTATATGTTTGACTGGTATGGTCTGTAACACAAAGCAACAGCTGCACATTCTCAGATAACAGTGAACATGAATCTATAAAGTGTAAAAGGAAAGTGTGCATGCATTATGCTGTATTCCAAAGGAAAAGTACAGTATTACAGTATGTTTAAATATATCACTTCCCAAATATAACACTCAGTTGTTTACAATGGTGTTTTCGGTTTTCATAAATAAAAATACAGTAGTGTTATGATTCATCATGATAGCATTTTAAGTGCTGACCTCTATACCCATGTTTTGAATGGTCTGCTGTCAAGTGTAATCAGTGTACATGGAACATGCATATGTGCAATATATGCATCCATGAATGATTGCTGGATGTGATATGATCTGTACTACAGTACATATGTGTTAGGATCAGCGTAGTATTCAAAGTAATAAAGGAATATCTTAGCAGTTGGTACTGTTAAAACTAAAATGTAACAGAATAGAATAAATTAATTGTAGAAAGCTTTGTATATTATCTGTAAAGTTACTAATGTTTTCCTTTTTTCTCTCACCCCACCCTTCCTCTTCATTTGTTTTTTTATGGATTCCTTAATTATTATTATTATTATTATTATTATTATTATTATTATTATTATTATTATTATTATTATTATTATTTATGTTTTGTTTAATATGTCTAATTTTATACTACTTTGTTGTTAAATACTTTTTCATTTGTTATTATTTATCATTATGTTTCTAATTATATTTAATATTTTATAATAATTTATTCTATTATTGTTTGTTTTATTTAATTTTATTCTTTCCACTTTTTTGGGCTATGTGTTATTTCATTATTGTATTTTAGCTTTAAATACTACAGCACAGCAGGGTAGGCTGGTTCTCCGTGAGCTGCCTACCCCTCCCTCCACCAGCTAAAGCACCAAGGCCCAGCACTTCTGGGCTGTAGCCTGGCAGCACCTCTGCCTGATTCTCCTGCTATACTTGGACCTCCATGGCCTGTGGTCACCTCTGGGAGTAGAGGTAGAGGGGGTGCAATCATCACTAGAGCAGATTTGCCAGGTATGATGCATAGGCTTGTGCACCAGACTGTGGGCACACACCTACACTGGATGAAGAGCCTGGCTTTCATCTGGGTACAGCAAACCAGCCATAGATGCAGACATTGGCCACTGCAACCAGTGGTGAGTGATGTAACAGTACTGATATTCCACTGGTGAGATTAGAGTAACACTGTTACAGTGCCCGATGTCCAGGGGACCACAATCTCCCCACTGTCACCTCGACCAATGTGTTTACCCCCTCTTGTGTTTTTCATCAACCCTGTCTCTTGTCTTGTATGCCTTGTCTATCTTCTCAAATGCTTCCTCATCTTCCCAACTTGCTTGCCCCATGTTCTTTCTCCAAAATTCCACTCTCTCCTTAAACAAAAAAAAAAAAAAAAAGGGTACATGACCCCCCCCCCGCCCCAAAATATATCTTCTCTCTATTTTGCACATGTCTACTTGACACATTTAACTTGGTCCAATTGGCTTCAAAATTCAGTTATGTTGTTGTCACCCCTCTTTCTGGAGGTGACAGTCCAAATTCAGCTAAGATTGTGTACATGTGCTCAGTTGTTACTGTTCAAGAAATGAATAGCTATGGTTCTTACCTACACCCTTCCTGCACATTTCTGCCTTACTTTCACTTTGTTTTCCACCTGCTTGCTCCCCATTTTACCACTGTCCTATCTCCCCAATTTCTTTTCTTTAAATAATCTTTGAGTGATGGTGCACAATGCTCAGCACTGCAAAGCAATGGTAAGCAGCAGTAGTATCAGTGAATGCAGCAGTAGTATCAGTGAATGTATGTAAAAGTATAGTGCACACTTGTAAAAATTATGCCTACACCCCATTTTGAACCCAGTACCAACTGCCTTCATCACCAATGCATTAACCCATCCAGACACAAAGTCAGTTAATTAGCAGATGCATTTTATACAATCAATACTAATTGTCACATATTCTCAATAAAGCATGTTTGAGTGATTTTGCTCAGCAAGGCTAATAAAATATAGAATAATAAATCTTGACAAAGCCATACATGGGGGGGGGGGGGGGAGGCCCATAAATAAAAGAACAAGTTTTAAATATTGAACTTCAAACACAAAAGCTACACCCTCTAAAGCACTAAAAATTAAATCAACAACACTGGACCAGAGCGAAAAAATACATTAAGCGTTTCTGTTCCGTTTAATTCAGAACATCATCAGAACAATTACAATCCCAATTCTATTTCCTTTTAAATATTAATGAATTATGGCATCACTTCACAACAAGGTCACATTAAATAGCAATTCATTAAATACTTAAGAAATTTTGCATTTAAAAATATTATTTTAACAAACTAAACATACAACTACCACTATCCACTCTAAACAATGAATAAAAAATCACTATAATATCAATAACTAACATATTTCAGATGGCTTTTAACAGAGATTTTGTCATTTAAACCTGGGGCAACATGTGCTCTCAGGAATATTTGCCATTTTAATTCCAAATTCTCCAGATAGTTATTGAAAGACCTTGTAAATCTAACTTTATCAACTGTTTCTACTACAAAAAAAAAATAAAATAGCTAAAGCATTATTTCTTTTTAATGGCTAACAGGTGTTCCCTTACTTTATCAGTTATTCTCCTTATAGTTTTACCTATATAGAAATGTTTAGAATTGGAACAGACAGCTAAATATACAAGTCCCTCACACTGACAATTATATCTACCTTTAGATACTAACACAAAATCTAAATGCTTAAAATAATGGCTGTGAACTGCCATCATATATCTGTACTGAGAACAATTTAGTCAGGGGAAAGTTCCTAAATCCTTAGTTTCAATACTACCATAATTTACACTTACTGAACTTTCAAATAACTGTTTTAAATTATTGGTCCTTTTGTAAACAAACTTAGGTTTAATACCCACTATGTCACTTAAATCTTGGTTACCCAAAATAATTTTCCAATTATTGTCAATAACGTTCCTAATTCTTGATCTATCTGTATTCATAGGTAAAGGAAACGAACAGTTTAGTGCTCCCATCTGTTTTTGTTCTCTTACTTGCCCTTGTATATTGGGAGAGAAGCCTGCTTTGATAATTGGTGGAAACCTACTATCCCTCTGTGAGCTTACATAGCCTGAAATGTTAATTAATTCTTCTAAGGGGTATCCACGTTCCACAAACAATTGTTTCAAACTATTCATTTCCTTAGTAAAGGTATCATCATTACTAGTCATTCTACTAATTATGATAGCTTGTCCTTTAAAGTTTTAACTATTGCTCTTAAAGACTTAGAAAAGTGATAGAATAACAAGTATTGCGTTATTATTATTTTTTATTTATATCTATTATTACTATTATTATTATTATTATTATTATTATTATTATTATTATTATTATTATTATTACCAGTAGTAGCAGTATGGTATAACCACATTTTAGTGAGAAACTGACCAATCATACAAGGCAAACGTGGTGGACGTTATGTAAAAATCTTTACAGTTTAGATAAATGAAGAGGAATGAGAATATTCCTGAAACGAATTACCTACACCTGCATTCCAAAACAGTTACATATGGGCCAAGAAAGATTAATAACTCTGCTTTAAATCCATTACTACCTGCAGTCAAAGATTTACTTAAGTAGCAGGTGTATGCAACAGCAGTTTAGTGTGCAATTATCTAATCAATGTATAAGATATATCTGTTACTCAACTGACTCTGTAGCACTATCTGTTAAATGCATTAATGGTATGATTTTTGGTTCAGATAGTACTGGGTTCAAATGCAGGTGCATCTATCATTTCAAATACATTTATGTTTACTTCAGGATTATCAATTGTGATACTTATGAATCTGTGTCATCAGTTATTTATGCACTCAATAGAGTACTAATGACATGTGTGGTGCTACATGGTAGTGATATCAAATAAAAGTTAATATAACTAATAGTACTCCATTTTACCATTGCTAAGTGATACTGCACACCGCAAACCACTGTGCAAAGTTTCTTTAAAGAAAAGAAATGGGGAAGAGAGAGGAAAGTGGTGAAATGGGGAACAAACAGGGAGATAAACAAAGTGAAAGGAAGGCAGGTATGTGCAGGAAGGGTGTAGGTAAGAACCATAGCTATCCATTTCTTCAACATTAACAAATGAGCACATGTAAACAATCTTAGTTGAATTTGGACTGTCACCTCCAGAGAGAAGGGTGACAATAGTATATTTGTGTTGTGAAGCCAATTGGTCCAAAGTAAGTGTGTCAAATAGACACATGTAACAAAATGGAGAGCTACGTATGGGATGATATTTTTTGAGGGGGACAGATGCCCTTTTTTAAGCATAGAGTGGAATGTTGGGGAAGGGACATAGGCATATCTGGGGCAGGCAAGTTGGGAAGATGAGGAAGCATTTGCAGACAGACAAGGCATACAAGAGTAGAGACAGGGTTGGTGAAGGACACATGAAGGGGGTGAACACCTTGTTGAGGTGAGATTGGGGAGATCAAGAATTTATGGACATCAAGTTTGGTGACAGTGAGAATTGAGTCCTCACCCACTGGACTGTCATCACTGTCTCCTCATTGTGCCGATATCTGCAGTGTCTGATGTCCGCATCTCCTGGTGTTATTCAGGATGATGATGGAGAGCAGTGTCTCCACTCAGTGTAGGTGTGCAGAAATTGTGTGGTGCACAATCCTATGCACCATACCTGGCAGTTCAGCTTGGGTGACAAAATTACCCCCTCTGCCTCTACTCCCAGACGGAACCACAGGCATACCCCCTAGGGCAGAACTACCTGCGGGTCCAGGTAGGGCCAGGTGCAGCAGGTGGAAGCTGCCATGCTCCAGCCTAGAAATGCTGGACCTTGGTGCTGCAACTGGTGGAGCAAGTGTAGGAGGATCATGGGGAATCAGCCTACCTGCAATGCTGTAGTAATACCATAAATAAATGTAAAATTCAATAATGAAATAAAACATAACCCAAAAATGGAAATAATGCAATTAAATAAATTAAACTATAATATAATAAATTATTAACAAAATAATAGATAATATAATTACAAACAGTAAAAACAATAACAATTAAATGTATTTAACAACAAAACAATATACAAATATGCATAATAAAACATTACAAGTACAAAAAATAATAATAGAACATATGATTATATAAATAATTATATAATCATAATAAAAATAAAAATATTAATAAAAACTAAGAATTACATAAAAACAAAATAAAGAGAATGGGTGGATAGAGAAAAAAATAGAAGAACATTAGTAAATTCACAGATAATATACGCTTTCAATTACTTTACTGTATTCTGTTACATTTTACTTTTAACACTACACTACCAATTGCTAACAAATTCCTTTACTACTTTGAATACTACCCTGCTCCTAACACATACCCACTATAGTACAGATCATATCTCATCCAGCAGCCATTCATGGGTGCATATATTGCTCATATGCATGTTTCATGTGCACTTATTACACTTGGCAGCAGGCCATTCAAGCCACAGGTATAGAGGTCTGCACTTTAAATGCTATAATGATAATTATGTCACAGTACTGTATTTTTATTGATGAAAGCTTAAAACACAATTGTAAACAACTGAGTTTTATATGTGGGGAGTGTATTATTTGAAACCACAACCAGTGACTGATGTAATACTATACTTTTCCTTTGGAATACAACATATTGCAAGCACTCTTTCCTTTTACACTTTATAGATTCATGTTCACTGTTACCTGAGAATGTGCAGCTGTTGCTTTGTGTTGCAGACCATACCTCTCAAACATTTAGAGCAGGATATCTGCACAGATCATAGAATGATGGGGGTGCAATGACCCATAAATACGAACATATTTTAAATATTGCTCTTACACACATAGAAGCTTGCATAGGATTTGTGTTAACATACCTTTTGACACTGTGTGCCCCAGTTATAATAACAATCTTTAGCAGGCTATTGTCATCCCTGGTTTGTAGGTCTTACATTGCATTGTAATATTGGTGCAACTTCAAAAGTATTGTATAGTTGGGAAGTGTGTTTTTTGAACCAACAACCCCTGTCTGATATGTAATACAGGACTGTTGTTTTATTCTACAGACTAATGCATGCATACTTTTCCTTTACGATTGACACATGCATACTCAATGTGGTATGTGTTTAACACAATAATAAGCTGTATTTACTCTTAATGCTACAATAACAGTACATTTTGGATGCATACATACCACTTGCATCTCTCATCCATGCCAATCGTACTTCATAAGTTCACAGAGTCAGTAATCTATCAACAGCAGCTGTGGGAAAAGCAGAACACAACAGAATACCATTAAGAACACCAATCCTGAACAAAAGCAGCTGCTAACTCTTACAAGTAGTGGCTGTAAGTGATACTTACACATCTGTGGAGTGCCACCAGTATGACTTTCCTCGATCCAGTGGTCGAGGGTATCCCTCTTCCTCATCCTGAGGTCTCAGTAGAGATTCCTACACTGTTCACCAGTGCAGGGGATAGTGGTAGCACTGGACAAATCCTAGGCTAAACTATTCCATGCATCTGATTTGTAATCAGATCCATGATAGTGCTTCTGCAACAGCTGGAGACCATACTCACTTACCTGGAGTCTAACAAATACTTTGGACACCTCCACACTCCACCTTTGAGACTGAAATCTCAAAACCTCTCCACAAACACCAGCCACATCTAATGCAGATGAAGACCAATCTATAATGATTTTTCCCACAAATTCCAGTTATGACAGATACTGACAGAGTACACTTTTGATTTTGCAACATTTGAAAATGGTGTGCATTGCTTACCATTGCTCAAACACTCCCAATGCATTTGCACTGTGGCAACCAATAAAGAGGTGTTAACCAATACAGACATTAATAATTAAGTACATAAATGACAAATATTAGTGTGTCAGCCATCAGGAATATAATCATGATATAAGGAATACTAGGTCAACTGCTATAATTGAGGGTGACTATAATTTGAAGTGGGACAAAAGTACAAAAGACAGATGTCTGCTGTTTAAGAACCATGGACCTTATCTATGATAGTCTTACACTCCCAGCTGTTGACAGAAGAAGAATGAAAAAATATACGTCTATGTTTAATTTAATTCCTATCTAATGGAAATTTGCATTACTAAAATGCAGGCTGCAATCCTTGTATTCTAACCCAGGATCATGTGATCTTCAGGCTGACAATTAACATCGGCAGCCATACGGGAAATTACAAAAATATTTCCTCTATTACTATACATCCTGAGGTTCATGCTGTTAAATGCAGCATAATGGTGCTTAGCAGGTTTGTACCATACACACTTACATTAATAGAATGCATCCCATATCTATTTTTAGATGTCTGGGTCCTGTCTTTTACATGGGTGGTCCAATTGTACAGTTTGTGCACTTCCACTGTGTGCACAAACCAGTTGCGCATGGCTAATGCTAAGCATAGCACCACACAAACAGTGGCCCAAAAATTAAAAGAAAAAAACAATAACAGGCAGAAACAGAAATCAGTGCATGACATACATAGTACAATATGTTACTACACATGAAATATGCCTACATAGGTCTACAATCCAAGTCGCCATCCAGTGCACATTCAGAACACAGGATGGGTGCTCTAACTCTGTTTTTCACACATACACCTTTGTAGCAAGCAGCAACATTCATTCAGTACATGATCAAATTAAACAGAATTTACAGTTATATTAAAATAATACATGTTACATGAACATGTAGTGAAATGTTTATCTTTGAAAATATTGCACTTAGTAATTACACATCATGTTATGATTCAAGCATGTAAATACACAGCACTGTCTTAGCTGTCTGTGTTCCCTGGGCATTCAGCAATTATCTGACCAGTACTCTGAGACATACAGTGTGTACACCATTCAATATCATTTCACTTACAATGTCAAAGGATATTAATTGGGAATAATATGATATGCAGTTGTCAACTAAGGAAAACCAGGTTGGATGTCACAAACAAGCACTGACTGTTCTTTTGGGGGTGGGGGAGCAAAGTTGTGTTCACAAGCACTGACTGTTCTTTTGGGGGTGGGGGAGAAAAGTTATGTTCCTACTATGACACTGAGACTGTGTTGGTATGGTTAATCTGCTTGTTTGACATCCTACTTGTTGTATGATTTAGGTAGGGTTGAGAAGTGAGAAGCTGCAATGTCTATCTTTACTGTTGAACTGTTATCTGTAATGCTTTCTGAGTACAAAAGTATAGTGATGTAGGATGATGGTTTTAGGCTTCCAGGAGGTGAGTAAGTGTGCTAAGATTCTAAGTTCAGTACATACCTTACTTTCCACTGTGATGAGTTCCCTGCATTTGGCTCTGGCTGTGAGTCAAGGCTCCCTGAGGTTGCACAGTTCCTGTACTGTGTCCTTGGCCTGCAAAGTAGTCACCCTTTCTGTCTATGTCAATTGGCAGCAGCATCATTGTCTTCAGCTTGTAGCACAGAGAAAAATATTAAAAAATCAGCAACTGCTAACAAGCTGTCTTTGATTACTTTATGTCTCTACTCCACTATGTTCTCAATCTGCATAAAAAGCCAGCATGGAGTCTACATGGATGCTTTATATCTTGTTGACTAGCTCCACAAGATTGGTGGATTAGCATGCAATTCAGCTGTGTACGCTGTAATTAGCAACTCTGAAACACAGACTAGGACAGATGCAATCAATTTCTAATATACTCCATTATAAAAAGGCTATTGTGTAGATAGGCCAACTGATGTGGATGACAGTTATTGCATTCTTGAAATCAGTGACATACATTTTCGACATTATATCTCTACAGAGTATTGCACTCCAGCAGGTATGTGTCGATTTTGTTAACTCCATAATACTGGAATGTAGTGAAGGATACTGTGATATAAATCTGCATGCATGTTTTTGATGTGTAATCAGGGCATGGCCTTGTTTTTCAACCCATATCAGGGGTACAAAGGATGTAGAGTAGACTTAAAATATAATGCTGTGTGATAACTATGTACATATGTTTCACTGAAAGTTCCTTTGATACCACATTTAGCATTTCACAGTTGTTTGAGCAAAATTGGTTCTTAGCATGCTATTTTGTTTTTTGTTTTTTTTTTGGGGGGGGGGGCAAATATGAGTTCCCACTATGGTGCAAACTAGAATGGACTATTATTTTGGGTGTGCGAGCATAGTTGAGTATCTGTTATGATACAAACAAGGATATGTTCTGCTTGTTACTCTCCTTATTTTGTAGTCTTCATTTTTATTTTTTGACCCCTGTTGAATCTTTAAAGTTTATCAAGTGGGGAATACTGACAGCCTTCCTATACTGCTGTATCTGTAAACAGTTTATTTGTACTTATGTGTTCCTTATATGTGTTATTATTTTAGTATCTTTCAGGACACAGAATGCCTGTTAGACGTAGGACCCCATTTACTGAGGCTGAGAATTACCTAATCATAGAGGGATTACATCAACATCATGCAGTACTTGTGTCCAGAGGGTGGGCCAATATGTCTCAGTGTATAGCCCTATGGGACAAATTATTAGGCAACATTAATGATATTATTCGACACAATCTCACCTCTAAGCAGATGTGTCACCGAGCAACAAATATGATGACAGCTGCAAGGAGGTGTGCAGCTGCAGTTTTTATTTATTTTATTTATTTATTTGCAGTTTGTTAACCAGGAAAGTCCATTGGGCCAAAATGAACCCATTTTCATTGGATGCCTGGGGAGAAAAGCACCATATATAATTATTACAAAACTAATATCAACAAAGTTAACAAGCACAATGCAATTTTTAAAAACTACTAAAACACAGTAATATAAAAGTCAGAATAATAACATTTGAGCATGGTGTTGTAACAAAGCATTGAATGAAATTAAAACACAAATATTTTTGAGTACATAAGTATAATTTGGCGTGCAGGCATTTATGCACTCAAAGTTTCATGAGGTGAGAGGTAGGAAGAATTAGAAGAGGAGAGTAGAACAGTGAAAGGTAAATAGGGTGAGTTATGAGAAAGGAAAAAAGAGAGAGGGAGTGGAAATGAAGGGAGTCACTAGGGTGAGTTTTTTGAGAAAGGAAAAAAAAGGATGGGAGTGCAGAAATGATACAGAGGGAGTCAGGTGTGGTGAGAGCATAGTTGCACATGATTGCCAGATGACAGGTGGTGGGCCTGTTGCACAACCCCCTATCACTGCCACAGAGGAATTCCTGGCCAACATTGCCACACAGAACAGCTCCCAGCAATCACTGACCCAGTATGTTCTTGATGCTGGCCCCACTCCTGCATCTCAAGAGGAACTTCCAAGTATGCTTTGTTAGATCATCATTACAATACTGGGGCATTCTGAAATGGTGTCAATAGTTTATCAGTGTGTACAAAGTTTTTTGGTGGGGGTATTTTAGATAGCTGAACTTTTATGCTTATTTTGAGGTTATCAGACACATTGCTGTTAACAGTTGTGTTAGTGCAGATATAGATGATTAAAGGTATTACCCCCTGTTATACTGTTAAATATGGTGCTTGTGCCATCACCTCCTCCTTTACTTATTTCAGGACCATCAGGTATTCTGTGACATAGGCCTCCTAGAGTTGGTAAACATAATACATTTCTGTCATTACTATAGATAAATACCAAGATATCTGCTAATGTGAACTCTCAGACCTGCTGTGTGTATTGCTGTACTGTCTGCATACCTGCCAACGGTACAGATTCTTGCTGAATGTCCAGATTTTTGACTCATATTTCTTGGCCGTAGTTCATATCATAGTGATTTCCTGCCAAATTATTGACAAGTCATGAAAGAGTGAAGGCATAAAATAATGACAGAGATCTGAGTTTCACACTTCATACCCTTCATAGATGTCATGCGAAAGCAAAAACTGTAGTTCTGTCAACTGTCTAAGTTTGTAAAAGCAATATTTCAAAATTTACACTATTCGTGGGCCTTTGTCCAACCATTATTTATGGCTTTGTCCAGATGTCTTGCTCTAAGAGGTTGAGAGGTATGACTGCAATAGTGACAGCAGTGTACCTTGTTTAGCATATATTGTAGCATTGTAGTGTATGTATTAATGTATTCCTCTGTTTCTTCCTACAGTATATCAGTATTTCTGGCATGTACATCAACATAGCTTCATAGGTACATAGATGGTACTAGGATATTGACCTGATGGTGTTTAGAAGCCTAGCCATTAAATCACAATATATAATTCTATGTCAGATATCATGTATGGTCAAGATTTGTCTAGCAAGGACTACCCATGTCCAGGTGAGAAGCAGGGGCAATGCAGGGCAGAGATTAACACTTTAACATCAAGTCATCAAGGCTGTCATGAAACAGTGTCATGGAGGTGCTCAGCATTACATTGTTTTCGAGCCGATTCCAGAGTACTGGCAACCCTTGGGAGATGTATCTTTCTCTCCATCATGCCCTATATATGTCAGTCTATAATGATGACCCTTGAACAGCTGACTGTATTCCCAATTGGCATATGTATGGGCATCATTCCATCACGATTAGGTCATAATTAGCACTGTAAGGTATACATAAGTCACCTCAAAGCAGTCTACATCATACTGAGTACAATGACAGCTACATGTCTATACATCTGTGTAAATGTTTATACAGGCCATTAGGGTACACCTTACTATATTTGCCAATGTCCTCTGTAGAAACTGGAGTGTGAAAGATGATTACATCATCCCTTAGGATGGTGAATTTACATTAGAAAATGCATGTTCAGCTGACCTATATTGCACACTTGTTTGACAGCCGGATAAATATTACTTGTACATCTCTGAGGTCTGTCATGTTTCTGCAGGTGTATTTTACAATACATAGCAAAGGGAGCATTATATTCCAGAGTAAGCCTGAGGAGGGATGAATGTAGTGTATTCAGAAATTAATGTGGTACTGGTGCAGTGGCTTTGCTAATCTGATGCAATATTTAGAAAACCTCCCTCACAACAGTAGACACGTGTTGCAGTCTATTTGTGTTCCCAGGTCTATCGATTCAGAATTGGTGATTAGGGTATTCATGATTATGTCACAAGAAGCTGGAACATTGTTAATACCAATGGAAATGATGATGCATTTATCTGACAGTCATTTAACAGCACAGAGTTGTCATCAGTCACTGGTCTGTGTAAGCCCCTTTTAAACAGCAATCACATTGTTGG
>NC_056731.1:1247436525-1247604025 GCF_019279795.1 Protopterus annectens
ATCGCTAATATACCTCATTTGCATACCTTTCGGATGCAAGTGAGGTATTTAGCATGACCACGCCCAGTCCGTGTAAGAGACGTTTTAGCTGGTCTCTTACACGGAGTTTAGGGCTGTTCCTGGATCGCGAGGCTTGCATGGAGTGTTGCACGTCTCTTACACTCGGTGCAAGCCTTCGTGAATCCTGCCCATTATGTTTTGGTCTGGACTTCTGAGATGTACATGGCAAACATGAATGGATACAGCAGTAACACTTGTGGTGACACATAGGTGATGATTCTGCTGCTAGAGGTCAACTCCTCAACTTTGAATGAGTGTTGTTTGTGAGCCAGTTTGTGATCCACCAGACAACATAGCAGTTGATATTCTTCCAGTTTCACTTCATACTGGCACACAGATGTGGGATTGTGTGGAAGGTCTTGGTCAAGTCAAGATAGACAAACTCAATACTGTGCACACATGCTATGTATCTGGTCACATAACTGAATACCAACAGTTTTAGCATGCACAACTTTCCCTTGAAAAAACATGCTGGAAAACATGTCAACTCTGTTCTTGTATCTGACATCCGTGAAAATCCATTCCATTGACTCACAGCTGAGGTTTGTGAAATGTAAGGGACTATAAGTATATGTGTATGTTGATGATTCACCCTTGTGTAGGGGAAATAGGTATCTGATTTCATATCTGTGTGGATAAAGGCAGTACTCAGTCTGTGATTGAATATGGTGCAATATTTTGCTGGTTATGAACATTAAGAATGCATGTCAGAATTCCATCTAGTCCTATGGAGGCTATGTTCCTATTTTTTGGAGATAGCAGTGATTACTTGGTCTTTGTAGAGGGAGGTTGGAGGTGATGTTGAAGACATGTCTTGTGGTAAGCTTGTGGGTGGGGGATAATTTTTATCTAAGCATGTGTGCTAAATGGTTTTCATTTTACATAGGTTCAGTGTGTGCAATACCATACACAATTAAATCAGCACACATCTGAGTTATACCTTTGATGTCGCAGATGTAGCAGAGGAAAGCCTTATGGTTATCCTTGGTTATGGTTTTGACATATTTCCCATAGCTGCTGTGTGAGGATTTTACAAGGTATCTTATTGTCTTGCTTAGGCTGAGGATGTTAGTCTTCTGGTTTGGGATTTAAACATTTGCATTTGTAGACATGAGCCTAATTTGTTTACTGCATACTCAAGTAATGTCAGTCATCCATCAGCGTGGTTATGATTTTCTTATCCTATCAATTATGTCTATGTCTTTACATTTGTGTATATGTTTATATAATCCATTAGGGTATACCTTACTATACTTGTCAATGCCATCTGTGGAAACGGGAGTGTGGAAGATGATTACACCATTCCTTAGCATGGTGAATTTACATTGGAAAATGCATGTTCAGGTGACCTATCATTTTTAAATTCTGTACCTATTGCAAATCATGAGCAAAATATTTTATGGTTAGATTGAAACAGTGCAGCCCCTACATGTGAGGGGTTGCATTGGTCAATGCTATTTGTGAGGACTAGATCTATAATATTACAGACACTTGTGGGGTGGTGCAGTCTTAGTTCCATGCCATATGAGCTATCACAGTCCAGGTAATATTGTGCAAGTGAGTTTGGGCTCATATGTTTCACAATCAATATAGTTATAGTTGTAGTCATCCCCGAGTAGTTTGTTTTGTTCTACTTTAATTGTTAAAAGTACTTATAAATAGGCTAGGCTGTGCGGCCTTTCTTGTTCATGGAAGGGGACATAAAACTGTCAATAACATTAAGGAGTTTCTTAACCACAGTAATTTGGAGCTACATTAACTCCATGCCATTATGTTATCTAATCACTGCAGAGCAGGAATTATCTTCAGTGAGGAGAGATAATCCATGTCCTGTGGTTCTCACAACTTCAAAATGTATTCTGAATTTGTAGAAAACCTTGTAGCCTTGCAAGAATGGGTTACTTACTGCAACCTTTAATCAGTTTTCTTTGACTGCACAGACGTCCACCACTTCCATTCTGTCAAATGCTGACAGAGAGTGCAGTTTCTGATGTTAACTTCTACAGTTTTGCAGCATAACCCTTTAGTTTGTTGGAGTTATATATTTTTTACATAGTAACATTTGATTTTGTGACATTGCCTAATAAAGGCATTATTGATGAGGCATGTGCCGTAGCCAGCAAACAAAAGACTAGAGATGCCTGGTGAAGTCCATGTCTTGCAAAGCAGCGTGGCCTATCCAGAATGTCATCCTACACTGACAGGAGAACTGGATCCCCTTAGAATGACACCAGATACAACCAGTTTCAGAATATAATTTCTTGTTATTGTTATCTCATCTTAGGCAGGCTTATAATACTGGTCAAACATTGGGCCATACATGCCTGGGACACACATTCAGACAACTTACTCATGTCTGTCTCCATATAATCCCTAGAGATATGTCTGAAGTTGTGCATACCAACAATAACTATGATGGATTAAGAGTGGGACTTGCTGAGAGATTTGATTGCATGTGTGATGTGACAAGTGCTTGTGATACACACAGCTGACCCAAGATTTCCCCTTGTTTAAGCTGGAGAGTGAGGCAGGGGTATGTTTCACTGTACAATCAACTGTAAGGAAAACCTTTGTGCTAGATAACTATTGCCTTAGTGCTCCTTTTTATTTGTATTGTGGGCTTTGGTTTACTGTTAGGTGTACCATGCTTGCGTTTTGGATGTCTCTACTGCTTCTGTAATTTGCTGGGGAGTACCTATGTCCATGATGATATTTAATTGATGTTGTAGTACAGGACTGAGGCATTATCTTCCCTGAGAGAATAAATACATGTCACCTAGACTAGCAGATGAAAGAGAGAGAATGGGTAAAGGATGGGTGTAAGGGAAAATAATTTAATTATTATTTAATAACTGCAATGAGTTAAGCTCCCTGCCCACAAACAATAGCAGAGCAGGTAAGACAATGAAACAGTGATAAATCTCAAAATGATACCAGAAACAATTACCTAACAATATATAGTCTTACTGTGCACTGCAAGCACAAGGGTATAAGGCTGTTTTCTTACAAATCACATGTCATGATGTTTACTTATCAATAGTTGAATTTAACTGGATTCATGTAGTGTGAATAAAATCTACAATGTGAGCAACACAATTTCAACAGAATGGAAGCAGTAATTGACAATTACTTTGTTCATAACAGTACATAGGCAACAAAGTCAAAAGCAGCACAGGAATGACTGACAAGTAATCATAGCAACACAAAGAAAATTAACTATAATTTTTCTTACCTAACTAACAGCAGCGGCTGCACATACTGCAGGGCTTTCACATCATACTAGTGGCTAAATAAAATAGCATGATGAATGTGCATAGAACAGTGTTGCATAAGCTGCTGTAGGACACTCTATCTGCATTGTCCAGAAACAGCTCTGATACGCAAACCACCCACCCCAAAGTTGATTGCATTGAGAATAGAACCCCATACCTATCTAAATACAGAGACTACAAAACATAGTACTTAACACATGCTCCACATCACAACTCTGATTTTAACAGGACTGAAGATGGTCTTATAGTAGATGACATCAGCAGGCCATGTGAGGGAGAAGAGGTAGAAGACATGCTTGAAATGAATGTGCAAGCACAAAAATACTGCAAAACCATGCCATTGGAGAAGTGCTTTCTCTCTCTCTCTCACTCACACATCATCTACTGCAGTGAGAACTGAACCCCATACCTATCTAAGTGCACAGACTACAGAACAAAGTACTCAACGCAAGCACCATGGCACAAATCTGATTTATGTGAAACTGCAGGTAAACTTATAGTAGATGACATCACCAAGCCATGTGGGGAACACCAGCTTGGGAGTCCTTCATAGGCACAACACTCCTTAGTGTCATCTGAGGTTAGTACCCTAACAGTAGTAAACTGTTTAGAAGTCTAGTTGTATAACAGCACAAGTCCATTATTGAGCATATTTAGTTGTTTGAGTTTGGTAGTGAAAGCCTGTGATCACCAATAAATGGCCCTGTCCATGAGGGAACACACAATATTACACCTTGTTTTGCGTTTGATACATCTAGTGTTAAATTAAGGAGACCCCAGGGTTGTACTGATTGTTTGTGTGGTCCATGATAAGGAAACAAATGGATAAATATTAAATTTATGTACAAATAGTTATATTGTGCCCTCAGCAATGTTTCCACATGTAGTCTTAGGTCAGACAAAGCATCTGGGAAATATAGAACAATAAGAACACAAATCTATGTGTGTAATGTAATGATTAGGCATAGCACAAATGCAATGCTTCTTGTGCTAAGTGTACATGCATGCATGTTTCTCTCTTTTGCATGGTTGCGCATAGGTAAGCAGCATGCAAACACGAGACCCATTATTAACATTTCAGCCTTCCTATTATGCAAAATATACCAACTACTATAGCCTACTGATATCACTACTCCAGGCTCAGATTTACCAATTACTAACAGCAATAATTGAATGTATTTGGTTGCAGTTGTTGGCAGTCTGACAAATCCTATCTGCTTTTTCCCTGTTTTGGCAATGCTGCACTTTGTGCAAACTAGCTAAGGCTTATCTAAAAAGTTATCTATGCATGGCACATTGCACAAATGTGGAATTAAAATAAGACAACGACGATAGCAGTACGGGACACAGAGTCACTACCTATTGCTAGTACACCTCCAAAATGTCTACTTATATCAAGATTAGAACCCTAGACAGCAATGCAGCTTCAGCAAACAGGATGGCTGCCTTAGTCCTTTTGGCCACAGAAGCAGCTTGCTAGAACAGTACTGGGGTCATTCATCACCCAACCACCTGCATAAAAATGTACACTGCTATCAAACCATGGACTGTATATTGTACAAGTCCTTCTCTGAATTATATTTGGACATAGAGCAATTAATAGTCACACAACCTGTCACAATCATGGTTCAAATATACATCTCTCTGTCTTACATGTATGAGTTTTCTGTTAATTCATCAATTACTTAACACATACAATGTGTAATTAATTCTATATAACTGTCCTTCAAATGTGAGGAGATATTAACTGTGACATAAACACGCATATACTGTGGGTCTGGGTGTAGCATAGCTGAGTTACTGTTGTGGTAGTTACAAGTGGACATTCCTGCATGGGGGGGGGGATAAGCACAGTTACTGTTAGGCTACAAACAAGTCTGAAGTCAGAAACTGCAATGTGTAACCTTATTTTCTAACTTCATTCTTGAATGATGTACCAGTATCCTGGTGTGGTAGGATTGTGTGAATGTTTCATGCCTGAGGCCTACTAATTACAAATTGACACATATTAGTAAAATAAATGTCTGTACTCACATGTTAATTTAAATTTTGTACAAATCCATAACTATTTACTTGCATACTGTACCAAGTTCATAGATACAAGGATATGTCATAATACTCTTCAAGAATACAGTGTAGGTTCAGGATTTACCTTGCAAATGCAGCAGTTGACACAACTTTAGTTGAGGACTGACTCTGTCAGATGCAAGCAGTACACAGCCAATACATGGATAGTACAGGTTGTGTGAGTTGCCTGGCATCAATTTTACTATATGTATGTGAATAAGAGAATGGCATTACTCCCTAGGTCCCTATGTAGTCAGTGAATATGCTATGCATTTTCTCTTAGACAAAGCAAGGGCATAGTGAGCACTTCTACATCTACCTACAGGGATATTAGCTGGGGGTTCCTCCACTGAGTCCTCCTGTGACCATGGCTGTGGGGACCTAGGCATTGCTTGGGGGATGTGTACCCCTAGCCCTTGCTGATCCTGCTGCAGCCTTTTCCACAGGATCAGATTGTGCAGCATAGCACATACTGTGAATATCTGTGTACAGATGTATGAATTATACTGCAAGGCTCCACTGGATATATCTAGGCACCAGAACCATGACTTCAGAAGCACAAACTCACACTCTGTGATGTTCCTAGTTTGTGCATGTGCCTAATTATGACATTCTTCCATGGATGTGTGTGCATTTCTGATGGTTGTCATCATCCATGGTTCCAGGGCATAGCCAACATCCCCCAGTAAATGGCCCTGTGGGATGTCCCCCTTAGCAAACATCTGGTACAGCTGTAATGAGTGCCAGATATGGGAGTCATGATAACTGCCAGGGTTGCCAGCACACATGTTCAAGATAATCCCCTGGGCATTGCACATGACCTGGTAGTTGAAGGAGTGGTATCCCTTGTGGTTAATGTAGATTCTATCCTGCTCACCAGATGGTGCCTTGATATGTACATGAGTGAAATCTATTGCACCCAGTACTTCAGGGTAGTGCACTACATGGTAGAACTTTTACATATTACTGGCCTTCTCCTCAGCGGAAGGGGGGAAATATATATGCTCACTGGCATGTGTGAGCATAGCATCCAGGAAATGGTGGAGTATCCTGGATGCTGATACCTGTGACACACCCATTATGACCTCAGTCGGTCTTTGAAAAGTACCAGTAGCTAATATGCTAGGGGCTACACATACCTTAGTTTCCACAGGGATGGGGTCCTCTCGGTTGGTTCTGGCTCTGATTTGAGAGTAGCAAGACTCATAGAATTCATGCAATGTGTCCCTGTTCAGCCTGTAGCACTCTACAATCTCCAGCTCATGTAGCATCTGTGTCACTCTCCTACTTTGGACACAATAGAAGAGTCATCATGGGTTCTGTTCAAGCAGCTTTATTATATACAAACACATCATGATAGAAGTTTATTGACTTTAACTTAAGTAACTTATATACTAGCTAACTACTGCAATCATACATGCTCAGTCTCTGGCTGCACTCTCAAAATGGCAATGGGAAAAGTATGTGCCCAGTATTTATATATGCATGTTCAGTCCTTGATATGCTTCTTAAAGACACAGCACATACACTCTGATCTACATCCTCCCTCTTAAGTTCGGTGGTTCATAGGTAGGTACTAGGCTATTGTCCCTAGGGCCTATATAAGCCTAGCCAAAAAGGTTCCCTGGCTTTCGCCACCAAAGAAAATTATTTTCCTGTGCCCCTGTTGAGCAGAGCCACAGAAGTGATCCCCAGGGTGAATTTCCTATCTCCCATCCAATCATCAAAATTTTTCTTGAAGAGTGCTAATGAGGAGCTTTGTTTGATATAGATAGGTAGTTTGTTCTAGAGTATGGAAAGTCTCTGGGACAGGAATCTATCCCTCCAGCATGTTCTGTTTATTGTGGTGACAAGGTTTAGGTCCCTAGAGCATGCAGCTCGGAGGGATTGTCATTTCTTTAAGTGGAGCATGTCCAGCAGCTCTGGGTTTGACATAGCTTGTATGTTAGGTAGAGATCGCCTCTGAGTAGGCAATATGCGATGGAGTAAAGCTGGAGTTTTTTTAGATGGTCTGAATAGGGCATCTCTTTGAGGCCAGTAATCCTCTTTGTGAGGTATTTCTGTGGCCTTTCCAGGTGTTGTAGATGTCTTGTGAGGTACATACCAAAAGGGGCGCTGTATTCTATAATGGGTCTAATGAGTAGAGGGGAACAATGACCTCTTTTTTTTCCTGGATGAGAAACCTTTTGTGATGAGGTGTGCCACATAGAAGGATTTCCTGACTACTGTAGCGATGTGATTATCAAAGGAGAGACTACAGATTACTACTCTGGGGTCCAGAGTTTGGAGATTACCAATGTCATTGTTTATAAGTTCCATGATAATACTTCCCATAGCCTTGCAGACCAGGCTAATCAGGCTAATGGGGCGGTAGTTCCTGGGGTCTGTGGTGGCTCCCCCTTTGTGGAGTGGGATAACCGTCACTGTGCATCATTCAGTGGGCACAAAGCCTGAGGTGAGGCTATGACTGAACATGGTACTTAGGTGGGGTTCCAGTTTGTTCTGTAGTTCATGTAGAACACAGCATGGAATTTTGTCAGGTCCCATGGATGCTGTGTTCTTGGCTTTGGAGAGTCTGTTTTTTACCTGTGCAGCTGTGATTACAGGAACTTTGCATTCTTCCATTATACAGATGGGCCCTTTAGGAGGTGAGAGGGGGGTAAAGTTAACACTGAACCTATCTGCCAGGATGTTGGCAATATCAGTTGGTTCTGTATATCTAGTGCCATTGTGCTGTAACTCAGAGCAGATCTCAATGTTGCCATTGAGATTCTTGACATAGCTATAGAATGATTTGTGGTTGTCTTTAGAATCAGTGGCAAATTTGTTTTTGTAACTAGCTTCGGAGGATTTAATGAGGAATCTCGGCTTCTTAATGAGGCTGACCAGGGAGTTCCTCCAATCATGGGATTTTACTCTTTTTTTCTACAGTTTCTTCTGTTGTAGAGTTTGTTTATGGCAGAAGACCACCAGATTGGCTCCCTTTTTATGGAGGATAGCATCTTGGTTCTGTTAGGGATTGCATGATCCATGCACTCGTGTAAGTGCTTATAAAGTGCATTTGCATAGGATTCAGCAGTCATACCTCTATTGTCCATCTGCATGGGTGTCATGAAGTTTGCCACTTATGTCTCAAGAAGCGCAAAGTAGGCTTTGGAGTAAATTGGTTTCCCTAATGGGGGGTGGGGGCGGGATGTGGATGTCTAGGGTGATTAGCTTTTGGTCTGATCTGACCAAGGAGGAATTGACCTTTGGTGTGGAACACTGGTTGCTCATGTTGGTAATAACTAGGTCTAGGATATTGCTGCCCCTGGTGGGGGATTGGGTAAGTTGATCCAAGGCATTGGAATTTATGAATTCCAGAAAACTTTGAGCAAAAGAGTTGGTACACGAGTAGCCTTCCCAGTTAATGGTGGGGTAGTTGAAATCGCCCAATACTAGGGTGTTAGGTTGTACCCTAATATTTTCCAATGTATGGAAATGTGAAAAATGAGGAGTGGGAATCCTGGGAGATGGTGGGGGATTTGTAGGAAGCTACAATGTGGATTGCGGTCTTGCCCAGAGTTAGTTACACTTGGATAATCTTGGATGCATTATGCTGAGCAACTAGCCTGGAGATGTGGATATCCTTAATGGATATGGACACGCCTCCACCTTTAGTGTTTCGGTCCAGGTTAGGTGGCCGAAATGTGTGGTATGAATTATAGCCTGGTAATGCAGGGGTGCTCTCTGGAGTCTTGAACCAGGTCTCTGTCACTGCACAGATATAGATGTTTTCCATTTTAATGAGTGCCTTAAGTGAATGCATTTTGAGGTTTAGACTTATAGCATTGAGTAGCATTACCCTCAGATTTTGCTTGCTTGTACCTGTTACGGTGGTGAATTTGTCATTTGAACCTTGCCTAAAAAAGGTACTTTAGGGTTGGTAAGAGCCTTAGTCAGTATGCGGAATCCCAATGGTAACAAGTGCAGGCCATCTCTAGCAAAGCACTGTGGTCTGTCGATCATGTCATCCCAGGCAGACAGATACTGGATCCCCTTAGAATGACACCAGAAGCTTAGCCAGTTGTTGAAGTCAATCATTTTGTCTTTGTACTGTCATATCATTCTGGGTGATGGCAGGATGCTACTCAGGGCTAGGGTCATACCTGCCTGGGCTACAAGATTGGACAGCTCCTCCAAGTCTCTTTTCATGTAGTCCAGGGATGTATGTCTCAGGTCATTCACACCAACATGGACAATGACAGAGTCATATTTGTACTTGTTGTGGAGTGACCTGAGTGCGTGCATTATGTGGCAGATCCTGGCACCCGACATACAGCTGACAGTAACTTTTTCCATGTTTAGCCTAGTGAATAGAACATCAGTGTGCCTGACTATAGTGTCACCTATGACTAGAGTTTTGGGTATGTTGTTATGCCTTATGGGCTGTGGTTGAGTGGCACACTGAGTTTGTGGGCTATGTGTCATTTGGGTTATGTTGGGGAGGGTGGAGTTTGCTTATGTTTCAGCTTTGGAGGTCCCTGTTGCTTGGGCAGATTTTTATTGAGAGCCTCCATGAATGTAGGTTTGTGTTTTGTGTTTCTATGTGTGTGTTTTGGTGGTGTAGGTTTTGAGAGACTATGTGATGATTGTGGTGTGGTGCAAGTGTTTACCTTCTCCTCTTGACTGTCTAGTCCAGTCTTGGGTGAAGAGAGCTTTGCTTCCAGTTTGGCTATATAAGTACATCTCAAGTAAATTGAGTACCATTGTCAGAAATAACTTTGTGTGTGCTACCATAGACTGAGAAATGATGTTTCAACTTAGTGATAACAGTAGTGGATGTTAGGTAGTAAGTCAAGGTCAAACCAATTTGAACAAGAGTCTACCAATACTTATGTTAAAAAAAGTGCAATTTAAAATATACATAAATAACATTAATTACCTTTTTGTCTTGAGTCAAGAATAACTCTTTAGGATGTGAAAAACATTTTCGTTTTATTTAAATCCACATACATCAGCGCTGGAAGACTACCTGCACAGTTTAAAAGTCAGTCTCACCAAGCAGCAAAAATGCACAGTTTTTATTTCCTTTTCTTATCAGTATCATGCATGCAGAATACTGATGTTGACAAATAGGATCTCTGCAAACCCTCATGCTTCTAGCTTAGTACTGCATGTGAACATGCAACAATCATGTTTTTAGTAACAATAATGTTTTAGAAAAACACAAGTCATCTGGTTTGTTAATCAGTCTTGTCTTCTGACCTTGTATATTTCAGCACCAGTAACATTCTAAATCCCCAACATTCTTTGTAACTACCTGTCCCAGCCTGGGAAGGTCAGAGCTTACATAAAACAAAATCTCTTTCACATTGTGTACTTTCTTCCCTTCCTGGGCATTCCAGACTCTGTAGAACATAGTACATCCCTTAACTCCTTCAGCACTTTCTTTACCTTCAGTCATCTCTTAATACACTTTACAGCTTGATATTAGAATGCAGTTGTGAAACACTTAGAGCTACAATAAGTATTTGTGGTTTGCATAACTATGCATCTATACTATATATAATTTTTAACATGAACAGATATTAAATAATTCATCAAACATATTTGTGAAGAAATTGTAAGTTAATATGCATTTTGTGTAGAATAATCATGAGCGATGCATTTTTCTCTAACACTTAGTAGTGCTGATTGTCCCACTCGAAGATATCAGTGGCTACTGTTGACCAAGGTAGTTCAGGAACTTGACTTAGCTTAAGTGGTTCTCTTTGCAAATGTGGTCTAGTACTATTGCGTACTGAACAAGAAAAAAATATTTTATCAATGTTTTTCAGTAATAAAGGCCAAAATACTAGTTCTTTCATTCTACTCTTATTGGATACAGAACCTGGGTGACCACAATGCAAAATCTGGATATATTCTTGTTGTAAGGAAGCAAGAACAGCAATTTTAGGACCTTTGAAAATAATGCCATCTTCCATCAACAATTCATCTCTGTAAGGAAAATAGGTTTGCACTTCAGGTGGTACACTAGATTGCTTTGAGAGCCACCCAACATTAATGTAGTGATTAAACTTTTGCAAAACTGGATCAGTCTTTGTGTGATCTCTCAACTCATCAAGCCTAGTGGTAGAAAAATTCCACACTGCCATTACATCAAGGTCAAAATTCTCTGTCAAGCTGTTCCATCATATTTCTGGGCAATCTGGATAAGGTATCAACCCGACAGAGTAGTTGGCCTTTCATATAGACCATTTTGAAGTTGTACTCTTGTAATTTGAGCATCATTCTTTGTAATCTACCTGGAGCTGAATGCATAGGCTTCTTTAGAATAGTAATTAGAGGTTGGTGGTCGGTTTCAATCTGAATAGCTCGACCATAAATATAATCATGAAACTTGAAACATGCAAATACTGTTGCCTAAGTTCTTTCTCCATTTGAGCATACTGCATTTTAGTTTGGGTAAGTGTTCTAGATGCATACGCTATATGTCTGCCCTCTTGAAGTATAACTGCACCAAGACCAAATTTTGAAGCATTGCAGGAAAGAGTGATTAGTTTATTCACATCATAGTATCTTAATGTATGTGGGGTGGGAATTTTCTGCTTAAGGTCTTCGAATGCCTTCTGGTGTTATTTTAGCCATGACCATGCAACATTTTTGTGTATCAGCTTTCTTAAAGGTGCTATCAACTCACTGAAGTCTGGTATAAACTTGCCTTAATAGTTGACCATGCCAAGAGACACTGTAGAGCTTCAATATTATCTGGTGCTGACATCTCAAGAATAGCTGCTTGCTTGGTCGGGTATGGTCTCAAACCAGTACTAGTAAATAAATGACCTACATATGTAACTTCTGGAAGTCTGAATTTGCACTTCAGAGGACTGAGCTTCAAGTTTACTTCACATGCTCTTTCTAGAACTCTCTTTTGTTTTCTGTCATGATCTGCTTCACCATTGCCTCCAACCAATAAATCATTTACTATTATTGTACAAGAATAAACCCAAAAAAATTGCTCCATTGCACGCTGGAAGACTTCACTTGCAGAATTTATTCCAAATGGCATCCTTAGGAATCTCTATCTGCCAAACATACCAAAAGTGGTTAGCAATGAGGATTTGCAATCAAGAATCACTAGCCAAAATGAACATTTTGCATCCAAGATGGCAAAAACAGTGGCATTTGATATTAGAGCTGCAACTTCTTTGACTGTATGCATTGAATGATACAGTCTCTTCAATGCTTTGTTCAAATCTCTTGGGTCAATACATATTCTGATTTCAAGAGCCTTTTTTGTGAGCTGCTACCATAGAAGACACCCATTCACTTGGTTCTGTAACTGGACAAATTACACCTTGCTGTACCATTTTATCCAACTGAGCTTTAACTTTATCCTGCATAGCTATTGGAACTCTTCTTGCTGGTCTGACCACTGGCGTGATCTCTGGGTCTAACTTCATGGAATACACAACTGGGAGTTTGCCCAACTTGTCATCGAAAACATCAGCATACTCTGAGAAAATGGCTTCAGAAAAACTGGAGCAAGGACATGCACTGATGTGATGAACTTCTTTGGTAAAAGAAAGCAGATTCATTCTCAAACTGTCTTTGAAACCCATTAGAGACTGTACTGGTCTTTGGACTACACAGACTAACAAGCTGTAAGAGTTCTTGGCCAAATAACATGAAAGCATCACTGAGCCTTTGGTTTGAATTTCTTCATCTCCATAAGCAACAAGTTTTGCGTTACTGGCCAAATTGAGTTGCTCATTAGATCTCACTTTAGCAAATGTGTCTGCTGATAGAACATTACAATTTGAACCCGTGTCTACTTTAAGTTCTGTGGATTTAGCATTGATCTGGACTGTACAAAACACTTTGCTTTTTGCCAATAAATTCACTGTATTAACTCTCTCACCAATTACTGATATACCATCTACATAGAAAGAAGAATTGTAGCCTACTTGATCAACTTGCTTTTTCAAGTGACCTTTCTTTACAACTTTGTGGGGTTTACTTGATTTGCAAAACTTTTGAAAATGGTTCAATTTTTTATACTTGTGACATTGCTGACCAAATGCTAAGCATTTCTCTCTTTTAGATTTATGATTGGCACCACAATTGCAACAGTTAACAATAAATCTAGACTTGGGTTTTGCTGAGTCATGCTTGTACTGCACTGAGGAACATGCTCCTTTAACTGAACTAGTCTTTCAACTGGTGAGCCAGCATGAGCTGTGGCTGCCATGTGCTTAGACCTACTTCTGTTTGCCATGTGTTGCATGCAATCTACATTTGCTCTGGAGCCTGCAGAAACCATGCACTTGTCACTTGCAAGCATACTTGTGTGTTTTTCTGTCACTTCGTGGATCTGATAAATATCAATGGCTTTGCTGAATGTTAAATCACTGTCACGAAGCATAATCTTTCTCACAGCAGCACTATTAATACCGCACATGAGCCTGTCTTTTATCAACTCATCTTTTAAGTCACCAAACTGACACATTTTGGCTTTATTTCTCAGGTCAGTTATATAAGCTGAAAAAGGCTCCCCTGGTTTCTGATCTCTCATGTAAAACAAATGCCTCTTTAATGTAATATTTGTCTGGGGGTTACACATTTCTCAGAACTTGCACTTGAAACACTCGGCGTCTTCCCTTGATTCAGCCTGTACAATAATGTGATGATTTTCACCTTCTCCTTCATATATTGCTAGTGCATACACAAATAAACGCTCTCTTTCTATGGCCTCTGACCCAGCTAGGTGTAGCAAAATGAATGCCCTGGTGTGTGCATCTTTATCTGAACAAGCTGCTTGTATAAAATATTGTACTCTTGTTCAAATATTCTCCAGTTCTCTGCAATATTCTGAACAAATACAAGAATACAAGTGGTAAGGGCTTTCAAAATCCATCTGCCATATTAACATATACTAGTGAAGAGTTTTGCAAATAAGCATGGACACATACACATACACATATGCCAGAAATGTATGCCAATACTTGTAACTTTGCTCAATAACACAGTAAACCTCTGTGTAACTGAACTTTGTGAAATAAGTCTCTCAGGCACTGTAAATACTCTTGAAATTACTGTATTGCAAGGAATCAACTCTTATCCGTGTAAGAAACATATCAAATAACTGCATGATGCAAATGAACTGGGCAAGAGAAGCTCAGAGTCAATATCATTTTGGAGTAATGGCACTCTGCGAATAAACTGTACATAGCACACTGAAATTTCCCCAAAAATGGCAGTATGTTGCTAGGCAATTCTTTACAGTGCAAGAAACACTCTGTAATGGCGACACTTTGCAAATAGACACACCCAGCACAAGAAACTTTTTGAAATGGCTATACTTTGACTGTACTTCATGAAATAGTTGCACCTTTGCACACAAATAAACTCTTTGGAATACATGCACAGTAATAAGCACACACTGTAAGCACTTTTACATACTTTGAGACACTTTGAATAACTCTAGTTATGCCCTTGAAACAACACAAAGTTGTAGTTATGCCAAAACATAGCACTTTGCCAAAAACATGCAGTCGCCTTGCTTTATTTATGTTTAATGTGCCCTTTTTGCCTTTATTATATTTGTTTTGCTCAATCTCTTTTCATGCCCATTGTACTTTTCTTGTGCTTGCTTTACTCTAAACATGCCCATTTTGCTTTAAACATACTCATTTTGCTTTTCTGATAATAGTTTTAACATATATCTTAATTTTAAACATTTCCCATAGTTAATAAACCTTTTGTGCCTCCCGCTTGTTCAGTAATGCAGTTTGTGCTCTTGCAATGTTCTGTTTTATCTTTATTTTGTAAAATAAGCAGTTAGTGCAAATCTTCATTACCTTTAATTCTTTTCTGGCTCTTTTTCTTACTTGTTTCTCTTAGTTTACCTTCACTTTCATCTCTGTACCTCATGGCTCTGAATATCATTCTCTGGAATCCCAGTTCTGATACCATGTCGCTCTCCTACTTTGGACACAATAGAAGAGTATTCATGGGTTCTGTTCAAGCAGCTTTATTATATACAAACACATCACGATAGACGTTTACTGACTTTTACTTAAGTAACTTATATAAAAACTAACTACTGCAATCATACATGCTCACTCTCTGGCTGCACTCTCAAAATGGCACTGGGAATAGCACATGCCTGTTATTTATATATGCACGTTCAGTCCTTGATATGCTTCTTAAAGACACAGCCCATACACTCTAATCTACAACCTGGAAGGATACCATGGGCCTGAACACTCTTTTCCTTCTCAGCCTAGGCCTATTGTCAGCAGGAGTAGCAGCATTGACTTTAGCCTCTAGCACATACAGATGAAGAATAGCTGCAGCAGCCCCTAGCATTATTTCAATTAAAATGTCCAAGTCTGTACTCCAATGGTATTGAAGTATTGAGGGAAAATAAGAATGTAGGTTACATGGATAATTTATATATTTCTTGAATAGGTTCACTATGTGGGATTGGCTAATTAAGATTCAATTTATCTGCTTAGGCTGTAATTAGTATGATTTAAAACACCTGCTTGAGTGCTCAGTAGTGCCCTATGCACACCTTCATTCAGCTCTGCACAACATCACATAAATACGGTAAGAATAAGAAAAATGTATAATTTGAATCTAAGTTTTCCTAATAGTGCAAAAACATGGAACATTAAACATGAAGATAAGCTTGTGCATCCTATACTCGAACCCAGAACCATTGACACTGTAGCCCTACACATACAGATGCTGCCACAGGGCTAGATAGATAACAAGCCTTGTATTGCTCCATTTCTCATTGGTGTGCTAGGTGCACCAACATGCAAGCATGTTAACAGAAAAAAAAAACTGGAAGGTGACAGCCCCCCCCACGATGTCATCACTCACTGTTGACATCCATTGGAAACATAAATACTATGTAGATCCCTAAAGAAGTGAACATCCCTACAGGGTTACTGATTTTTATGATTCAGTAAGTCTACTGATTTTTGACCTTATTTGCATAATGAGGATGCTGACAGCCTGGATTCTACATAGTTAGTAGACGTGTAAGCAGGGCAACTGCACAGGAGCACAATGTTGTAAACACAAGGCAGGGGATTACTTTGTCTAGATATGTGATACAGAACACATTATGCTTACAGTACAATATAATACTATATGTCATCGATTTTTAATATTTTAAAAGCCTGCATTATGTAAATATTTATTATTTAGTTGGGGATGGGGACAAAAAGTGTTTTTATAGCAGGGCAGTTAAAATTACATTTTTATTTGGGAGACTGATGTTCTAGCATCCACAGTGTATACTTAGGCCATAATATACATGATGTTATCTGTTAAGGTCAGTTCTGTCCAAATTTATAAACTTTTCATTGCTGTGTTTCAGTGTAGACTCCTGTATGTGGGAAGTTTCCGTGTATACTACCAACAAGTACACGGAGTCTACACAGCTTTATTTTAGGTTGTTGGATTGCTCAGTCACATCAGTTTGCTTCATTTGCATAAATTTCAGCTATTTATGCTAAAATTTGCATTCCATGAACATTTTTGTATTTGCATGAGTGCGTGTGATTGTGCACCCCTACATGGAGTTTAATGAATTTAAAACTTGCTGCGCCCATGTACACATCATGCCGTGACACATACATAGTAAAAATGATTGTGTAAGGTTTATTGAATTCCCCTGGCAGATTTAAGGTTAGAATGGTGGTTTTCCTTAAAAAGAAAATTATTAACAGAATATAAATGACATTTCACCAGAGGTAAAGTGATGGAATTTGAACAACATCAAGACTTATTATAAGAACAAAAGATAGCAGTTCTAGAAAAGGATGACACTATTTTTAAAGAAGTTAAATGAATATAATGAGAAAAAAGTAGCACTATGGCTTTACAATTTAAAATATGAAAAAGTAGGACCAGAACATGAAAATATACAATTTTTCTAATAGATAAAATAAAGAATGCTGTTATAACAAGGGTTATTACTGAAGAGGGTGTTGTACTTACAGATATGTCACATCTTATACAATATGTAGAGTTGTACTATATAAAGAAATATACATAAATTATAGATGATAATTCCTCTGATATAAAACTTGTTTCTTGGATTTTTGAATCATAAAGTACTGGATAAACCCTTTTCATCCATGAAATTGAAACCCATTCTTTGAAACATTCAAACTAATTCTTCTCTGGGAGAAGATGGGATACCTTATTTTTATTATAAAATGTTACAAGGCTGGCAAATACACTTGTTAACAAGTACACTTTTATTTGGAATATATTTGATTATAGTGGTACATCAAGTTAACATGCAGATGTATACAATGCACTTAAATTTTCCACCATTACTGATATATGCAGGTGATATATTATTATATACTAACTCAACAGACCATTTTCAATCTTTAATAGAACAGCAATCCTCATCCCTCTGCAGAAATGTGGACCATCTACAGACCCTGGAAACAGCAGACCCATAAGTCTCACTAGTCTCATATGCAAAGCCATGGAAATCATTTTCATGGAAATAATCAGTAATGACATAGGAAACCTCCAGACACTGGATCCAACCCAGTTTGGTTTCATCAAGGACAGATCATGCCTACTCAGCCTAGTGGACTTCTTTAAGAAGGTCACCATAACAATGGATGAAGGCAAACTGGCTCACGCTGCCTACCTTGACCTGGCCGAGGTATTTAATACAATATGCCACTCAGGCATTGCTCAGAAACTAAGGAGGTTAGGTATAAACTATTATGTCATCCACTGGATAGCCAGCTGGCTCAAAGAAATAACCAAGGAAGTTAGAATTGGAGAGTCCATCTCTATAAACAGGCTTTTCACCAGTGGTGTCCCTCAGCAATTAGTGCTGGGACCGATCCTTTTTGGCATCTACTTCTCTGACAACAGGACCAATGCCAAGATCCTCTGGATGACCAAATATGTAGACAATTGCAAATTAGAAAGGAGTCATAGAATCCCCCCCCCTACACAAATGTTCTCCGGGAAGGGCTGACAGACAAACAACTGGTGTCAGAGTCATGAACTAAAATTAAATGCTAAGAAATGCATAATAGTTTTCTTTGGGAAGTCATCCACCCCTGGTAACTATCATACTGACAACACACCCTTTAGATATGACCCAGTAGTCAGGGACTTACGGGCACACATAGACAGTAATCTAGCCTTTGACTGTTATGTGTCTACAGTAGCGGGATAATCATTCTATGCTGTGCAACTTATAAACAAAGGCATGGCATGTAAGTCCAAGGAGGTCATTGTTCCACTGTATTCAGCATTCATCAGACCTATCATTGAGTACAATGCTCCCTTTGGTACAGTATGCACCTAACCAGACAAATCCAAACATTTGAACATCCACAGAAGATCCTCATTAAAAGAAAACAGGGTGTAAGTAACATGTCCTATGCAGACCTGCTCAATGCCCTGTCATTGTATTCTGTCTCTTATGATTGCTGTTGTAAGGAGATGTACACCTAGCATACAAGACATTGCAAGAACTCACCCTGATGAACCTGCTGCATATCTGCAAAACAAAGAACACCAGAATTATCTGTTTTAAAGACTTAAACCTTGTCTGTGATATAAATAGGACCTTCTGGAAAGAAAAGTAATACCCCTTCTCTGGAAAAGGCTCCCCATCCATATGAAGGAGTTTACTCTGTAATTAAATTTGAGTGTAACTTGGACCATTGGATGGTGTACAGGAAATTCATCCTTAGTTTGGCACCTATGTCTCTAATGAAGACAGCCAGTCTATAAATGGTTCATCTCCCAGGCCTCTGCTTACACTTGCAAAGGGTACTATAACTTGTTAGATATTTGGGATGCATGGCTAGGCTTATAAAGACCCTAGTGATTATTAGCTTAGTACACATCCATGAACCTATATAATGAAAAAAAAAAACACTGCAGTTCTTACAATTACATATTAATCATAACAATAATATTGGATATGGTTTTCAAGAAAAGACATAGATGATTTCTTTCTCCAAAGATATATTTTCTGAATTAGGAGTACAGTTTAGGCCTGTTGGCATTGGTTATGAGCAATGGGAAGACATTTTACAAGTTTTGATGAGTAAAATTCAAAAATGAAATATGTATTCTATTTGCTATGAGGAAACATTACAATTACTGAAAACAAATGATTTAATATTTCCATTAGGAAGTTATAAAGCTCAAATTTGGTTACTTCCATAAAACATAAAACTAAACTTGTATATTTTTTCTGGTATACAGGGGGAAAAAGACTAAACACTGAGTAACAGAAGAATTTGTATAGGCCTAAGCACGATGGTGGATTAGATATGATACATCCAGTTCTAAGTTATTACGTGGTATTTACATGAATGTTATTGAAGGTTATACATAATACCTTTTAACCCTTATATAACTATTTGTTATGGGCAATTATTAAAAAGATATAAACAAAACATCAAATAAATGTTTTTGGATACAGAATGAGAAATGAGAAGTTTCTTAAATAAAAAATGAAACAGTGGAAATTATCAGTAACAATGGTTATTTCAGAATCCCTTGACCGGGCTAGTGTTGTAAAGACATTTTTTTATGAACCTTGTTAGGAATCATTAAATAATGAGACTTTAAGAGGGTTACATAAAAAACTGAGTATATGTGACAAATGTAAATTTATGCAGGATTTGTTTTGGTATTTAGGACATAAAAAGATACTTGTTAAAGCATCATTACATAAAAAATGTTAACAAAAGGTCTTGTTTTTATAGTCAGAAACAATTTACCATACCTTTCTTGAATGTAAAAGAGTTGAAGAAGTTTGGAATATTTTTAGAAAATATGAATATTGGTTGTGTTTCTATTAATGATTTAACTAGTGATATAGTTTGTTACGGCACTGGAACAGCTCAAATAAAATAAATGCCTGGGCCACTACATTAAACAAGCCTACAAAATACAAGACTTAATAAATGAAGAAACAAATGAAATGGAAATGAAACAATCAGAAAATGAAAAGCCCATGGGATCATGCTCAGTGTGAACAGAGTTTTGCCCATAAACTATGCATTGTCTTTTTTTCCCCTTTTTGTTTTTACAATATAATTTACAATTTATCAACTGTACAAACATCCCACTAAAGAGACTAATCCCTTATACTGAAATTAAAATCTGTCTGGCTGCTCTTATAATTCAAAGGGAGTTTTCTTACCACTGAAAGTGGAAGTGTAGTACATACTTTTTTGCCTAAATCATTAAATATTACTAAAATAAGCTTACACACTCCTAAAAATGCATTAGTTTAAATGAAAAGGACAGTTATATATTTATTTGTATTTGTCAACTAAAGTAGTGTACAGCATTGATATGACTGGTCCACAAAATCAGTAAGACACAGTCCCTGGCGATCATGGACAGGCTTTGTCTGTGCCCCAGTGCTCATTAGGAATGAATACATGTAAGTACGAGTGTAAGAACAACAGGGGCAGCAACAGGGACTGGGGGAGAGGCAGGTACTAGGCTGGTGGGTTCGGCTGCGGGGAAGTATGAGCACCAGCAGTGCTCATCAGTTATGCTCTCTCCTCGATGGTGATCTGTATGATCTCGTATGCACAGTCGCAGCAAGATGGGGATGTTATTTGTCAGCCTTAAAGGGCCATGAAGCATGTGTGCTTTCTATTTTTGTCCAAATTAAAGGCTGGAAATGAAAAGCTAGGACAGTGGTTCGATGTGGAAAGTAATAAGGTAAATAATTAGGGAAGGAGTAGAATGGAGTTGCAGCTACACGACCGTGTCTAATGTCCAACACATACAAATGTGATGTCTGGGAGAAATGAACAAAAAAAAATGCTATTCTGACATACAATCTGCTCATAGGTAATAAGGTCAAAGGAACTACAAATAAACTTCCTAAACGAACAAGGACGGTGCACAACCAGCTGAGAAATGAACCCAGGCACATTCTCATACACAATACACAAGGCACAACCTTAACTTCTTGAGCTACAAGTACAACAGCAATAGTGACCGCAGTCTACCAAGCAAAAATCATCAGACCAAGTATGTTGACAAAAAAAGTCAGTGAGATAAATTTGCACAATGAAAAAACGAATGTCATGCATATTTTTCTGCTCTCATGTTCTAGGTACTGTAATGAAACAAACACCTCAAATTACAAATTCGATCATAATACACGTGGGATAGAGGCAGACTTAAACCCAAAGACATTATCACAATGGGAAAGCAAAGCCTTAGAATCTTGAGGCACCTCCAGTTACTTGAAAGCATGCATGAACAGAGACAGTGATGCCATCCTACAGTTATACTGCTACCTTTTGAACTGTGGAAGGTAGCACAGAAGTAGCAGGAATGTGCAAAACTTAAGGTATACAAAACTCCTTTATAGTACCTGAATAGATTGTTAGCATTAAAACCTGTACAGCATGAATGAAGTACATTCACTCAGGTCCTCTTGCATGTGATCTGCTCTCTTCTTCTACAGCTGCCTGTTTTCTGCAATAGCTTCCTGGTTTATGGAGAGAGAAACAGCACTGTGTAAGATCTGTAGATGGCATGCACTTACAGGTTGTAGATGTAGCTAACATAAGTTGTACTTACAGTATATAAGTAGTGTTCACTGTCTAAACCCATCCCCCCATTGGCCTAGGAGTTCAAGATGTTGATGTTTCATGTCACCAAAATGGTGATGGCACGGCTGTCCCATGCATGGGATGCCAGTGGTAGGAATGACAGCCACAAACTATTCCAGGCCTCAGTTTTATACTAAGGCCCTTCATTTGCCTTCTGCAAAATTCTCTGGCTATAATACAGCAAACAGATGAAAATGCTAAATGAATTGATTTTCATGGTCCATCTAGTGGTGAATCGTGGTGTAGTTTTCTGTCTATAATCTTTGCAAGTAGAGAAATATTTGTTATTCCTCCACACCACTTTTGTGCTCTAAAATGATCACTACCTTTTCCTTCTCTAGCCAGAATGTCTCACACAGAAGACGTGGAGAAAAATGTCTGAAGCTTTTTGCACACACCCCTTCTCAAGTATGCCACTACAGTGCAATGACGGGCATCTCATTTGAATGGCAGGTAACTGGTCAAGTTGAAATATGTATTGCATTATAATGGTTCACAATGGAACCCGGAAGTATGAAACATCTCAGTCTTGTATCGTTGCATATGCTGTTAAGAAAGCAGGCATTACAGCAAATCCAGATCCATGAGGTGATATGCAGAATGGCAAATATCCCCCTAGAGACATTGTGTAGACTATGCATGCAGAGTACTACCTACAGGTATCCAGACACTGAGGAGCATTGAGATCAGTGTTTGGCAAGTTATCTTGATGCACCAAATGAGGTTGAGAAACAATAATGACTTGAACCCAAATTAGTATAACTGCCATACCCTTGCAGTCAAATTTACATGATATATGCATGAGGGAAGACACTGACAACTATTGTGCTGCAGAAGAACTCACAGAGCAGCAACTCAGAAATCTGCCATGGGTAAATCTCACACTACTTGTCAAAGTGAACCTTGTACAAGGTTAGTACTACTTCCTACAAGCTCACTTTGACAAATATAGCTTCCGTTAAGTGCCATTGTATTTATCTACATAAAATAATTTGGTCAATAATTTTAAGGGGGTTTTGGAAGGTGGGTTGAGAGTAAGACATTTATTGGACTGAAGGATTGTTAATCAAAATGGGAGGCACATTTTATCACCACATGCTCAGAGCACAATTCAATATAGTCTGTCTGGAATTGTGCTATCAGTTTCAGTAAAAAACATTGCCTGTTGTATAACTCGTATATGTATATCATGCAAACATCTTTTTAACACTAAGGCAAAACATTCATGTCACCTTGATAAGTTGCAGTGCTATAGCTGTTGTACTGTGGAATACCCTTTTTCAGTAAACCTATGTGCCTGATATAACCTAAATAGTAAGGATAGACATGTAAGACTGTCAGACACACCAACAGCATGCAGGAGCAAGACATGTGGAATAACAGTTTTTCAGGGTCAGTCACAAAGTGTTAATACCAGAGTTTCCCATATTTAAAATGCAAACCAAATAAACAAACTAAGCAGAAAAATGTCATAGAGTCTGCTGGGAAGAGTACATGGAAACTAAAGTTCTTTGATGTGGACAATAAGGTGCTATTCCAGGCCCTTCATCTCCATGACTGGCACAGACTTTTGGCCTCAATGCTACTGACTAGGCCTACTGGGACTGTGTCTGGAAAGAAATGTCGGTGACCATTAATGTGGTCGATGGCCAGGACCATACCTAAATAGAGGACCACAAAGCCATGGACATTAATGGAGGAAAAAGATGTCCACCTGGCTTAGGGAGGTAGGGTGATGGGTACTGGGCCATTGGTTGTGTCACCTCTCATGGAGATGTTGACACCTCCACAAGTACCATAGCATGGTGCTGGATATTGGAGAAAAGCATAAGTGGCCAAGAGGGAAATCTACTGGAGATGCTCAAGGTATGTATACCTCTTTCTGTGTTAGAGTACCTGTAAGTCCTCTTGACCCTTTAGCCATTGTCCAACTTATTAAAGATGTTTGATGTGTGGTACAGAAGAACATTGTGTATTCCCCAAGCATGGCTGTCTGTACAAGGTATTTTTTTAAATGCCACTGTTTCTATACCTCACTTTCATATATACTTCTGGTGCAGGGACATACTTACTCAGGCTATTGTGCCTTCTTGTATTAGCAAGTGATTCTTTATCTTGCATCAACAATGCAGAACTGCTGCCACCTGATGTTGACAGACCTGCAAATGGTGCAGACGATGTTGGGGCTGAGCTGACACAAGCAAGGAGTACAGTGTTGTGTGTACTGGATACAGGGAATGTGACCAAAATATCCTCTAAACAAATCATGAACGCAGCTTCTTTGCTTGCATTCACCCAGAAAGGATATGTCATACAGAGATGGCAGGTTACAGGGGACAGCAGTAGTCAGATAATTGTTGTATTCCACAGCAACAAATGTCATGATCTGACCCTAGACCCTTGGGTAGAGAGGTACACACTGTGTAACAGGGCTTGCAGGAGATATGGTTACTGTAGAACAGTGATTGTTTGTACCTTGACAGCTACTGTAGTTTAAAGAAGCATGTGGGATAATGCGATGTTAAGCAAGTTCAGTTATGTGCAAGTCATAAATGATGAATGTGCATGAAGGTGGATTCATGCTGGCTGTACAATAAGCCACTGACAACTTGCAGTCTCTGTCTCCACTGGTCATTCTACATGGTGATAGAAGTGGGATGCCAACTATATTTTGTCCAAGAGTAACGAAGAACTTAAGTGCAAAAGGTAAATGAATATATATTGATGGCATGGCAGATGGGTTTCACAGACCTGAACCATTGGTGTTTGATGGCAGTGTCACTGAGAATTGGCATGTGTTTGGACAAGAAAATTATATTTTCATAGTGACTGCACATTTAGATAAAAGACACACATACTTATATTTCTCAGTTTGGCAGACTTGGAGGCTATCGAGTGAGAAAGTTCTTTTGTATATGCATCTGTTGTTTATGCAGGAGAGGGAGAAAACTGCCCTGTCATTGCTCAGGCTGAGACTCATGAAGATCCAGAATGTTTGTAGTGGAAATTTAGAGAATTGTGTAACCCACAGATGACTATAATGATAGAGAGACATAAATTCAATATGAGAAATTAAAAACATGGTGAAACTATGAAACTATATGTTACAGACATAAGAAATAAAGCAAAGACAGGTAAATGTGGGCATCTATAAGACAATTTAATAAAAGACTGCCTTGCATGTGAGATTAATAATGACATGGTAAGAAAAACATCTACCATGTGATAGTGAATTAATATTGAGCAAAGCTATTAAAATTTGCCAGATACATAAACTCACAGAAGAATATATTAGTATGCTTACAATATCTGCGGCTGCAAATGTTGTCGGTGTGCAACAAAAAACTAAGATAATATGGCCTCATAAATGTAACCCAAAGTACTGTGCCATACCTGCCATTGTTAACTGTCACAGTCACAAACCTAAATGAGAGAAATGTTTAGCTTATGGTCAACAGTGTCACAAATGCGAAAAGTGGAATAATTTCAAAAAGTTCTGTACATCGGCACAGACTCATGATAAAATTTATCTGACAAAGACAGTGGATCAAACTGAGACTGTAGCAGACCCTGGCAGCAGTGATGAAACTTTTTAAGTTGATAGTGTTTCTCTGGTGGTGAGATAGTTGACACAGTGGACTTTCACTTGTCAGCAAAGAGTGAAATATTTTGTACCATACAAATTAATAGGAAGCCAGTTGAGCTTAAAGTAGACACTGGATCCAAGTGTAACATTATATGAGCAAAAGGTTATGCAAAAGTAAAAGCTGGAGAAAACCTCAACTCAACAAGGAGCACAAAACTAGTTGCTTATGGTGGTGAGGAAATGCAGACGGATGATGCTGTAGTCCTTCCTTGCCATTCTGGAGGTAACCATTATGATTTACTATTATATGTAGTTTGAAGAGATGTACAGTCATTACTAGGCCTAGAAGACAGCCTAAGAAGGGGTTTGATTTTGATCAATAAAGAATTGCACCATTTGAATACAAACAAAAATGACAGTTTTTCACGATGTATCTTTGAAGAACATGCTGACATCTTCGAGGATGAACTTGGTAAGCTTCCAGTTACATATTTTATGAAGCTGAATCATGAAATATACCCAGTCATTAGACCTACACGTAAAATCCTGGTAGCAATCCAAAGTAAAGTAAAAGCAGAATTAGACAGAATGGTGCATTTGGGTGTTCTTACTCCTATAGCAGATCCTACTGAATGGATATCATCCAAGGTGACAGCCCACAAGATGCTCAGATGACATTCAGATATACATTGATCCTAGAAACTTAAATAAAACCCTTAAATGCCCTCATCATCAGATGCGCTCCTTCGAGGAGGTAGCAGCAGTAATGCCAAATTCAACTGTTTTCTCAGTTTTAGATGCCAAGAACTCCTTTTGGCAAATCTCACTGGATTACAAATCTTTATTAACAACATTCAACACACCATTTTGGAGATACAGCTTTTTAAGAATGCCATTTGGACTCAGTTCCACCAGTGAAGTATTCCCATCTGCCATGGAACAGATATTTACTGGATATCCTTGTGCCATTATTGCGGATAAGATTATCATTGGAGGCAATGGTGAAAATGAACATAACAGAAATCTCAGGAAAGTTCTAGACCATGCATTTGAGGTCAACCTTAAGCTAAATCCTTTGAAATGTAAATTCAAACTGAAATAAGTCATCTACATTGGTCACATGTTCACAAGTTCAGGGCCAGATCCATCAAAGATAACAGCAATCAGTGAAATGCCAGTCCCAGAGAATGTTACATCCTTACACCGTTTTCTGGGTATGATTAATTATTTGGGAAAATTCATCCCGAACCTAAGTGAACTTTCTACACCATTGCATGAGCTGACACATAAAGATATAAAATGGTCATGGTTTAAACAGCACCAAGAGGCATTTGATACTTTAAAAAGGAGAATTACCAGTCCATTCACATTGAGATATTATGATCTTAATAAGCTTAGATGCACTATGCCCAAATAGAAAAATAACTTTTTGCTGTTGTATTTGCATGTTCCAAATTTACTGACTATATATACAGAAGGCCAATCGAGACTGAAACAGATCACGAACCCATGGAAACAAGTTTGAACAAGTTGATCCACACAGCCCCACTCTGATTGCAAGGCATGATTTTAAAGCTGCAAACGTACAGCTTTAGTATTGTCTACATGAAAGTTAAAGACGTATCTTTCTGATGCCTTGTCATGCACACCCAAAAAAATGACAGAACAACACGAAAGTGAGACAGCTGATTTTGAAGTCATGGAAAGTAAGCACATTTCATCATCATGGCTTGATGAGTTAACAAATCACACTGCTAAAGACCCAGTTCTTCAGAACTGAGTAATATCATCAACCAGGGCTGACCAGCCCATCAAACAAGTTTGCCACTTGAAATTCAGCAATATTTCCCATTCAGGGCTGATCTAATAGTGGAATATGGTATCATGAAAGGCCTACAAGTAGTAGTTCCTAAATCTTTGCAAAACAACTATAATCAACTTCTGCACAGAGGCCACCCAGGCACTGAGTCAACTAAAAGTAAGGCAAGAGACATTGTGTTCTGGTCCTCAGTGTCCAAAGATATTAAAAAAGAGACAGTTTCATGTTCAGTTTGCAACAGTAACAAACTGCATCGGTAAAAAGAACCTCTTCATCTCTACCTAATCCATAATTTACCATGGTCACCAGTAGTAGAAAATATTTTCAAATGGAATGGTCAACATTGCCTGGTCATAGTTGATTCCCACTCCAGATGGTGTGAAGTTGACTTACTCCATGATTTGACATCTGGCACAGTAATTATAAAACCAAGGCACTTCTCATTCCATAGCAGCCCACATAAAGTCATCTTGGATAACAGTGCACAATTTACTAGTCACTGGTTTAAAGGCTTTGCCACATCTTGGGACTTTATTCATGTAACCACCAGATCTGAATACACACACGCTAATGGTCTAGCTGAGCATGCAGTTCACAGTGCAAAGCTTTTAAAGGAAAAGTCCAAAAGAGATGGAACTGATGTATTCATCAATTTACTAAACCTTTGAAACATTCCTTGTGACCAAACATTTGGTTTACTAGCTCAAAGACTGATGTCAAGACAAACACGGATGATTCTTCCAATTAGCAAACAGCTTTTAGTGCATACCTCAAAGAATAGTAAGGTAGTCAGAAGCTCAAGTATCAAAAACGTGTATTTCGCAAAAGTTATGCTATGACAAAACCAGTAGGCCTCTTCAATCATTGTTCCAAGGTGAAGTTGTTCAAATGCAGACTTCAAAAGGTCATAACTGTGTAGGTACTGTGAAGGACATTTGCGCTGAACCAAGGTCCTATATAATTCAAATCAACGGGGTAGACTACAAATGAAATCACAGACACATTTTGCCTGTCCCAGAGCCAAAAACCACAACAGACCAAGTGTACTGGTGATTCCAATTCCTTGAGTGAATTACCAACCAGTCAGCTTCAAGAATACAGACCACCTTATTCAAACAGTTCTGAAATACAAAGTACCAAATAAACCTCTAAAGACAGTGTGTGTTTCTAATTCAAATCAAAATCTGTATGTGACATGGGCAGGAAGAGTCTGCAAACCTAATCCTAAAAATATATGCAGTGAATTGAACTTGAAATTGGACAGGCCATATTGAACTGTTAATATGATGTTTAATTCTGGAATGTGTTTAAAGAAAAAGTTAAAGTAAATTTGTTCATCTATTTGAAATCACGAATAAAGTTAAAAAGGGAGGATGTAGAACAGTGATTGTTTGTACCTTGACAGCTACTGTAGTTTAAGGAGGCACCTGGGGGAGGGCAGTGTTAAGCAACTTCAGTTATGTGCAAGTCATGAATGTGCTTGCAGGTGGACTCATGCTGGCTGTGCAGTAAACTGCTAATAACTTGCAATCAATCTGTCTCCACTGGTTATTGCAATCTGTCTCCACTGGTCATTCTACAGTTACGACCATCCCCCTGAGGCTGGTGTGTCAGTGGCCACAACCCAGCATATGTGCATGGATATCATGAAGACTCACACCAATACCACCACAGCCATGGCAGAGTTAGTATGGGTAATGCAGACTATGTATAACTTATGGGAGTGCATGCCCGTTATGTGTGATAGGTTTGATAGACAGTCACATACTGGAATGTGCCATGTCCTCTCAAGTTTGCCTGCTAGAGTTGGCAGTCCTTGAAGTCATTCCACTGCTACCTCCACAGATAGTAGCTGTAGATCAATATGCATGTGTATGTATCTTTAATAAGCTATCTAAGGGCTTGCACAAGTGTATAAATACTGAGCAAGTGCAAGCCTGACTGTCACTTTGTAGTAAGTTGTTGAGATGTAAGCATGTATGTCTGTAAGGTCTGTCTGTTAATCAGTTTGTTTATATTTTATGATACTGTTATCCATCCTGATGTATTTCTATGTAATAAAGCATCTAAATGAACTACCCTGCCTGTTTGTCATCTAGGTTTGGGAGGGACGAGTGACATGGTGTTAGATGAGGCATGGCTAAAACGACTTGCTACCAGAAAGAGTTCCGGTTTCTACAATTTGAGTCCGAGAAGCATCCGGTTGGTATTGGAGGAGTATACAGGAGTAATTCATCCCTGCTGCACGTACAATTCACAAAACAGTTCAGAAATTAATTTTAGATGTTAAAACTTGCTAAAATAATTTCTTATTGACAAAATATGAAACAAAGCATACAGAACACTCTAAATTATATTTAAATAAACTGAAATGTCCAACATTGACAAAAATATTCAAATTACTACTGAAAATGTTTGAAATAAAGTCCAAATTGCATAAAACAAATAAAATAAAAGGAGACAACCACATTTTTGCTAAGCATGTATTTTTCATATTAATTAAGGATAACCGAGTTATCAGAAGTGTATGAAGTGTTTGCATGTTTGTGCAGTATTAACGTTATTTCACAAGATACAGCCATTTCAGAGCATATTTCACAAAGTACAGTATTTTGAAGAGTTTATTGTGCATTTGAATATTATTACAAGCTCCTGCAGCACAGCTTATTCATACATAATTACAAGGGTCATATTTTCAGTGCGTTAGTGAATACTTTGTTGGAATGGCAGATGGATTTTGAAAGCCCAGTGCACTTGTGTTTGACAATAATATTGCAGAGAACTGGAGAGTGTTTGAGCAAAGGTATGACATTTTCATACAGGCTGCGTTGTCTGATAAAGATGACCTACAAAGGCATTTATTCTACTTAATTTAGCTGGGACAGAAGTCATTGAAAGGGAGTGTTCATTTGTGTATGCACCTGCTATCTTTGCAGGAGAGGGGGGGGGATCATCATATTGTTGTACCAGCTGAGTAAAGAGAGGACCATGAGTGCTTAAAATGTTAATTTAGAGTAATGTGTAACCCCCAGACAAGCATTACAATGGGAATACACTTATTTTGCACAAGGGATCTAAAGCCTGGTGAAACTTTTGCAGCATATATAACTGATTTGAGAAATAAGGCTAAAACATGCAGATTTGGTGATTTAAGGGATGAACAGACTTGTGTGTGGTATTAAAAAAGATTCTGTGAGAAAGAATTTGCTTTGTGACAGTGATTTAACTTTGAATAAGGCCACTGAGATTTGTCAGATATACAAGCTCACAGAAAAGCACATAAATATGCTTACAAATAAGAAATGCATGTTTCCAGTAACTTCTGGAGCTCAGATTGATAGTATGCAGCATGTGGTTAAAAGAAACAGGCCCAAGCACATGGCAGCAACTGTAGACGCTGCAGCACTCACTGGTAAACTACAGAGCTTTCCAGCAAGTTCTAGAGTTCTTCAGCAAACTCATACCATGTTCCCCAACCTAGTTTCATTGCCAACTTCATAATTGTGGTGGAAATCATGAATCTAAAAAGGAAAAATGTTTAGCTTTTGGTCATCAATGCCACAAATGCAATAAGTAGAATAATTTTAAGAGGTTTTGTAAATCAAAAGGCACACATTCTTTTATTAAAAGGGAACATTTCAAGAAATGAGTTGATCAATTAGAAAGCTGTGACATGGGCTAACATAGTTTTTATGTTGATGGTGTGTCAGTGCTTAGTGAAATAGTGAATGTAGTAGATTTATGGGAAAAGAATGAAGTATTTTGTACTGTTCGGATAAATGAATAACCCATAGACTTCAAAGTTGACACAGGTTCCAAGTGCAATGTTATGTTAGCAGAAACATTTGCTAGAGTATGTAATGCTGAAAGGCTTGATTTGGCAAAGTGTGCAAACCTTGTTGCTTATGGAGGTGAATAAATTCAGACTGAAGGCTCAGTAGTGCTTTCATGTTACTCTGCTGGCAAAAGTTATGACTTGTTATTTTATGTGGTCAAAAGGCACATGCAGTCATTATTAGGGTCAGACGCAGTTTGAAAATGGGACTGCTTTCATGTTAGCTTGAAAGACCACCACTCTAACTTCGCGCAACATATTTTTTCTACTTATGCTAATCTTTTCAAAGACAAATTAGGCAAGCTTCCAGTTGTATACTCCATGAAGTTAGACCCAGATGTCAGTCCATTTATCAGGCCAGCCCAGAAAGTTCCAATAGCTTGCAGAATAGAGTCAAAGCCGAGCTAGATAAAATAGTGCAATAAGTTGTGATTTGCCCAGTAGATGAATCAACTGAATGGGTATCTTCCATGGTGGTAGCTCATAAGAAAAGCTCAGATGACATCAGAATATGTATTGATCCACGAGATTTGAACAAAGCACTAAAAAGACCTCATCATCCAATGGGTACAGTCAGAGAAGTCGCTTCTCTTATGCCGAATGCCACTGTATTTTCTGTTTTAGATGCAAAGATTTCATTTTGGCAAATTTTGCTTGACAAAAATCATCATTGCTAACTAATTTTAGTACTCCATTTGGAAGGTACAGATTTTTGAGAATGCCATTTGGGATAAATTCTGCAAGTGAAGTCTTTCAGCGTGCAATGGAGCAAATGTTTTGGGTATCCTTCTGCTATTATAGTAGACGACATACTGGTAGGAGGTAATGGTTAAGATGAGCAGGACAGAAACCTCAGAAATGTTCTGGAAAGACCACATCAAGTGAATCTTAAGCAGCTCAATCCACAGAAATGCAAATTCAGGCTACCAGAAATGACTTATGTTGGTTATTTATTTACCAGTTCAGGCCTACGACCAGACCCTAAAAGCAAACAGCTATTCTTGAGATGCCAGCTCCAGACAATGTTCAAGCCCTACAGTGTTTTCTTGGCATGGTTAAGTACCTAGGCAAGTTCATTCCAGACTTAAGTCAAATATCAGCACCATACAGAGAGCTGACACATAAAGATGTATCCTGGTCTTGGTTAGAACAGCACCAAAGAGCATTTGATGTCCTGAAACATAGAATTGCCAGTCCACCAACTGTCAGATATTATGATGTTCATAAGCCACTCACTCTTTCATGTGATGCTTTGAGATTTGGTCTAAGTTCAGTCATTCTACAGAAAGGTCAACCCATTGCCTATGCATCGAGAACTCTTACCCAGACTGAAATGCAGTATGCTCAGATTGAGAAAGAGGTTTAGCAATTGTGTTTGCACATTCAAAGATCCATGATTATGTTTATGGTAGACCTATCCAGATAGAAACAGACCACCAACCTCCAGTCACTATTTTGAGAAAGCCTACGCATACAGCTCCAGTGAGATTGCAACACATGATGTTGAGATTGCAAAAGTATAATTTCACTCTTTTCTACAAGAAAGGCAAACTTCTTTATCTTGCTGATACATTGTCCAAATTGTTCAGAAACACACTGAACAGCATGAGAATGAGAACCTTGATTTTGAAGTCAGGGAAGTGAGAAATTTTTCTTCCACACATTCTTGATGAGCTGAGAGATCACACAGATACAGATCCAGTTTTACAAAGGATCAACCACTTTATTCAACAAGGACAGCCAGCAAAGCAATCTAGTTTACCTGAAGAAGCACAATCTTATTTCCATACAGAGATGAGATTTTGTCCGACAATGGTATCATTATGAAAGGTCTGAAAGTAATTGTTCCAAAGTCCTTGCAACAAGGATACATTACTATCTTGCATTGTGGTCACTCAGGAGCAGACTCTACCAAAAGAAGGGCGAGAGGTCTAGCGTTTTGGCCTTTTATGACACAAGATATTGAGAGAGTGATATTATCTTGTTCTGTGTGTAATAGTACTAAGTCACACCAACAGAAAGAACCACTGCAGCTAAACCAGATTCCTGAACTACCTTGGTCGTCAGTAGCCACTGACATTTTTGAATGGTTAACATTATTTGGTGTGAGTAGACTCTTATTCAAATTGGTCCAAGATTAACCTACTTCCTAATCTAGTATCCAATACTGTCATCACTAAGATGAAGCACAATTTTGCATTGCATGGTAGTCTGCACAAAGCTATTTCTAACAATGACACGCTGTTTACAAGCCAACAGTTCAAAAGATTTGCCGAAAAGTGGGACTTTACTCATGTCACAAGTAGTCCAGAGTATCCGCAGTCAAATGGTTTGGCAGAACATGCAGTTCAAAGTTTAAAACAGTTACTAGAGAAGTTGAAATGAAACAACAGTGATGTTTTATTGAATCTCTTGAATCTCAGAAATATTCCTTGTGATAAACATCTTGGTTCACCTGCCCAGAGACTTCTGTCGAGTCAGACCAGAACCACATTACCAATCTGTAGTCAACTGTTGGTTCCATATGTCAAGAACAACAGGTCAATGTAAACCAATCTGTAAAGAAGTGCTTAACCCAGAAGTCCTAATATGATAAGACCAGCAAACCACTCAATCCATTACAAGAAGGAGAAGTGGTAAGGATGCAAATGTCCAAAGGCTGTGATTGGATTGGAGTCGTGAAGAATATTTGCTCAGAGCCAAGATTGTACATTGTGGAATCACAAGGAGTAGAGCTTAGGCAGAATTGGAAACACCTGAGGCCAGTATCAGAGCCTATACCACAGCACATAGCCTGTGAGAAAGAATCTTTACCTCAGAGTGAATTATCCAGTGTTCCATTTCCAGAGGACATTACAGAGAATATTACTGTTCCTGTGATGAATCCAGAAGGTTGTGATACAAGTTGTTCACCAAAGACTGCCCCTGTTGCTAAACCCAGTCCAGATTGTTATGTTACTAGATCCAGTTGCATCTCCAGACCATGTTATAGATACATGGCAACTTGGACATGAATATTCTGTTTGATTCTAATGTCTATAGTAATGTATGTCTAACTCCAATGTTATTTTCAACTAAGGGCAATCTTTTTAACTGGGAGGATGTAGAGCAATATGTGTATGTGTGTGTATCTTTAAAAAGCTATCTAAGGGCTTGCACAAGTGTATAAGTACTGACCTTGTGCAAGCCTGACTGCTTTTTGCAGTACGCTGTTGAGATGTAAGCATGTAGGTCTGTAAGGTCTGTCTGTTAATCAGTTTGTTTATATTTTGTAATGCTGCTTTCCATCCTGATGTGTTTCTATGTAATAAAGCTTCTAAATGAGCTACCCCACTTGTTCATCCTCTATGATACAGAGGGAAGAGTGAAAGTAGCCATCATCAGTGTGGATGACCTAGATCATGCTCCAGTAGTACTAGCACATCTACAGCTACATCGGTTGTGGAGGTATGTATGCCCAGAGAAAAGAATGTCCTTCCTGTCATGTCAGTTGCAGCAATGTCACATCTCTTAGAAGATTCCATTCATAGTTATGCAGCATTCCAACATCTAGCCAGGGTCATTGTACAGCCAATGCAACTCCTGATAGAGCCAGCTGTTATTGGTGTGTGCATACATGGGATGTTCACACGTCTATCATGCATGCCCTGGAGCCGCCCAGTACATTGAGCTGCAGTGCTGAAACTACTGTTGTGGCTCTGTCCCAGCATTCACTATCACACTAATGCAGTCCACAGTACGTCTCACACACACACACACACACACACACACACACACACACACACACACACACACACACACACACACACACACAAGCACACATGCACTTCCACTGACAGTTGCCCTTCACAAAACCTTTTGTGTTAGGTTCACCCACACTGAAAGCCAATTCACACAATATCACTGTTTCTTTTAATCGTCCTCTGCACTCACACATTTTACTGTGAAAATCATCAACATGTGCTCCCTCCCCCATGTGTGCAAATGATAGTGCCTTGCCATTTGTACATTGTTTCTTGAGTTGTCTATGTCTGATGCACAGGCATTGGCAACCTACACATGATCAAGCACAGCCTGGTGTCAGTTTTGCATGCAGCATATTTACAGCAGTGTATTTGCTTTATGCTTGCCTACTTTTTTCTGAAGCTATATGCATGCCACTGCCTTTTACCAGTACTACTACATCCAGCAGGTGCCTTCATCTGGCATGATAATCTGCTGCTGCTGCAGGCTTCTCCACTGACTCTGCATCTGACTCAGCCTCCTCTGCCTGGTGCACTGGGGACTGCTGCTCCTCCAGATGTTAACCCTCCTGAACCTGCCTTCAGAATATGATTTTGTGTAACACTGCACATATTGAAAATATTTTGCACATGTGTGAGGGTCATACTGCAGAGCACCACTGGATGAATCCAGGCACTAAAAGTGTACCTTCAGTAGCCCAAACATGTACAATAATCCTCCGTAAATGTAGTTTAGCATGGTTGTACCTCTGGTCTCTATTTTGTGAATTTCTGTTGATTGTCATGAGCTAGAGTTCCAGGACATATTCAGCATCACCAACAAGATACCCCTGGGTGAAGTCATCCCTTGCACAACATTTGCACAGGTCACACGTGATTCATAATAACTGAATGAGTGGCCTGTAGACACATTGTAGATTATACTCTGTGCATTACACAACACTTGCCAGTTAATGGAGTGATACCGTTTTGACTTCATATACCTCCTTCCTTAAGTAAGGTATTGAGAAATTAATGGAGTATTCTCGAGGCAGATGCCTGAACTATCTCCACTGTATCCCCAGTAGGTCACTGAAAGGTCCCTGTTATTAATATACATAAAGTCACAACTACCTTAGTATATACTGGGATAGGTACTCCATGACTCCCACAGGGCTGCAGGTGAAGCCAGCATATGTGCACAATGTCTTGCATGGTGTCCCTATCCATACAGTACCAGTCCACAATGTCTGTATTGTGGAGTCCATGAAATATTAAAAATGGTCAGATAACATGACACCTTTGGGGGTGACAATGCACACCCTTATACACTGAACTGACAAGGAGAGCTTCTTGGAGATACACGTTTAGTAAATGGGAGTTGCTCCTAACATTATTTAGCAATTCCCTTAGCATGAATGAGAACATTTATCCAAGGTCAATTATACAGTGTGTACATTTCTGAAGTCCAGCATTTAAGTGTTTAGCAATTTTTTCATCATTTTATTTTTGTTTCATTTGCATACTCCACACCACTCATTTTAATAATGCTGCTCAATACAGTATTATTATATGGCCATTAGCATATAACACACCTGATCACATAGCTCAGCATTCCTTGCTAGTGATAGCTGTGTCCCTGAATTACACAAATCCTGCCTGTTGACACCAGTTATGCAAATTCACTTACCACAATGCTGTGAAGTTTTTTGAATATGGTTTAGTATCTTTTAACATTTGCAAATTCTAATAAAACAAGCAGAAAAATGTACATTAAGAAAAGGAATATAACATTAATTGTATGTTACAGCACATATTTCAGAATGTATGCCATTCGTGTGAAAATATAGCAATAGTTAGCAATGCACCAAGAAGGCCGACTGCTCTGCAAGAAAGGAAAGTAACATAAGACTGCACTTTACAGGACAGAAAAAGAATGGATTTCAAAAAATAATTGTTTGTATGTGACACGGATTGCTCTGCATAGGATGCAATAATGATTAAATAAAATCATTACATGTAAATACAGCTGCCCATAGAGAGGAGATATAAATGCAGAAATAAATGTATGCTTGCACATATGGTAGTATAGCTGTACCACCAAAAGACACAGGCTTTTTTAAGATTGTTCGTTGGACACATATGTCTGCAGTAGTAAGCACTTGTTAATCAACCAGTCAGTCTTATTGTAACCACCTTGTTACAGCAGAAAGCACTGTTTATCCTATGGAAGGTAAGAGAACTACAACTGAAATAATACAGCTGGTGGAAATAACCTCTCAGCTTAAAGAAAGTATGTCCTGTCTGTAAAAGTCAATAGATGCTTAAATTAAAGATATAAAACAAGAGAGCTTAGGCTTCTTGGTTTATCTCTGTCTTAAAAGGGGCTTCTGCAGATGTTTTGATTCATATTTTCAGAGAATCGTAGGTGTGTATTAGGCTATTGACCACTGGGGCCTTATTAAGCCTAGCCAGTCATCCCAAATCTCCGATAAGTTCTGGTATCCTTGCTAAATGTAAACAGAGGATTGGGAAAAACATTTACAGGTAGGGGTCTGGGAGATGAGCAAATTAAAGGCTGCATGTGTCCATTCAAGACATAGCTGCCAAACCAGGGATGAATGTCCTATTCCCCATCCAACTGTTCAAGTTACACTTGAACTGGGTTAGAAAGGAACTTTGCTTCACATATATGGGGAGCATGTCCTAGAGAAGGTGTAGTCTTTGGAATACATACTTGTCTCTGAAGCAGCTCATATTTATATTACAAGTAAAGCTGAACTCTTTAGAATAGGTAAGTCTGGTGCTATTAGTTTTGAGGATATGCAGAAGGTCCATCAGAGTGATGTCCAATGATGCCTTGTATGCTAGAAATAGATTTCCTATCAACAGCCTGTAGAAGACAGACTACAAGGATATGGCTTTGAAGTGGTCTGCATAGGACATGCTATTTATACCCTGTATTCTTTGAGTGACGCATCAGTGTCCTCTAGAAGTTAAATACTCCCCAGCTTCAGCATTTGGAAAAACAGAAAAAAAAATAATCATGCCATAAGAGTATTGTAATGTAGTGATTTACAGAGAATATGATAAAATGCAAAATGGTTCAGTCTTTTGCAAGAATGATCAGTGACATTGTTTCAGCTTCCTGGGTTGAGAGAAACTCAGTTCCAAAATGATCATCAGTGTTTTCAGTCCAAATACTCATCCAGCAAGGGTTACCATAGGGCAGTGGTTTGTAAAATTTTGAAATTTCGTTATAATCTGTAGATCTTCAGGGCTGTGTAGTCTCATGGGAATGTAGCTTAGCAGGAGCATATTACACATTCTGATGAAGATCACTCACTGGGGGGGTTTGGAAAAGAATAGCGGGATTAAGCACTAGAAAATGCTGAAATGTTTTGACATAATTGTCTATTGAAAGTGGTGGGACACTTGTCATTTTCACTTACAACCTTGGTGTTGCTGTTGGTCATAATGCTGGTGGCTTAATAGACAATCATCAAAATTCCTGTATCTTACTATGCAGCCTGTTAATATGCAGAACCCGTCTTTATAACACTGTTATGGCTCTTTTTATTTACAGACTATGTAGGTATAGTTGGTGGCAGGAAGAGTGAGACTGATCAACAATACAGAGACTTTACTGCAATACTACATAGAGCTACAGACTTGAGCACTTTTAGTGGATTTCCTTAATTCCTGCACATTAGAGGGAACACTTGGTGCATTTAATTGCATGACTGCTAATTTCTGCAACCTCCCTTTTCATCTCTTGGGAAATTCTTATTTGAAATGTTTAAGGGTTTTAGAGAGAGTGTTGGCTGTTTTCTTGGAGACTGTGAATACCATTGATGTTGGAGGATGTGAGGTATCTCAATGGTTATTTAAAGCAAAAATTAATTTATATTTTCTATTGCTGTATAATATAGTAAAGGGCTGGGCCCATGTTATCAGAAAAGTGTTACTTTCTTATTTATCAAACAGTCTAATCCTACCACAGACAGAAATTAAGTTTTGGAAGCATTGCAGTCTTCCATTGTGTAAGAGTAGAGGGCCTGCAAATAAGGCGGCTAGGTTTTAAAAAGAAATATTTGCAAAGTTCCTGGCATTTTCAATAGTTTGTATTGAAGAAGGAAGCATGTGTTCATATAAGGGGAGTGAGAAATTTTGCATCTCTGCCCTTTCTTCCCGTAACAGTTGTGCTAACTATATTTAAGTCAGATGCCATTGTGTAGTAAAGCTGAAAAGTTGGGCATGCTGAGGCAGTCAGTTAAGGGGACTGCCTTCCTGATGTGTTCCCAGCAGTGATTAGGATGCACTGCTTGAGGCTAGCTTATTTTTAATGCGTTTGATGACACATAGCTAAAGCTAATCTATAGCTATTATGCAAGACAGTTAGGGCATGTGTATGACTATTGTGTTAAGGTCTTGGTTAAGTTGATGCTACTGGACTATAACAGGTTTACAGTCTCAATTCTGGATTTATATGCTTGGGTTAGAATGGCAACAGGCTTATAGATGAAGGCAATAAGTGTTAATTTTCAGGTTGTGTGATATCTATCAGACCTCCGTCCCAGCCTCCTTACATAAACCACATGGAGTAATTGTCTTTATAAGATTGTGAGGCTTGTAAAGCTGTATGACATCCCAATGAAATGTACTCAGTGATACCGTAGTTTGTAGGCTGTTTGTTTAATAGTGATTGGTGTACTTTGAGAGAACAATTGCTTATTATTGTGATGAGGATTTCCACTGTTTTCCATAATAACTTAGTTTATATAATCAGCAGAGACTGTTCTATAAAGCATCTATATTTCAAAATACGAGGCTGTTTTCATCATTTTCCAGTACCTCTTAATGGTTGTTACTTCTCTCAGGTTTCTGCTCATTTATGAACCAATATGAAGAAGGATTTTTTTGTCCATTGTCTTAGGTAAACAGTAGACGCCAAAGTCAGTGGACTCTTAGAAGCTCTCCAGTTTGTAAGGCTGTATATAATTTCCTCTTCCAGGTTTAGTTTTGTTTTGTAAGCAGTTGTGTATAAGATTAGTTTCTTTTGATGGCTGGTGGATGGCATGCAGATAGTCAGGAAATTATTAATTGCAATGTGAATAGAAGGATGTCTCAATAATGCATTTAAAGCTAAGAGGTATTGGACAGCAATGAGTGGAGTATATTACCCTGGGCACCAATATCAAAGCTAAAGTTAATATATTAGAATATAATAAGGCGATATAGCCTTATATACTCCTTGAAGGCTAGTGGAGCTGAGACGTCTTGTGTTTTTACAATAAAATTCTTGTGTTGGATTACTAGCTGGTGGTTTTACTTCTGTGCTTGAACTTTTGTGGTATTGCTATATAGCCCTATTAAGCCTGCAGAACTGTATCTGCATCTTAAAGTAGTAAGCATGCACTTAATAGGAAATACATTTACCTTAACAGTAGATGTTTGAATGATCACTGTTGCAGTAGCCTTAGCTATAAGGGTTATAACCTGTCAATGATATGACAGCACCCAGATGGTCAAGCAGCTCATGCTGAGCTGATTAAAAGACAAGTTTGGGTGTGAAGTCCTTCAGTGCTTTTCTGCTAGCAGAGACAGGCAGGCTGAATCCTGAAACGACAAGGCTAGGAATGAGAATAAATAAATACATAAATAAATAACTAAATAAATAAATGTCCACACCCTGGCATAGAAAACACACCAAAAAACAAGGGAGATGGAAGGAAGGATAGGCTATCACAGCAGTGATCATTTGAACATCTACTGTTATGGTAAGGTAAACTTATACAACTGTACTATGTTTTTTATATCGATCACTGCTGCAGTAGTCTTAGTTATGTGGATGGATTACTATAGCTAACTATATTTCGGAGGTGGAAGGAGAAGGGTCCAGGACTCCCTGGAGAAAGGTTCTAGCAAAGCATGATCTAGACCCAAAGAAAGAATCTAGCATATAGTGCTTTGTAAAAGTATGTAGAGAGTACCAAGTATTAGCTTCTGGAATACTTCTAGAATCCACCCCTTTCTAAAAAGCCATAGAAGAAGCCAAGGGAGCCTTGACCTTGTTGGTAATAGATTTGTCACTATGAGTATAACGAAAGGTAACAGCCTTAGACAGCCATTTGGATATAATCTATTTTGACACCAGTTGTTCTTTCTTCTTACCCTCACAAGTAATTTATCAATTTATCCAATGATCAGAAAGATATAGTTCTTTCAAGATAGGACCTGAGTAGTCTGTGAATATCCAAGACTTGAAGTATCCTTTCTTCCTCATTTTTACATTCAGGAAAGAAAACAGGGAGATGGCTAGTTTGATTTAAAGTAAACCTGGATACCACTTTAGGCATAAAAAAAGGATTAGTGTTCAAAAAAACCCTGTCCTATTGGAAGATGAGTAGGGTTGACTCACCATAAAAGCTTGCAATTCTGATACCCTTCTTGCAGTGGTCAGAGCTATTAATAAAACTGTTTTCCATATTAAGAACCTCAAGTCAGCCAGATTAGCTGGTTCAAATGAAGCAAGTGTTAGTTTCTATAACACAAAATTAAGATCCCTAGGTGGGCAGAATTGTTTACTTGGAGACCTCTTATGCAAAAGCCCTTTCATGAACATTCTGAGATGCAACTGCCTTGAAAGAGGAGGATCCATCAGCAGACATGCTGAAATGGCCAATAAATTAACCTTGATAGAGGAATATGAAATGACATAGGATAGTAACTCATGCACATATTGTAAAAACAGTTAACAACTAGTTCTGAACTGGTGCTGATTAGGTTGTTTGCACCAACTAGAAAACCTTTTCCATTTGCTAATATATGATTTTCTAGTAGCAGGCTTTCTTGCCTCATCTCCTATGAAAGCAGTTATGTAAAAGGAATTAAGAACCTATAAACCAGACAGTCAACTAAAGATGATTGATGTTGGGGTGTATGAAACACCCCTATTCTTGTGTGAGTAGATCCATTCTGTGACAAAGTCTGTGATAATAGACCCTGACCATTTCCAAAAGAAGGGAGAACCACAGTTGCCTGAACCAGAAGTTAGTCACCTCAAGATCTTAGTGGATTCCTTCTGAATTTTCAGAATTACTGTGGATATTAGTGGAAAGGGTAGAAAGGCATACAGGAGCATTCTTGGCTAGAGAAAAGAAAACAAAAAATCTGCCTTCCAGCCCTTCTTGCATGGAGTCTTGGAACAGAATTTTGTCAGATGATTGTTCAGAGAGGAGGCAAAGAGGTCTACTTGAAAAACTTCCCACATATGGATCAAATCTTAGAAGACCAAAGAATATAGTTTCCATTCATGAGGATCTGTCCTTGTCCTGCTTAGTTTGTCTGCCACACAGTTTTGCTCGGACAGAATGTAGGGTGCCTGTAGAGTGAGACTGTGCTGTGAAGCTATATCACAAGCTAATATGGCTAGTCTGCAAAGGGAGTTATGACTTGGTTCCCCTTGCTTGTTGATGTACCACATCACTGTGGTATTGTTTTTAACTACTTCAGGAAGCCCTGTGGACCAAGGATGGTTCAGACAATTGAATGCATCAATCAGGGCTTGTCTCATATGCCTTACACTTTTATCTCCCCTGAAACTACTCTGAGAAAAGTCTGAAGTATCAGTGGTAAATGACTGGTTAGCAGTAGAGAGAAAGAAGAGGAGACATTGATTTAAGAATATCTGTCATCTCCACCAAGTGATTTCTCTTCTGAAGAACCCCAGTACTGGGATCTGAAAAGAGAAAGGGTACTGATGCTGGGACCAAAGAGATTTTAGATTCCACTGTATCTTTCACATATGGAGTCTTGTCATGTGTATCATGAGAATCATAGATGCCATGAGACCCAAACTCCTGAGATATTCCCTCACAGTGACCGAAGTCTAAGTGGAAAACCTTAGAAATAGATCTAAATAAAGATCTATTTTTTTTCCTGTTGAAGAACACCCCCTTGAAATGAGGTATCTAGTTGACATCCCAGGAACAAATTCCTGTGTTAGGGAGTTAAGAAAGATTTTTGAATGTTTTCTTGGAATCCTAGTTTGTGCGAGAACTCTCTCACCGAAGAGAGAAATTCCTGACATTTTGAAAAAATACTCTACAAAGATAAGCAAGTCATCGAAGTATGGAAAAATATGGACAATCTGCAGCCTGCAAAGAGCTATAAATGGAGCCTTTCACTTTATGAACAGTCTTGTTGCAGTGAAGTCTGGATGAACACGAATGTGATGATAAGCATATTTTATTTCTAGTGTTACCAAGAAATCTGAAAGAGGAAGAAGAGGCAACAAATTGTGAAGTGACATAATTCTGAATTTGGGCACTATCACAACAGGTTTAGGAAGGAAAGATTCAGAACTGGTCTCCAACCATTAGCTTTCTTTCTTTGGGACTATGAACATCATTGATAAAACCCCTTCCCCACATGGGAAGGAGGAACTGGTTGTGATGATGAACAGCATTACACCCTCACAAACTCCCCTTGAGTACCTTGTACCCCATTGGCCCTTTTTTCAATTATAAAGGAATTCCCAATACTATTCTAGCATGTCCAAAGTTCAGTTGTCAATCTCCTCTCCGGTCCAGCTGGTGAATCTGGGAATCTTGAGGCAATGTTACAACTGCCTCATGTACACAGACAACCCTCTCCTCCTCCCAACAAATTCCAACACATGTGAGAGATGCAACCATATAGCCAAACTGGAGGCTAAGCTCTCTCAACTCAGTACTGGCGTAACCAGTCAGGAGGAGAAGGAAACCACACTCACTACAATTCCAGTCTCACATAGACCTACCACAACAGCAAACCAAACACATAAACACATAAAAACATACTCGGAGGCTCTAAATAAAAATCTACCTAAGCAGCAGAGACCTCCAAAGCAGACACCCAAGCAACCGCTACCCCAAAACAAAACACGTGCAACACATAGCTCACAAAGCCAGTGTGCCGAACAGTCACAGCCCTTAAGGCTAAACAACACACCTGATACACTTGTAATAGGTGACTCTATCATCAGGCACACTGACGTCCCACTCACCAGGCTGAAGAAGGAGAAGGTCATGGTGAGCTGCCCATCAGGCGCTAGGATCCGCCACATAACGCAAGCACTCAGGTCACTCCAAGACAAGTACAAATATGACTCAGTCATTGTCCATGCTGGTGGGAATGACCTGAGATGTACCTCCCTGGACTACATGAAAAGAGACATAGAGGAGCTCTCTGAGGATGTAGCCAAATCTGGTATGACCCTGACCTTGAGTAGCATCTTACCCTCACCAAGAATGCTGCCAAAATATGAAGACAAGATGATCAATTTCAACAATTGGCTTAAGTATTGGTGTCATTCAAAGGGGATCCATTGCCTGTCAGCCTGGTGCTTTGCTAGGGACAGCTTGCACCTGTCACCCCTGGGCTTTCGGATATTGGCAAAGGCTCTTGCTACCCCCATACTGCCTTTTTTAGGCAAGGCTCAAAAGACAAACCCACCTCCATAAGTATCACAAGGGATAAGAAACTAAGAGTAATGCTACTCAACGCCAGAAGTCTAAACCTCAAGATGCACGCACTCAAAACTCTCCTTAGCATGGAGAACATCTGCTTCAAGACTCCCGAGAGCACCCCAGCACTACCAGGTTATACCTCATACCATGCTTTTCGGCCCCAAAACTTGGACCGAACCACAAAAGGAGGGGGAGTATCAATATTTGTCAAAGATACCCACAACTCCAGGTTAGTTGCACAGCACGAAGCATCAGAGACTATCCATGTGCAACTAACAGTGGGTAAAACTGCCTTCCAGTTTATAGCCTGCTACAGACCACCCTCCCAAACCCATGAACCCCACTCGGCCTTCATGAGAACACTGGAAAATATGAAGGTCTCTCCAAACACCATTATATTGGGCGACTTCAACTACCCAGACATAGACTGGGAGCATTACTCTAGCTCCAACACCCTATCCCAAAGGTTCCTAGAATTTATAAACTCAAATGCTATGGAACAACTTGTTACTACTCCCACAAGAGGGGAAAACATACTGGACCTGATCATCACCAGCATGGGGACACTATGCTCCAGACCAGAAGTGTATCCCTCACTGGTAAGATCAGACCATAAACTAATCTCACTGGATATTCACATCCCAACCCCACCCCCTGCCCAGAAAACCACAGTGAAAATCTTCTCTAAAGCAAATTTCACACTCCTCAAAACCGAGGTGGAATCCTTCAAAGCCCCCTGGCCTGTGGACAATATGGCCCAGACCGCATAATCCTTTATAAACGCATTCTATGAACACCTTCAGGAATGCATGGATCATGCAATCCCAAATAAAACCAAGACCCAATCCTCCAAAGGCAGACGTCCTGTCTGGTGGACCCCAGCCATAAACAAACTATACAATAGAAGGAGGAAGCTACTACATGATAGAGCAAAATCCCAAAAAGGGAAGGCATCTCTGATCAGTATTAGCAAAAAACTACGGGCACTCATAAAATTGTCTAAGGCCAGCTTCGAGAGAAAAATTGCACAGGACACTAAGGATAATCACAAGGCTTTCTTTAGTTATGTTAGGAACCTGGGTGGAAATTCCCAGATAGGGTGAGAGTAAGTCCAAAATGACAAAAATACACCGAACCCACAGACATTGCCAACATCCTAGCTGACAGGTTCAGCAAACTCCCCTCCCCACCAAAAGGGCAAATATCTATCCCAGCAGAGTGCTGCCCCCCTGACATCTCAGATGCTCAGGTAAGAGCCGCCATCTCCAAAGCAGAAAACACAGCATCAATATGACCAGACGGTGTCCCGGGCTGCGTCCTACATGAACTCCAAGAAGAGCTAAACCCAAACATAAAACTACTGTTCAATCTCAGTCTTACTACAGGATATGTACCCAAAGAGTGGCGTACAGCAATAGTGGTCCCTCTCCACAAAGGTGGTGCCTCAATGGATCCTGGAAACTATCGCCCCATAAGCCTGACTAGCTTGGTCTGCAAAGCTATGGAAAGGATCATCATGGACCTCATAAATAAAGATATTGGGGACCAATAGACACTGGATCCTACCCAATTCGGATTTGTTAAGGGCAGATCCTGCCTCTTAAACCTGGTCGATTACTTTGAAACAGTCACCAAGGCCATTGACAAGGGGAAGGTAGTCCACACAGCCTACCTGGACCTCGCAAAAGCCTTCGATACAATACCCCACTCGGGCATTATAGATAAGCTCACCAGCTTAAATATAAACCCCTATGTCACTAGATGGGTTGCAAACTGGCTCAAGGACAGAACCCACATGGTTAGAATTGCTGGAGCCATGTCAAACTCCAAACCAGTTACAAGTGGCGTCCCACAAGGCTCAGTCCTGGGACCTGTCTTGTTTGGTATATATTTCTCGGAGGTACAGGCCAACATGGAAGGACTGTGGCTGACCAAGTTCGCAGATGACTGCAAACTGGGTGCCATAATCGACTCTCCAGCCGACACAAGCATCCTCCAAAAGGGCCTCATAGAAACAGACAACTGGTGCCACAATGGCCTCAAGCTAAACGCCAACAAGTGGATAGTCATCCCCTATGGTAAAAACAAAGTGCCCACAAATCACCACATAGGTGGTAATCCATTAAGTACAGAAGAAGTAATTAGGGACCCAAGTTGATAGCAATCTCTCATTTGACAGCCACGTGGCCAAAGTGGTTAGAAGAACATTTTATATAGCCCACCTAAGCATGAAGGGATTCACATCTAGATCAGGGGAGGTCATCGTGCCTCTTTACTCATCCCTCATCAGGCCCATAATTGAGTACAATGCCCCTTTTGGGATGTACCTTACCAGACACCTGCAGCAACTGGAAAGACCCCAAAAGTACCTCACCAAGAGGATCAAAGGGCTCGAACAGATGCCATATGCTGCCCGGTTAAAGAAACTCCAGCTCTACTCAGTGGCATACCGCCTGCTCAGAGGCGATATGTGCCTGACCTATAAAGCCATGTCCAACCCGGAATTAATGGACATACTGCACCTCAGAAAATCCAAATCCCATTGAGTTACGCGCTCAAGAGATTTGAACCTCAGCATTGAAATAAATAGGACATGCTGGAGGGACAGATTCATAACCCAGAGGCTCCCTTCACTCTGGAATAAAATCCCAGTCCAGGTTAGGCAGAGTCCCTCATTGACTCTCTTCAAGAGGAATCTTGATGAGTGGATGGGAGATCGTAGGTTTACCCCGGGTATCACTTCTGTGTCACTGTTAGACAGAGGCACAGTATACTAACCTCGAAAAAGGGCATAGCAAAATTAATTTAAAATGGGTGGCAAAAGCCAAACACACTCTGGCTAGGCTTATAAATGCCCTAGGGCAGATAGCCTAGTATGAACCTATGAACCTATGAACAGGTGGAAACATAGTCTGATCCTCAGAATGAGGAATGGCCAACTGGAAAGGTGGAATTTCCTCCCACTGCCTTCTGTAACCCTGATGAATATTTTTCAGAACGCATTTGTTTGAAACATACCTCTGAATATCTTAGCACAAGAAGTCTGGACAAAGCCTGACACACTGAAATGATAAAGGTCCAAAATAGGGACACATTTTAGATATTGCTCTTACAAACTTAGAAAGTTGATAGTATAACAGGATTTGTGTTAGCATGCATTTTCTGAAGGATATGAAGTCTGAAACTCAAATGCATGTAATTATTTAGTGACTTTAATCCTTAGATCATCCCAGTGATTTGTCAAAAAAAACAGAATTTTTATGAGGAACAGGCCAAAAGTGTGAAGCAAAAATCTGGACATTCTGCCAAAATCTGTACACTTGATGGTCAGTAGTTACAAATTAGGCCCAGAAACAGCAAACCTGTAACTGGGCTGTGCTACAGCTGAAGAAGTACAGTTTACAGTAAAATGTGGCCAAAATAGTTCATACAATTCAAACAGATAGTAGAATGCAAATACATTTAAAAGTGTTATACAAGAGCAAAACCAGGCACTTAAAGTTAGTTGAGAGCAATAGATGCATCAGATATTTTAGTATTTCTGTGAAGAACTGGTTTTATTGCTGAAGTGATATAAAATCTGAATCCAGCCTAAGTTACAAAAGCCGGAGCACCAGAACGATTGTTTCAACAAGCTGACTTTCATCTCTCCCAAGCTAATAGGATACAGCAAGGTCTAAGTTTCTTCTCTACTAATCATGGATAGCTGGAACTCTGATAGAAATGTTCCCTTGCACCACTGCTCATCTACGGACTGAGCACTGTATAGGTTCTGATAAAATTCCTGCAGTACATTTGCTATTTGTGCTGGATTTCTGCACAGCTTACCTATGCTTTTTGCCATCTTAGTTTCCATGACATTGCCTTTTGTATCCTAGATCTGTTCTCTAAATAAATATGCCTTATTGATACCTTTTTAAATTTATACATTTCAACCATATGATCTTCTAGACTGACCTTCAATGCCTTTATGTCACCCTCGTTTGTTTGACTCTGGTGAAACAATCTGTTGCCAAATAGAAAATGGAGATTCATACTTTCTGGAAGAGAAAGAGAGCCAGTGTGGGAGGGGGTTACAAGGTCACTTGAATCATCTTTCAGACTTGTTGGATAGTCCTTGGTTTTGGGAGGTCTGAGACATCTTTTTGGGACATCCTTGCCACTTCTTCTTAAAGGTCTGTTTACCTGAATTCTGCTGAGACTGCTTATTTTGAGGAGAAAGAAAATCCCTTGGACGATTTGGAAAAGGAGGGCTGAAAAATCTTAGACATTCCTTGGATCAGTCTGCCCCTTTCATCACCCTTTTTGATCACCTCTGCAGCAGAGGAGCCAAACACTAAATATCTATCCAAGGAAGAATTTAAAATCTCATTAGTAATATAACCTGGAAGGTTCTGACAATGTAGCCAAGTAAACCTCTTTAAAACTGCACCAGTGTCCTGGAAGAAATATCGACAGTCATACACACACTGCAAACAATGAGTAGTGACCTGTGTAATAGAAGAAACTGAGTTATTTAAAACAGATTTTTCTTCACAAGAAGAAACTGTAGATAAAACATTCCTCATACTTTCACAATATGTCAGAATAAACTTTAACATATGAGCCTGACAGTTTAAAATTATGAATTTCAAAGTTGCAGAAGTATACAATTTCTCGTATACTTATCAATAATTTTCCCATCCTTATTAGAAAGACTAGGACTGGAGTTAACTAAGTGCTTAGCAGCAGAGGAGTCAACTAAGGCTATAGCTGCTGGGACAGGTTTGGAAAAAGTGTATCAAATTTTAAAAGACTGAGGAACTTTATACATCCTATCTGCCTTTTTAGGCTTGTAGGTTCTGGAAACTCCTTCTGTAACAACTTATAGTATTTTTTAAGGGACATAATAACCTCAGTGTTCTTCCACTGAAAACACTGGACATTCTAGCAATAGTCTCAAAAAAGGCATAACACTGATAGGGAGAATCAGAAAGTGTGCTTTCTTCTGAGTTTGAATCAGAAATCTGAGGACAAATCCCTGAATCCATCCCTGCAATTTCCTATTTAGAGTCAGCATCTTGAATCTCTTCAGGAAAAAAGGCATCCCCCTTTCTTTTACCGGAAACTACTGTAAAGAAGCATCAATAGTCTGAATCAAACGAACCCTGAGCCAGTCCCAATAAACTTCTCTTAGCCAAAAAAAATAAATAAATAAAGGAAGACTAGATACATACTTGGTTTTCTGTTTCATTTTGACAGGAAAAAAATGGGTCCATTTGTTTTACTAATTGCAGCTTCTGCTTCCCCTGGGGTGGGCACTGCATTCTGACACAACAGGGAACTTTCCCTTTTCCCTTTCACGGGACTAACAAAACTGGTCCCCCCCTTGCCCACTGAGTGGACCTCAAGACCAAATAGGATGTGACTAACCCCTTGTCCATAGTGGCTGTAAGTGCTACATCAGAGGGATCTCAGGTAAAAGATGAGTGGTCTGAGGTACAACAAATAGCCACAGCAGAATCATCCAACAGCTTCCCTGGGAAATTGCTAGTCTGCTGTGTGGCAAAGGCTATTTGCTTAACGTTTTATTTTTGTGGATGGAAGAAGGATCACCTATGGGAGTGACATTATGCTCTATGGTCAAGCCAAAAAGTGCGTTTATCTTGTGGAAAACAAGCAACAATGCCAATAAAACTTAGCAATCCACAAATGTTACTTCTTTTTTTTTTCACAGAAAAAAAGAGGAGCAAAAAGCACTTTCAAACACTATTGTAGCCCCATAACATTAAGATAAACATAATTTCTCCACAGGAAATATTTTATAAGTTAGAAAATATTAATTTTAAATTGACAGAAACAATGAGTGCTCCATTTACAAGTGAATTACAGTCTCAAGACAATTTGCTAAACATAACACTCCTAGCTTTAAAATAAATTTCCTGAAGAGGAAAATAATCCCCCAGACTTGTCTTTTAGTCAGCTCAGCTTGAGCTGCTTGGCAATTTGGACATGTGGAAAGTGCCCTGCAGCTTTGGAAGCTGGCCAGCTGTTATATCCTCGGTAGAATATAACCCACATAGCTAAGACTACTGCAGTAGAGATCAATATGAAGAATATCACTATATGTTAAACAGACTGGAATACAAGTAAGCAGCTCCCTTGTTATCCCATGACATCTAACTGAAGAGGAGGTGATATTACAATTAACAGTGTCTGATCTGAGTTTATCATTAAAAATATTTAAGAGGAACTGAATGGACTTCCACAGGTACCAGAGAAACTGGGGAGGACAGAACAACAATCGTTTTCTTGGTATCTATACTGAGGTTTTCCTTAGATGAGGAAAAGGGAATTTTAAGCATTATATTGATTGGACTTTTACAATGGATACAGTTCTAAATAGACACTTTATAACTGCTTTTTGATGGAAAATTTTTACTTCAAAGAGAACCTGCACAACCACCAGCTTATCCAGGTTAATATCCATTTTTATTTGTTTACATGATTCTATTGGTCTTCCTGAAATATCATTTCTATTTATTATTTCTTTTCCCTCTTGATATGCTGTAAATATTGCTCTTATAAACTTAAAAAGTTGCTGGAATGAGAGGTTTTGTGCTAGTGTGCATTTTCTGAAGGATCTGAAACCTAAACCTCATATGTCTGTCATTATTTAACTTTAATCCCCGATGGATTGCCAGAAAACACTTTTTTTTTTTATGAAGAAAAGACCAAAACTATGAGTCAAAAATTTGGAAATTCTGCAAAAATCTGGGCAGTTAAGAGGTACAGCTGCCAAGGCTTTAGTAGGAACAGTGAAGAAATAAATGGAAAATCAGATACATTTCTGTTTCTTTAGTGTTACAGAATATATCTGATTTTTCTTGTATTTTGCATTGTCCTCTAAACATATACCAATAGAAAAGTCTGGCTGCTCAATGGTCGCACTTTTTTCTATCAGTATTTGCTGGATTTACAATGGACTCATTGATTAGGGTGTCCAATCAGCATGCATGTTTTTGAAAGATAATGAGCCGTTGTTGTATAATTACAGAGAAAGCCATGGGAGAGAAATTGATAGAAGTAAGAAAGTGAGTGAAGAAGGGAGAGTAAAGAGATGAAACGTATGAATATGTACTTGGCCACATTCAGGGATATAATTTATCCTGGTGTTGAAAAAGAATAGAAACAGCTTTTGGCTAGGAAACCTTTAAGAATGGTTTTGAAGGATGGAAGGGAGAGTTTTGGCCTGATGGATAGAGAGAAGTACTTCTAGGCCTTAACAACATGGTATGAGTATAAAGAATGTCCAGCAGATTTGATTGGTTTGTGGACAGATAGGAGTTTTTGGTCATTGGACTGTAATGGCCGTCTGAGAGCATAGTTGTATAGAATGTTATTTAGTCCTGGACAAGCAGATGGATGCTGGATAATTTTATAGGTGGTAAGAAGCAATATGTGTATATTAACTGATGGGGTAGTTCCAACCATTTCAGACTTTTTAATGCTATGCAGCTGTGAGTTCTGAAAGGCATATTTGATGCAAATTTAGCATCTCTGTTATAGCATTGTTCAAGTTTTGATTGTTGTAATGCCTGGAGGTTAGTAAGGATGTGAGCACCATGAAGAAATGTAGGGAAGAGTGGCAAGTCACTCTATACCAACTGTTATGCTTATTAACAGGCCTTCTCTGAAACACTGATGTTATAACTTACTATACTACTATAATGACTATGCAGCAGTTTTAGTAATTACCTCCAAGGCTAGGTTTTATGTTTATAATGTATAGATCCCTTTAAGATACTTAACACTGTTTTACCTGTTTAAAAATTGTAGTGTTGTACACATGGTTATCCTAACCAAATCAGAATGCTATTAGCATCCTACAGGACTGAGTTATAGCTTTCAAACTGAATCTATATTCTTAAATTCACTTTAGTTTTCTGCAAGGTTTTTCTCTTTGATTGGTCCTTTACATAATACTGACAGCATTTCCATTAAGTGTAATGCATTGTGCCATAGCTGCCAGAAGAATTGCATAAAGTATGAAGTTTCCTAACTGTATCTGTATCCATATCTCCCCAATTACTGCAAGCCTTAGTTGTTCCCTTTACTTAAATATTGCTAGCGTTTACATAAGTATAATGTATTATGCCATAGCTGCCACAAGAGTTGCTTATAATAAGTGAGGAGAGGTTTTTTGTTTAAACCGTGATTTTACTAGTGTTGGTATCAGCAAACATATTCATTCCATACATTTTCTGTACAGTACATTAACTCTAGCAACTATCCCTGAAAATATCCAGTATTTTAGCTGTAATTTCTTTTAACTGCATTTGGTGAACCCACTCAAGTGACCGGAAACAGTTAAGTGCTGGAAGAAAGAAATTTACAGCATCAAGTAATCAATGTAGATCACGGCCGTGAATCTGATTATTTAACTGGCTTGTTGTTAGGGTATTTGGAGAGCACACCACCAAGGATGATATTCAAGCAGCATCTGTTTTATCTACCACTCCCCACCAAATCTGATAAATAAACTCTACATATATTTGTTTACCCTTAGTTGTTGTTGTTTGGCAAAAAGTAAGCAAAGTTACCTATAGCTGTATATTCTCCCCTAAGTTGTTCTTTGGCAAAATAGTAAACTGAATTACCTATACCTGTAGTTTTTCTCCTTATAGCTTTTGCTAGTAAAACAGTAAGCAAAATTACCTATAGCTGTATTTTTCTCCCCTTAGTTGTTGTTTGGCAAAATAATAAGCTTAATTACCTAGAGCTATAGTTTTTCTCCTTATAGCTGTTGCTAGTAAAACAGTAAGCAAAATTACCTATAGCTGTATTTTTCTCTCTTTAGTTGTTGGACAAAATAGTAAGCTTAATTACCTAGATCTTTAGTTTTTCTCCTTATAGCTGTTGCTAGTGTAGAATAATGTGTGTATGTTTTACATTTAAGAAGCATTTCAAGGATAGCACATGTATATAAATAGCGAGCACATGCTAGCTTCAATGCCATTTTGAGAGTGCAGCCATAGAGTGAGCATATATGAGTGTGATAGCTAGTTTGTTTATCAGTTTATCTAAGTTAAAGTTATTAAGCCTCAGTCCTGATGTGTTTATACATAATAAAGCTGCTTGAACAGAACCTATGAATGCTTGTCTGTTTTATTGTGACTGGACGAGCAACATGGTGTCAGAACCGGAATTCCAGAGACTGCTTTGCAGAGTCATGAGTTGCAAAGTTAACAGGGAAGGTAAAATAAGTGAACCAAGCAAAAAAGGGCCAGAGAGAATCAAAGATAATGAAAACTTGCAAAAAAGATTTATTTTATAAAAAAGCGGAACATTACAAGGGCACAAGCTGCATTATTAAACAAGTGAGAAGTATGAAAAGTTTATTAATTAAATGAAATGTTTAAAATTAAGATATTTGCTAAGATGATTATCAGAAAAGCACATAAAGGGGTCAGAATTACTTCAGAATTGCAAAACAAGCATGTTTAAAGTAAAATGGGCATGTTTAAGATAAAACAAGCACAAGAAAATTATAATGGGCATGAAAAAAATTAAATGAGCAAAATGAATATAATGAGGGAAAAAAGGGCACATTAAACATAAATAAAGCAAGGCGACTGCATGTGTTTTGGCATAAACTACTGTTTTTCAATGATTGAAGCTATCAAGGGTATAACTAGAGTTATTTGAATTATCTCAAAGTGTGTAAAAGTGCTTACAGTATCTGCTTATTACTGTGCATTTATTCCAAAGAGTTTATTTGTGTACAAAGTGCAACTATTTCATAAAGTGCAGTCAAAATACGGCCATTTTGAAAAGTTTCTCATGCTGGGTGTGTCTATTTGCAAGGTGCCACCATTACAGAGTGTTTTTGGCACTGTAAAGAGTTATTTAGCAAAGTACAGACATTTTGGGAAAGTTTCAGTGTGCTGTGTGCTATTTATTTGCAAAGTGCAATTACTTCAAAATGTTTTTACTCTGAGCTACTTCTGCCCAGCTCATTCTCACAGTGCAGTTATTTTGAAATGTTTCTTACACTGATAATAGGTGATTTCTTGCAGTACAGTAATTTCAAGAGTATTCTTGTGCGCGAGAGACTCATTCTACAAAGTTCAATTATTCTGAGGCTTATTGGGCATAGTTACAAATACTGGCACACATTTCAGGCATATGTGCAACTATGTATGTTCATACAGTTAAAAGTGAACTTGGGTTGCATTGCATTTTACTGTAATTTGTTGGCATGGCAGATGGATTTGAAAACCATCACCACTTGTATTTGATCAGAATATTGCAGAGAATTGGAGAATATTTGAGCAACAGTGCGATGTTTTTATACAAGCAGCTTACTCTGACAAACATGCATGCACCAGGGCATTTGTTTTGCTAGAACTGTCTGGGTCAGAGGCCATTGAAAAAGAGCATTCATTTGTGTATTCACCAACAGTATATGATGGAGAAGGTGAAAACCGTTGTATTGTGGTACAGGCTGAATCAAGGGAAGACCCAGAGTGTTTAAAAAGCAAATTCAGGGAAACTTGTAACCCTCAGACAAAGGTTACATTAGAGAGGCATTTATTTTACACAAGACACCAAAAGCAAGGAAACATTTTTGCAGCTTATATCACTGACCTGAGAAACAGAGCTAAAATGCATAGGTTTGCTTATGAGTTAATAAAAGATAGGCTCATGTGTTGCATTAATAGTGTTGTAGTGAGAAAGATTTTGCTTTGTGACAGTGATTTAATGCTGGATAAACACTGAGCAAAGCTATTCAGATTTGTCAAATCCATGAGGTTACAGAAAGGCACACAAGTATGATTGCAAATGAAAAGAACATGGTTTCAGCAGGCTCCAGAGAAAGTGTAGACAGCATGCAACATGTGGCTAGCAGAAGCAGTCCTAAGCACATGGCAGCTGCCACCCCTGCAGACTCCCCAGGTAAAACCCATAGTTTTCCAGCAGGTTCTAAGAAAAGGACATGCTCAGTGCAGTACAAGGGTGAGTCAGCAAAACCCAAATCAATCTTTATTGTTAACTGTTACAATTGTGGTGCCAATCATGGGTTTAAAAGAGAAAATGCTTAGTATTTGGTCAGTAATGCCAAAAGTGTAAAAAACTGAACCATTTTCAAAAGTTTTGCAAATCAAGTAAACCTTACACAATTATAAAGAATGGCCACTTAAAAAAGCAAGTTGATCACATAGAGAGTTGCAAGTCTACTTTCTACATAGATGGTGTGTCAGTGACTGGTGAAAAGGTTGATGTAGTAAATTTGTTGGCAAAGAATGAAGTGTTTTTTACTGTCCAGATCAATGGAAAAAACACCAAGCTCAAAGTTGATACTGGTTCAAGTGCAATGTTTCATCAGCAGACACTTTTGCTAAGGTGAGAGCGGGTAAACAACTTAATATGGCCAGTTGTGTGAAACTTGTTACTTATGGAAGTGAAGAAATTCAAACTGAAGGGTCAGTAGTGTTTTTATGTTATTTGGTTAAGAACTGCTACAGCTTATTATTCTATGTAGTCTGAAGACCAGTGCAGTCATTACTGGGTCTGAGAGACAGTTTGGGAATGAATTTATTTGCCTTTACCAAAGAAGTTCATTATATAAGCACATCTCCTAGTTCAAATTTTACTGAAGCTATTTTTTCTGAGAATATGCTGACATTTTCAAAGGGAAGTTAGGCAAACTTCAAGTTGTGTATTCTGTGAAGTCAGACCCAGAGGTCAGTCCAGTGGTCAGACTGGCAAGAAAAGTTCTGATAGCTATGCAGAATAAGGTCAAAGCTCAGCTGGATAAGATGGTGCAGTAAGGTGTAATTTGATCGGTTACAAAACCAACTGAATGGGTGTTGTCCATGGTAGCAGCTCACAAAAAAGGCTCAAATGAAATTAGAATATGTATTGACACAAGAGATTTGAAGGAAGCATTAAAAAGACCACATCAATCTATGCATGCAGTTGAGGAGGTCACAGCCCTAACACCAACTGCCACTGTTTTTTCTGTCTTGGATGCAAAAAGTTCATTTTGGCAAGTGATGCTTGCTCAGAAATCTTCACTACTGCCTACTTTCAGTACCCCATTTGGAAGCTATATATATCTCAGGATGACATTTGGAATAAATTCTGCAAATGAAGTCTTTCAGTGTGCATTGGAGCAAATTTTTTTGGGTTATCCTTGTACTATAATAGTAAATTATTTTTTGGTTGGAGGCAATGGTGAAGCAGAGCATGACAGAAACCTTAGAAGAGTCCTAGACAGAGCACGTTAAGTGAACTTAAAGCTCAATCCTCTGAAGTGCAAATTCAGACTACAAGAAGTTACATATGTAGATCATTTATTTACTAACACGGGCTTGTGACCATACACATCCAAGCAAGCAGCCATTCTTGAGATGCCAGCACCAGATAATGTTCAAGCTCTACAACATTTTCTTGGTATGGTGAACTATCTAGGCAAGTTTATACTGAATTTCAGTGAGTTGGCAGCAGCTTTGAGAGAGCTAAAATGCAAAAATGTTACATGATCTTGGTTAGAACAGTACCAGAGAGCATTTGAAGGCCTGAAGCAGAAAATCGCCACCCCACCCACATTAAGATACTATGATGTGAATAAACCAGTTTTCCTGTGATGCTTCAGAATTTGGTCTTGGTGCAGTTATTCTTCAAGAAGGCAGACCAATAGCCTATGCATCTAGATCTCTTACCAAAACTGAAATGCAATATGCTCAAATTGAGAAACAACTTTTGGCAATGGTGTTTGCATGTTCAAAGTTTCATGATTATATCTATGGTCGAGCTATTGGGCAGCCACGGTGGTGCAGTGGTTAGCATTGCCGCCTCATAGCAAGAGGTTCTCCAGTTTGATTCTCAGCTGGGGTGCCTTATGTGAGGAGACTGCAGGTCCTCCCTGTGGTTGCGTGGGTTTCTTCTGGGTGCTCTGATTTCCTCCCACATCCCAAAGACATGCAGTAGGTGAATTGGACACTCTAAATTTTGTGTGTGTATGTGTCTTCTGTGGAAGATTGGGCACCAGGGTGGCAACTCAACACCATAAAACTCCACTGCCAGTCATGAGCAGACAGATGATCTGCTGTGGTGACCCCTAACTGGAAAAAGCCAAAAGAAGAAGAATCTATGGTCGAGCTATTCAGATTGAAAGTGATCACCAGTCACTAGTCACTATTTTAAAGAAGCCTATGCATTTAGCTCCTGCAACATTAGAAAGAACGATGCTCAAATTGCAAAAGTCCAACTTCAAAATGGTTTATACAAAAGGCAAACTTCTTTATCTGGCTGATACCTTATCCAGATCACCCAGAAATACAGTGAAACAGCTTAATGCAAACAATTTTGACTTTGATGTTATGGAAGTGCATAATTTTTTTAACACAAGACTTGATGAGCTGACAGATCATACAAAGACTGATACAAATTTGCAAAAGCTCAGCCACTGCATTAATGTTGGATGGCCATCAAAGCAATCTAGTGTACCACCTGAAGTGCAAACTTATTTTCCTTATAAATATGAGATGCTGATGGAAGATGGCATTATTTTCAAAGGTCCTAAAATTGTTGTTCCTGCTTCCTTACAACATGAATATATCCAGATTTGACATCGTGGCCACCCAGGTTCTAAATCTGCCAAAAGAAGGGTAAGAGGACTAGTACTTTGGCCTTCTCTAGCAAAAGACATTGATAAAGTGCTTTCTTCTTGCTCAGTATGCAATAGTACTAAACCACATTTCCCAAAAGAACCATTTCAGCTAAGTCAAGTTTCTGAACTACCTTGGTCAACAGTAGCCACTGATATATTAGAGTGGAACAATCAGCATTACTTAGTATTGGTCAACTCTTATTCAAACTGGTTTGAAATTGATTTACTAACTAATCTAACTTCCACTGATGTTATCACCCAGTTGAAATGTCATTTCTCAGTCCATGGTAGTCCACACAAAGTTTTTTTCTGACAACGGTATCCAATTTACTAGTCAGTTGTTTCAGATATTTGCAAAAGAATAAGACTTTGCACATGTTACTATTAGTCCAGAATATCCACAGTCAAATGTACTAGCTGAACATGCAGTACAGAATACACAGCAATTACTAGAGAAGTCAAAGCATGATAATGCCATTGTCTTTTTGAATTTACTCAGTCTCAGAAACATACCCTGTGATGATATACTTGGTAAGCCTGCTCAGAGACTTCTATCTAGGCAAACTGGAACAACATTGTCTATAGTTCCAGTTTGATGAGGACTAAAGCTAAGAACAACAGAACAATCAGAGCCCAACTATTCAGAAAATATTCTTTCCAGAAGTCCAGCTATGATAAATCGAGCAGAGTTCTTCGTTCATTGAAAGAAGGAGAGACATTGAGGATATAAACAGTGAAAGTTTTCAACTGGATTGGTCAAATAACAGGTATATGTGCCGAGCCGAGATTCTACTTCATAGAATCAGAGAGTGTGGAGTACATCCTTCCTGTTTCAAAATCAATATTGCAGCATTGCTCCTGTGATACAGACTCTAGATCTCAGAGTAATCCAGATGATGTTCCTGTTGCAGAACATGTCTTACTTTCTACTTCCATTCCTGCTGATGTTCCTGATGTACCCAAAGTTTAACATTCAGCAGAGACAGTCCTAGTTGCTAGACCTAATTCTAATTTTTATGTCACATGATTTGGTTGTATTTCCAGACCTGGTGTGAAATACACAGCAGCCTGGACATAACTGTTTATATGTATTTAGTTATGTATAATTTCTTGTCAAAGAATTGTTTGTATCAATTTCATGTCAATTAATGTCATCTGTAATGCTTGACTCATTTCTCAAAGAGGGAGGATGTAGAATAGTATGTGTATGTTGTACCTTTAAGAAGCATTTCAAGGAGAGCATGGGCATATAAATAGCAAGCACATGCTAGCTTCAGTGCCATTTTGAGAGTGCAGGCAGAGAGAAAGCATGTGCAGGGATGTGTGATAACTAGTTTGTTTATAAGTTTATCTAAGTTAAAGTTATTAAGCCTTAGTCCTGATGTGTTCGTACATAATACAACTGTTTGAACAGAACCCACAAATGCTCATCTGTTTTATCCTGACTGGATGAGTGACAGCTAGTAAAACAGTAAGCAAAATTACCTATAGCTGTATTTTTTCTCCCCTTAGTTGCTGCTGGGGAAAAATAGTAAGCTTAATTACCTAGAGCTGTAGTTTTTATCCTTATAGCTGTTGCTAGTGTATACTATTAAGAAAAAATTGCCCTATAACTGTTTTGTGATTACTGCAGTATGTTACAATGTCCTCAGTGTTGTTTACAGATGAACAAGAACCACTTGCTTTAAAACTAAAATTTACCAAGGACTACAGTTCCTTTAACTTCCTACCTACCTTCAAACCAGACAATTTTGTTGATTGTTTTTTCTGATCCCAACCACACTGACTGCGTCTACCTGCTCCATTTGCCCTCATTTCACTCATGCTCTCTCTACCCCCTATCCTATCTCCATTTCCCAGACACCCCCCACTATGCCTAAACTTACTTCTAAATAGCTACTCCCCTAAATAAAGCAATCCAATCACAACAAAGAAAAATCCATATTTATATCATTCCAATAATCTAATTATATTGTATCATACTAATTCACATATATCACATTCCTCTTACTTAACTACCTGCTACATACATCTTTTAATGTAATAAATCGTAACCAGACAAAATAATAGTTTTAAATCCTCCACATATCAAAACTCAGTTACAACTAACAATTATTCCTACCCACCCATAACATTATTACTTTAACTTAAACTATCTAATAACCAACAATCTTCTGTCTAACACTTAGCATGGATTCCGTCCTAATCATAGAAACACCACTGCCCTTGTTAACTTTGCTAACATTACTAACCACCATCGCAACGAAGGCAATTTAGTTTTCTCCATCTTTCTTGTTCTGCCCAAAGCTTTTGATACTGTCTCTCATTCTAATCTCTTAACTACACTCTTGGAACTTAAACTTAGCCATTCTGTATCTATTTGATTCCAGAAATATCTAACTGGTTGCCAGCAAGCTGTAAAATAGCAACAAAATCTCTTTACCACTGCCTGTAACCTTGGAATTACTACAGGGATCTATTCTGGACCCTCTACTTTCTATTATCTTTACTAACAATCTTTATACTGCCACTTGCCTTCATAGTTCAATATGCAGATGATTCCACCCTGATTTGTACCTCCCCAACACCACAAAAACTCCAAAAAATTGCACAGCAGTCATTCAATGTATTGGAATCTTCACTAAACAATGCAAAACTTATACTTAACCCTAACAAAACTCATGCTCTTCTATCCAGCTAGAGCTGCAGACCCCTACCAACCATTCAGTATATCATCATCAAAGCATGCAATTATTTCTCCAGTTTCCCAAATAAAATTACTTGGAGTGGTCATTGACCATAATAAGAAATTTGAGATACACATATCACAGGCAATAGAAAAAGTTCACAAAAAACTAGGAACCCTGTACAGAAGTCATCACTTTCTAAACAGATCCTCAAAGGCCTCTATAGCAAGAAACCATCTCATCTCTATGCTAATATTTGCCTCACAGATTCTCACACATACACTAGACTCCCTCTTACTCAACCTCCTCTTTAACTGGCCATCAAATTTCTGCTGTAGTCCTAGTAAAAGATAGTAGTGAAGAACAACACTTCCTCCTCTGGGCTAAATAATGACAGACATTTGAGTTTTAGACTTCATATTCATTAGACAAATGCATGTTAACACAAATTCTGTTATTCTAGCTGATTTATAACCTATAAATATTATTTTGTATGCTTTTTCTGATAAACCAGACATTCATTTATCCAGCCTAAGGTCCGGTCCCAGCAAGACTGGTTAAGAGGGAGTCTACTGTATTAAGAAATCTGACCTAGCAAAACTCAAAACGTGCTATAATAAAATTGCAAAATTTGCAAATAAATCTAATTTGTTTGCCTTTAAAACAAATATCTTGTCTAGAACTACCAAATCTACTTGCTTATAATCAACTCACCTTCGCTGACTGAATACTAAATCAGCCAGAAAAAACACCAGTACTTCAAAATCTACTAATACATAACAGGATATTGCGTTCTACTAACAAATCCTTCTTAAATATATCCAAACCTAACAATGCAGCTGGAGTTTCATCTCACTCAAACTGCATAGCTAAAAAGTAGAATTCCCTGTCATTAAATATCAGAACAACTACTAACACTTCCAGCTTTAGGAATCTTCTGAAATCACATCTGTCTGAATCCGGGACCTGCTCTTGCACAAACCCTGGCTAGGAAATAGTTTTCTTAAGGCAGCTAAAGGAACACAAGCAGTTATTTTTATATTTGAATAGTATACCCTACTAAGCATATGTATACTTATCTTGCTTTTTTACCTTCAGTCACAGTACTGCAATTATTTTTATTCCTACCTAGTCAATATGGTTGTATTAGTGAAATGTATAACATCAGATCAGCAGATAAAAAACACAAGTGAACCAAGCACAACGACTACTTCAGTTCTATTTCCACAAAGGCAAGACTCAGTCCTGGATAAAATAACTCCTTCTTTATTCCATAAAACATAAACTGTGAAATGAGCGCTTTCACGTATCCAAGATACGCTTCATCAGATTTCAATATACAATGTAGCAGCTCAGTTTTTATAGTGTGAACATTCATCTAATTAATACAATTATATTACTAATTAAGAACAGCCGTCTCTCTTAAACAGCATGACTAATTCTTAAAGTTACAATACCACTATATTCAGTTTAATATATTGTGATCCACTTAGTAATATAGTGTAAACCAAAAAGAAATAAACAAGAAAAAAATAAAGAATAAGATAAAATAATAAACAAAAACATATAAGTGTACACCTAACATTGTCTAGCTATGTACCTAAAAATAAATACATCTCCAGTTGCCTTCCTTTATATCTAACAGTTGTTAATGTTATATAACTCATTAGCTACCTCATAATGGTAAGATATCAGTAGACAACGAATATAAGTATATATATATATAACCTAAATAAATATATATAGATACTGGAGTATAGTGTATCTATAACCCTGCATGTATAGCAATCCAATATAGCATATGAATCATGTGTATGTCTGCAAAGGATATGCATACAGCCATACATGCGTATATTCAAACTAATAAAGTGCGTCGTGCATACATTCATTCCCAACTGACTATACAGCAAATCATTAAATATGTAAACAACTTGTCATAAACACATAAAGTGCTTCATATATAGATACTGAAGTATAATGTATCTATAACCCTGCATGTATAGCAATCCAATATAGCATATGTATTATGTGTATGTTTGCAAAGAATATGCATACAGCCATATATGCGTATATTCAAACTAATAAAGTGCATCGTGCATACATTCATTCCCAGCTGGCTATATGGCGAATCATTAAATATGTAAACAACTTGTCATAAACACATAAAGTGCATCATGCCTATCTTATATAAATATATAACATATATAAATCAGTTCAACATTTCACTGAATATTAAGCAGCACATATGTATGAAAACAACCTGGCATAAATACCTTAACATAAATACATAAAGTGCAACGTGCCTATCTTCTAAGCATACATTTACCATTATATATCATGTATAGATGCTTCATGAATACCAAAAGCCATACATACATAAAAACCTTTGGAAAAAAAACCTACACAAAATAGGTATAAAGATAAAGACACAAATATAGTTTTGAACGAATATATAGCGTACTCAATTATCATTGTTGACTTAAATAATCATAAAGTGCTAAATGCTGAATATAAATAACATCAACCATTATTGCTGGTACTATGCCCTATCTATATGCATCTACATTGTGGTATCATACAAACCAGCATAGAACAAAATATAACAATCAATATAAATATAAAAATATATGTAACCATGTATATATAAAGAGAATCAATAAATATACTAAAAACTATATACAATATTAAAATCTAATTAATATATTTATACCACAAAACTGCGGTGGTCACTATAACTGCTATCCATTCAATGCCATCATAAAACTCATCAATAAGTATGCGAATATGCTTATTTGCCCATATCCATAGCATAGCAAAGCTCCTACACATCATCTTGTAGAATCTGCATGGATCTAGAAGCATATCAACCAATACAACATTCCCTATTAAATTCATCGTAGTATTGGAGCCATAGGAACACACTGGTTTAACCCAGGTGGATGATGTGCTCTCATCCTTAAGATCCAGTGTAGTTCCTTTTGTTCAAGGATATTTGTCATCTCACCTCCATTCCTATCCTTTTCAAGCACCTGTAATATTCTGAACCTAAAGCTATGTGATATGTTTTGCTTTACATGCTTGGCCAATGCATTAGTTTCAATATTTTTCTTTATGTCGTATATATGATTGTAGATTCTTTTCCTAAATTCTCTTTTTGTAAGTCCTATGTAGAATGCTGTACACTTTTCACATGTTGCTAAATATATCACATTACAAGTATTGCAAGAAGCATGAAAAAGAGGTTTAAATTCATATTTCAAAGTTGGATGCACAAACTCTTGGACAATTGTAATAAATCGACACATATTGCATCTATTGCAAGCAAATGTTCCCATTAAACCCAATTCTGGAGCTAAACGCATCCCTTCCTTATGTGTCTTGCAAAGCAACCTTTTCAAATTTTTATTATTTCTGTAGATGAATCTTGGTGTTTCTCCTATCAGTTTCATTGTTTTCTCATCTACAGTTAATACCGACCAATGTTGTTCAATGATTCGTATAATTCTCTTATTATCATTCGTATATGTGGTCAAGAACTGTATCCTTTCCTGAAATTTAGAGTTGAACTTTCTCCCACCATCATTATAGTATCTCCACCCCCTTCTTTCCAGTGATGGCCTATCTATATTACCTAGTACTTGATCTTTAATCTCCCTCACCATTTTCTTCTCATATCCCCTTTGCAAAAAAAGTTGTTCCATTACATCTGCCTCTATCTTCAGATCTGCTGATTTCTTACATAGTTTGTTAAGTCTTGTGAATTGACTTTTCACTATGCCTTTAAAAACATGCCTGGGGTGCATGCTATCGTAACTAAGCAGAGCATTTTTCCAGCAACTCTTTCTATAGATTCTGGAAACAATTCTCCCTTCCTCGATTCTTAAATTGAGATCCAAAAAATTTTTATTTCTGTAGAGGAGGATTCCATCGTGAATCTAAGGAAACTGGTAGTACTTTCCATGTATTGTAATAAGGTGAAAAAATGCTCCCTTTTACCTTCGCAAATAATTATGATGTCATCTACAAATCTTGAATATAAGATAACATTCTTAAACATGGGATGATTAAATAAATATTCTCTCTCCCACCAGTTCACCACCAAGTTAGCGTAGGTGTTAGCGCAGGGTGTGCCCATGGCAACACCCCACTTCTGAAGATATATCTGGTTCAAAAATGCGAAGACATTATTAGAAAGAACCATATCCAACAACTGGCACATTAATATATTCTTATTTCTACTAATTTCAGGATAAAGTTGCAATAGCTCCCTAACGCTTTGTATTCCTTGTTCATTTGGGATGCATGTGAAGAGATTTTTTATATCTAGGGTAATAAGCAAATGAACCCCAGGAATTAATTTCACAGTGAGATTATCCAACATTTCCAGTAGCTGATAGCTATCTCTCAATATGGTGGGGATTTGATTCATGATGGGCCTCAAACTTCTTTCTAAAAAAATGAAATGTATAACATATATTTTTCATTTTGTGCTTTTATCTGAGATTGAATCAACATTTGTATTGGTACATTGTACATGTATAGTACTGTTATTTATCATTGTGGAGCTTTTTGCCCCGGGCCTCCGCTGAAAAAGGACATTTTGTCCAGTCAGACTGTTCTGGTAAACAAATGTAAAATAAATAAAAATAAATAAAATATAAAGTGTAGTTTTAGTTGTGTTGGCGAGAAGAGGTCAGTGTAGTATACAATAGAAAATCATTAATATTAAAACATGAGCAAGCTTACTGGGCAGCTCAAGCTCATTGTAAATCAAGCAAATACCAATGGAAAGAAGTCTGGCTTCTGTGCAGCTGGTCCTTCTATTGGAATATGCACCTAACGCCATCCAAAAGATAAACTTGCATGCTTCTTCTTCCCTACAGGAACAAGCACATTAACTTACATTCTCTGTGCCATTAAGCAGAGAATTGAAATTGTTTAAAAAAGTCTTAAACTAGTAGTCTGCTCTGAGGAGCAGGTTACAACAGTTGTTGTGTCTTTCGGCTTTTCCCGGTTAGGGGTTGCCACAGCGGAACTCCGGTCCGCTAATTATTGGCAGTAGATTTTTACGTACCGAGTTGCCAGCTCTGACACACAACCTTCAACGATGGTACTCCCATTCACGCATGTCTCCACACAGAAGACGCTTTAGCTGAGAATCGAACAGGACAACATCTTACTATGAGGCGACAACGCTACCGCAGCACCACCTAAAAAAAAAGTCTCACAGCTTTCCTTGCCAGGAACTGTACAATCAGTTCCATGGAAACTAATTTACTTCAGCCCTCAATAATTATCCAGAAAAGCACAGATTTTAGAAACAGATAACTGGATGTTCTGCAAAAAGATCTTCACCTTCATGATCAAACCATACCAACCACGGGTAAATCTTATGTTACCCATACCCATTTGGGGATTATTGCTAAATTACACATTACTCTAGTTTGCAGAAGTCTGTGGCTTGAATTGCAAGATTATAAGTAGCCTGCACATTACTTCAACATTGCAGACAATGTATTATTATTTTCACCATGTTATCAGAAAATTGTCATATCTTTTTTTTATATAGTTCATAGATTAGTACCAGGCTAACTGACCTTTTGAAACCTAGCCAGTTATCCCATGTGAGAATCAAACCCTGCACCTTCTGTCTTTAAAATAAGCACCTTAACCATTATGCCATCCTCCCAACAATGCCATCTTGCTTCACATCAGTTGTGCAAGTTGGGAATCTTTACATCAGTTTTTAGGATTATTTATATTCTATACCAAGCTACCGAATTTCTACTCACTTTTGGCCCTAAACATTCAGAGGATGTAAGTACCTTATTTTAGTGGGATGCTTAGCTTACAGGGGTCCCCACATGTAAAACTGATGCCTGTGGAAATGCTCCCTATAAGAACATAGTCTCATTTCTAAGCTCAAAAGAACTCCAAGACATAGTATTATCCCAAGAAAACAACAAATGTCAGCTCATTTCAGGAGAGAAGGAAATGTCCTGATACATAAGTAATAAAGCTGCATTGACCATTGAACATTTGGGGTTAAAATTACATAGATTTGATCCAAAAGATAAGTGAAATGTCTGGCAGACAAAAATATAAGAGATGAGTTACTGGTTGACAACAATGTGTTGTACCATATTTGGGAAACTGGCATGTATGGTAGCAGACATTTAAAATGGTTTTGAATTTTATCAGGAAAACTGCATTGAAATAAAAAAAAAATGACAGTGAGCTTTTTCATGCATCTAACTTATTGGGCAGTGTGAATCTTTCAGCCCCTTTGGTACAGCAGGCAGATGATCTAAAACAACTCTTCTTCATGAATCAGCAGGATGCAGCTATTGAGGCAATGAAGCCAGGTAAGGCATGAGAGATGGATAACTCTTGTGGAATTTTAAAAAAAAATCATCTTCCTGATACAAAAAAGCTAGTAAATATTCATGTTTTTGTTTAAAAGATACTGGAAATCAACCATAAAATCGTGGAAATACTCCATGGTCACTGTGTTACTGAAACCCCATAAGGATCCCATAGACATTAAATAGTTCTGACACATTTCTTTGTTTAGTATTCATTATAACTTATGCATGAGGATCCAGATGAAGTGATTGGGGCAGTTATCCCACAGTGCATCCAATTAGATCACATTAAATGTTAAACCCAGGCCAATATCTGGTATATCTTGGGGATCAGGTGCAAATCAAAGAGGATTTCCTTATTAGTATTTAGACTCAGTGTTGAACAATGTCTTCTCACTGTCTTCTGGGGATGTCTGTTTAAGGTTTTAAGTAGATTTCATTTCAGAAAAGCCTTTGCTGCTGCTCTTAAATGATTTATACAAATTCAAAAACTTGTGTAAAATAGCATTTGCTGGAGTTATCACAGTTTGGTGAAAAAAGTGATAAGAAATGAGGATGACAATTATCCCTAGTGTGGTTTACTCTACATACAGGCCCCCCCCCCACACACACACACTGCCCCTTGCTGCTCGGTTAAGTGTGGAAGTACACATTTACTTGCAGTGGTAAATCTGTGTGCTGACAACATTGTCTTCACTATTTCAGATCCAGTCATTCATGTATGTGATCTTTCTGACTTCTCAAATGCATCCAAAAGTTTGTCAGTTATAGACACAATCTTTATAAACATGTACATAACTTTCACATTTAATATATCCCTTCCCATGAAGTAATCATTTTTGTACCCATGGATGTGACATTTCTTTGCTGCCTTATCTGGGACTCAGTATTTACTTTCACAAGGGATCCAGGGTGACATCTACGCAAAAATGACATATAGGATATCACTGAGTCACGCTGTGAACACCAGACAAAACTTTACCTTGCCCTGATAGAATTTTCCAAATGTATTTTTGGTGCACAAGATTTCTGCCCCTCTTACCTGCCTGGTGCACTCACCACAAACTTTGATTCACAGATGAGTGAAGAGACTGGTTCAGTTCTTTGTACAGTGTAAAGTATGTGCTTGGTATATGACCTCATTGTGAAGGGGAACTGGGAAAGTTAGGGGCAGCTCCTGCTCTGTTTCATAGCTATGTTTTCCATTGAATAGAATCATATTTCCAAGCTACACAGGAAAGAAATGGGATAATTTGCTTGATATGTTAGGATATAAAAGAGACCATGTAACTCAGGACTTGGGACGTGACCTTATGTTATGGTTAAAGTATTATTTTGCTCTTCTCAACAGGATTCTCTCATAATGTATCCATATCGCACATATCCTACCCTGGGTTTAATCCATTTTTTTCAGCACAAAGGCTGAAAAAATATGCCTTTGATACTTGCTTACCTAATAGTAGTAAAATGTGTATGAAACAGGAGCAGCAAAGTTGCATCTATTTGGCTTTATTAGGCTTTTTGAGGAGTCTGCAGGAACTAGTTGAAGGCGAGGTGAAACATTTTGTAGAAACACAATGCACTTTCATCTCTGAGAGCGAGAGAGAGGTTTAGTGTTTATTTTCTGTGAAATTTGTATGAATTGTGGTCTACATTGCACCAGAGCAGGAGGTGTTAATAGTGGCTTAGACTCCTACAGTAGTCTGTTGAGGAAATATTTAGGTGCTGGGATAAAGAAAAAGTGGTTATTGATAATACTCCAAGGCCTTAGGGATCAGTTACTGATGCCTAGGTGCAAAGAAAAGATGATAAGCTTCAATAATTGACTAAATAATTACTGACATTCTTGGGAATCCAGTATGTGTGAAAATGGAGCTAGATACTTGATAGTCCTACCTGCATTGCAGAGGATTGTCTCCTCCTCAAATTCAAAGGCTTCCACATGCTAGCTAAAGCTCTTGTTGCCCCTGTAGTGTCTTTTATTGGCAAAATTCCAGTAATGAACATTATAATATAGCAAACTTAACTATATCAAAACAGGATCAAATTAATCATTCTCTCCTCAATATCAGAAGTCTGAACATGTCTGGGTTTACTGCCTACCATGCAGTCAGACTCAATACCATCTGTGGTGAGGTGTCCATATTTGACAGCGACCATAACTCCTCTAAGAAGATTTGCAAAAGGCCACATACAAAACTTATCAACTACAAATCTCCCTAAACAAAATCATCAGTTTATTGCATGAAGAGGACACCTTCCATGCCCCCTGTAGTTCATGTTAGCTTCATAAATATCATGGATGAATTTCCCGCACATAAGAACTCCATCACTCTGGAAGACATTAACTGCCTATCAATTGATAGGAGTACTTGCACCTCCAATGTGGGATATAGACAGAAGTTTTTGAATCTAATAAATAAAAACTCAATGGAACAGATTTTTACTAGCCCATCTAGTTGCAGCAAATCATTCTTGACCTGGCACATATCTATGTAGCATCAACATAAACAACTTTTTAGTAAATCCCACTCCAGTTAATTCAGGCCATAAGCTAGTAACGTTTACCCTTCAAACTTTTTAAACCATTTCCCCAAAACCAATATATGAGAATTCAAAGAATTCAAGTGTACAAGTCTCCTCAAATTCTATGATGTAATCTTGAAAATCACTCATAACAACACAACACCTGACCTCACCTTAGCGGATAGATTCACAGATGACTTTTATTCTCACATAAATAAATGAATTGACCAGGCAGTCCTATTCAGATTGAAATACAATGGGACTTTAAAAACAAGCCAGACAGCTGGTGGACACCAAGAAAAATAAAACATACAATAAAATTTGGGGGGGGGGACTCATTAATGTATACAATGTATTTATAGACGCTTATATGTCAAGGAAACTATTAGGAATTTAAGAAAGATTAAAAAAAATGACTATTCAACATAATATGGCTACTCAGGAACTTAGGCTGGCATCTGAGGCCAAGAGCAATTATAAATCCTTCCTTATTTCATTTAGAAATCTAAGAAATGACACTCAGTAATGTACCAAACTCATAGTAAATGGCAAATGCTCCTGATACTCAGTGGATATTGCCAAAATACTAGCAAACACATTTAGTGCAAGTTTCACTTCTGAATGATTATCCAAAGCCCTATGATACCAATATCTCTAAATTCCTCCATCATCCCTAAAGAACATGTACTAAAAGAACCATCCAAGATTAAGAACACTTCTTCCATGGGCCAGATGTCATATCAGGTTGTTTGCTGAAAAATACTAAACATGCCCTCATGGAAACTGTGCATAAGCTATGTAACCTATGTCTGGCTACAGGCATAGTCCCAGATGTATGGTATACAGCACTGATGATACCACTCTTTGACAAAAGAAGGTACTGCCAGCACAGCTAGCTCCAATTTTGTAAATAATTATATGTCATTTGTGAATATCAACATGATTTATATAAAATGATTGTGTGACAAATGTAATAGAACTGTATGGCATGTGTATATCAAAGTTATTTGTACAGATGTTTGCATTGAAAAGGTATTTGTAAAGTGCCTGTGTTTAAAATGTATCCACAGTGTGCTCTTCTAGAAGAGAACCGAAATGTACATGCACTATTGTAACTGTTTAAATGTATATGTTTTAACAGAGGAAACAGGCGGGTTAGCTTCAGTCCAGCAAACTTTAGAAAAATATTTGAAATTAAATCATTTTATAGACTAGGCCATAAAGATGCTATCTCACAGGTTTCAAGGCAGCCAGATACACAAAGTCTATACTAGGAAGCTTTCTGTATTGTCTTTGGGGTGAATTAATTGCCACGCAGGAAGAGTGGAGGTGGTTAGTTGTTTACTGACCTCTAGAAGTTCAACAGATCTGAGCAAAATCCTTTGTGTGTGTATTTTTACAGGTAGGTGATAAATGCTGCCAGCTGCCAGTGATGGGGGTTTTGCCTGGGAACTAGAATTCAGATGAAAAGAAGTGATGTCGTTCTGCAAGCTATCCCAGCAGTAATATTTTAGATATTATTTTGAGAAGTCTCTTAGTGAAACCGAATATTCTGTATTCTGTCTTGGACCTGAACCATTCACCACATCTTAGGATCATAAGTTGCAATACTATTGGCCCTGAGGCCCTTACAAGCCTAGCCAAGAATTTAGCCCATGTTCCAACAAGTCAGCACCAAATGCCCCTGTACAGCAGGGACACAGGTGGAACCCCAGGGGCGTATTTTCTGTTCCCCATCCAGTCATCCAGGTTTCACTTTAAAAGGGTTAATAAGGTACTCTGTTTGATGTGTAGAGGGAGATTATTCCACAGAAGGGGGAGTCTCTGGGACACAAATATGTCTTGCCAACAAGTCCTAGTGATGTCACAGACCAGGTTGAGGTTGCACATGTGGATTACTTGAGTGGAGCTTGACTTGTGGATATGCAGTAGTCCCATCAAGGTGGGGTTTGAGATTGCTTTGTATGACAGACAGAGGTCACCTCTGAGGAGTCTGCATGAGACTGAGTAGAGGGATAGGGCCTTTAGCCTGTCTGTGTAGGGTAGATGTTTGAGGCCCTGGATTCTCCTGGTGAGAACATCTGCATTGTTCTATAAGTAAGTTACTAGGGAATAGAATAATTCTCTTAGATTCAGTCAGGAATATAGTGAAGCTTAGTTTAGATATTATTTTTCTTTATTTGTTTGAGACTGTCCTTCAATGGTGTTTTCCTGTGATTCTGAACTCAGATGTCACTGTGAATTGTTATTAAGAACTGCCTTTTTCTTTTATTATTTATTATTAAATACATTCAAATCTTTCATTGTGGCTGATCATTGTAGAGATATTTATGTTTAGAGAGTACTGCTTATTTATTTGGTGACAATGTGTGGACCATTCCTAACAGTCTTGCTCTTGGTCAAACTACCATTTGTATTAATATTAATATCACCCAGTATATTGAGTACCCATGGAAGATACTTAAGGTAGCTGGCAGAATGGTTCTGGTGGCAGTGAAAACTACCTTATAGTCTGAACAAGAGGGGACATAGCTAGTAAACCTGTGCCAGCCTTTCCCGAGTGTATGTGTGCAAATCAAATCTCAAAGAGTGTGTGTGTCAACTACTTGGGCAGGGACACAAAGCACTGGTTGGACAGAGAGAGTGTTGGAGTTGGCTTGGAACTCTGGCTAAGGACTAAGCTCTATATCTGTGCCAGTGGGGAGTCTTATTGGGGATCTGGAGAAAGGTACAGAAACAGCTCCTGACTGACTGTGGTCTCTGCATGCTCTTAAGGAAAATTGCACTTGATGCAGAGAGCTGTATCTGAAAATACTGTGTGTGTATCTGTTATCCTCTCAGTGAACATCCCCCACAGATGCCAGTGGTAAAGATTGAGGCTCCTTGATTACTGGCCTAGTCGTGAGATATCCACATCACATATTGGTTGGCAGTAGTGGGTCATCACACACTCCATAAAGGTGGATCTACGACCCACCCTAGAAACTGTAGTCCCATCAGCCTGACAAGTCTCAATTGTAAGGTCAGGGAGTACAGTAATAACAGACTTCATTAATATTGACATTAAAATTCTCTGCAACCAGTTTGATTTTGTAAAAGGTACTTCCTGTCTAATGAACCTGGTAAACTTCTTTAAAGGGTAACTCACACTGTTGAGAGCTATGACACTTACACACAGCATACCTTGATTTGGCAAACAGATATGAGAACATCTCCCATAACACTATAATTAATCAACTAAATGCATTAAAAATAGAGCCCTATGTGTAGGAAGGACATCAGGAGGAATACTCACTGTACACACTTCAGTACATTTTTCCTGAAGTGGGGTTAAAGTCTGGCAGGCCCTAGGACACAGGAGAGGAAAATGAAAATGTCAGAACAAAAATGAAATAAAATATCACATGCAAATGCCATGATTTGTGACTGCATAGGAATTTGCAGTTCATCAGGCGGTTGAATGCTTAGCATTTTTTTAGTTAATTTGGTGTAACTTCTCAATTAGCACAGTTCAGAAGGCAGGGGGGAAAAAGGTATGAAATTCAGCTGACCTCATGGTTCTGTGATGCATCTTTCCTTTCATCTTTTACCTGGTATTGTGCACAAAAAGAAGGGTGTGTGTCGATGTCAACAACTATGATACTGCAGCTAGGGGAGTTCTAGTGGCATTGTTACATGAAGACTTAATATGCTTTAGCACCAAAAGCTTTTTACAGAATTATTATATTCTGTACAGTTTGTACTAGTAGGTGGTGCTGATTTGTTCACAAGACAGATTTTTTACTACTTCTGATTAGACCCTTTATTTATTTATTTATTATTATTATTATTATTTTTTATTTGACGTTTGGTAACCAGAAAAGTTGGACTGGATACAGATTACCCATTTTCAGTGGAGGCCTAGGGAGAAAAGCTCCACGTCAATTATAGACAACACAAGGGTAGGACATTAACATTGATAAGAAATAATCTTCTCTACAGATTTTTAAAATCTAAAGTTGATACAGGGATATTTACAAGCATTAAGAAGTACATCTTAGATACAGACTTTAAACAATATGAAAAAAATTACATATGCAAAAACTTATATAGACAATAGAATACAATTTGTGACTATTACTAGGAGTAACCAGTACATAGCTAGATACAGAATTATTCTAGTGTGTAAATGAATAAAAGAACAGCTTAGCATGTAGTTAAGGAGAATACAAGGTGATTACAAGGAGAAGTCATGGAAAAATACCAGCTATTAATATTAGTTAAAACCTAGGTAGTTAGGTATAGGGTTATTCTACTGTGAGTAAATTATGAGTTACAGAACAACTTAGCATGAGTTAAGGAGAATACTAGCTGCTTACAAGGAGAAGTCATGGAAAAATACCAGCTGTTAATATTAGCTAAAAGCTAGGTAGGTGAGGAACATGAGCATAACCAGGATTTGGAAAGATGTTCTTTAAGGAGGGACTTGACATTTTGGTAGTGAGGGACTTGTCGGATGGTAGAAGGCAGGTTATTCCAAGCTTTAGCTATGTAGTAAGAATAGAGACTGTGACCACTGGATCTTATTGGTTTATGAATAGATAGAAGAAGTTTGTCAGAAGATAGAAGCACCTGATGAGAAAGATAGCATTTTGAGATGGTTGGAGAGGCTAGGGGGTTGTAGAGCAGTTTATGAGTTAGGAGTAGCTGGTTCATGTGTATTTGCTGTGGGAGCTCAAGTGAGTTAATTTGTTTAAGAGATAGACAGTGATGAGATTTATGAGGTTGGGCAGTGTTGAATTTTGCTATTTTGTTTTAACATTGTTCAAGTTTGGTTTTCACTGTGGTGCTTAGGTTAGTTAGAATACTGTCGGTGAGGCATAAAGAAAGGAAGGTAAGAGGTATGTGGCTGGCAAGTTTGGTTCTAGTGCAGTTTGTTGGGAATGGTTTAGCCCTATATAGCTTACCAAGGTTTTGATGGGTTAATTTGATAGTCTTATTTATATGCAAGTCATATTTGAGATTGTCATCAATAGTAACACCTAGTAGCTTGGAATGAAGAACATCTATTACTGTGTTGCTTAATGTAGCTATTCTGAAGGATCCTTTGCTGAGAGAGTGTTGCTTAGGAAAGAATAAGAGGAGTTTGGTCTTCTTGGTTCATAGGTTCATAGGTTCATACTGGGCTATCTGCCCTAGGGCATTTATAAGCCTAGCCAGAATGTGTTTGGCTTTCGCCACCCATTTTAAATTTATTTTACTATGCCCTTTTTCGAGGTTAGTATACTGTGCCTCTGTCTAACAGTGACACAGAAGTGATACCCGGGGTAAACCTACAATCTCCCATCCACTCATCAAGATTCCTCTTGAAGAGAGTCAATGAGGGACTCTGCCTAACCTGGACTGGGATTTTATTCCAGAGTGAAGGGAGCCTCTGGGTTATGAATCTGTCCCTCCAGCATGTCCTATTTATTTCAGTGCTGAGGTTCAGTGCTGAGTTGGGATTGAACAAGATCTGGTTGTTGGAAAGCCAGGCATCTATGGAGTTAAAGATGTTTTGTGGCAGTATCTGTAGTTCGGTAAGATTGTTAGAAGAGTATGTCAGGGTAGAGTCATCCACATACTGGACTAATATTGCATGTTTCGATCAAGATGAAAGAATTTTAGTAAATATGTTAAAGAGGAGAGGGCCTAAGATGAAGCCCTGAGGAATGCCAGTGATGACCGGTAGATAGAGAGATCGAGAAGAGTCCCATTTGATGGATTGATATCTGTCAGACAGGTAACTGGAGAAACATTTTAAGGTATTGTTTGAAGAGCCAAGGATGGAGAGTTTAGATAGGAGTCAAGAATGACAGACAGCATCAAAAGCTTTAGACAGGTCAAGGAATAGGGACGAGACAAAGTTACCTATGTCACGGGCTTTGTTTACTGACTCAGTGAAGGACAAGATGGCTGTGGAGGTGCTATGTGTTGATCTGAAACTGTGCTGAGTAGGAAAGAGAAGATTGTTTTCAAGTAAGTGGTGAATGAGTTGTTTATGGATACATTTTTCATTTTGGATATAGCTGACAGTATAGATGTAGTCCTGCAGTTTGATATTTGGTAGACTTTCCTCCTTTACGTAGTGGGATAATGAAGAACTTCTTCCAGAGAGATGGGACGCAGTTTTCAATAATAGATCTATTAATGAGTATGGCTACAGGGTAGGCTACAGCATTTGCAACAATTTTTTAGGAACTTATTGTGGAGATTGCCAGCAGAAGGAGTGCAACATCTGAGTTTGCTAAGCAGCTGTTTAATAAGAGATTTTGGAACAGGTTTAAGGGAGAAAAGAGATTGGAAGGCGGCAGCAAGAGGTGTGAAGGTGGTAAGGGTAGAGGTAAAGCTGTTGGTAATAGCAGAGATACTTTCAATAAAGTATGTATTAAATGTGGAGGCAGTGTCAGTTAGTTCCAGGATGAATTATGCTTTTGATAGACTGTCAGAATTTCTTTGGATTGGATGTAGAGGTTTTCTATGGGTTTATGTGGTATGATTTTTTTTATCCTTGATGACACGATTTTTGACTAGATTATGCAGTTCATTATAGAGAGACTGGTTAGAAGAGGATTTGTGTTTCTGGTATGTTTTCCAGGCTTTGCCCCTGTCATGTATGATTGATTTGTTTTGCGTTGTTAACTAAGGAGAACATTTATTTTTAATTATTTTTCTTCGGGGGGAGCTAGACTATTTAATATGTCTAGGAATATGGTGTTAAATTTGTCAACTGCTTCATCTAGGGGTAGGTATTTAAGAAAGTTCCAATTTATACTGCTTAGAATATTGATAAATTTGAATGGGTTAAGGTTGGTTGGGTCGTGGATAGTTTTAAAAGAATGTTGTTTATGAGGTTGAGAGATGAGCTTGGAGGTACACATGGGATGATGATTGCTAAGGGCATCTGGAAGTGTTGCAGTTTTGCAGAAGTTATTGGGGTGGGAAACTAACACCCAGTCTATGGCTGAGCTGCTTTGGTTGGATTTGTTAATAAAGGTGGGGTGCTGGATTAATTGGGAAAAGCTGAAGAGATTTATACTATTAGTGGAAACATTTGTGGATAGTTTCAGCCAATCTATGTTGACACCCCTAGGATAATGGTTTTATGGGAGGTGTTGGTTGATACCTAGGATAATATGTCTTCCATAGTAGATAGGCTATTTCCTGTGGGAATGTAGATGGTGATAATGCAGAGGTTTTTGTGTTTGTTTGCCTTTCAGTAACTGCTGTGGCTAATTCTGCTGGGTAACTGCAGGTTTTTGTGCTTGCAGTGTGAATTTCTGCCACTTTATATTTGTTAAAAATGTTTTTCCCCTTTATTGGAAAGAGTACATTTGGTCAATTCTTCAGTCCAGGCAGCAAGAGTGATCTGCAGTAAGTTTCACTCTACTGACAACAAGGATTCATTTTGTTCACTTCCTGAATCATGGCAAATAGAAGATTAACAAAGATAAGTGATGCAAATATTTCATTTTTTCGCAGTCTGTTATAAAAATCAGTTACTTGGCAATGGCAAGTATTTAAAGAGTATTTAAGTAAAAGAAAATTAGCAAGGAGAGAGAGAGAGACTTTTTTTGTTTCCGATAAGGGGTTAGGTTAAAGTAAATGGTATAACAGTTAAATAGTCATTTTACATGTTAAAAAGCACTGACCCAAACTTGGAAAAAGACACAACAAATAGCTGAAGGCTAAGTCCGAAAATACCACACTCATAGTAATAAATCAATGCCATGCAGAATAACAGTAATAAAAGGATTTGTTTAATAAAGCACTTTTCATCCCACTTAATTGTGGGACTTCCTCAGATAAAAAATGATAAAACACAACTTTAAAATATGCAATCTCTCCAAGTCACATGTTCACAACCACAATCCCTGATAGGATATCACATCCTGTCAGGTGTTTAAAATCCTTAATACTCATGAATAAACTCATCAAAGTTATAAACATACCCTCTACCATGATTAATCTACACTTGTAGGTGTAATACTAAATTTACATATATTGTATCCTATTCTCATATTCTAACTCATAAGGATTACCAAATCATGTATACAAAATCATATATATTCATAGACCTGCTCCTGTAATTTCCTGTCAGTCTTGCCAATATAAAATGCGATGCATTGTTGACATTGGGCTAAGTAAATTACAGCTTTTGATTGACAATTAAATTTGTGTTTCACCTTGTACTTACAGTTCCTAAGGCTAAAAGTTTCTCCTACAACCATGTATGAACAAAGGTTACACATATTACATTGAAACATGCCCCTCCTACTTGGGGGTTTTTGTACCTGACCTTCCAGTAATTGTTTTAAATTCTGGCCACTTTTCCACACTATTCTAGGTACATCTGGTAATTTAGCTCTTAAATCACTTACATTTTGTATTAAGGACCGTTTTTTTTTTTAATAATTGTCATGATTGCATCACTATCAATGCTAAAAGATGTGATAAACGTCAACCATGGTACAGTGTCGTGCTCTTCCTGATTTTTAACTAAAGATAGTACTATGGGATCTCCATTTCATTTTTTCCTGAGAATGGGCTGATAAGTCCCCAACTTTTTTTTTGTCTGTTACTTCTTTAATAAGTTTGTCAATAAGTTGTCTAGGGTACCCATGTCTAACAAACATACCCTTTAATAATTGACATTTCTCCAGAAAGTCTGTATCCATTGATACCATCCATGCAGCCCTGACCAGTTGGCCTTTCACTACTGATCTCTTCTGGTACCAAGGTTGGCAACTACTCTAGTGCAGGAAGGTGTTGGAATAAGTCTGCTTTCTGTAACTTGTTGCACAAAAGGAGTTTTCTCCATAGTCATTGCATAAATCTTCATCCAAGTTTGCAATTCTTTCAGAACTAAAGGTATATGGAAATGACAGAAAGTGGGTAGTTGAATTAAAAAATGTCACCAATTCCTCTGCTGTTTTCTCATCTCCTTTTACTAATATAAAAATGTTGCCTAAAAAATGCATATATTTTATATGGTTAACCACATGTTGGTTCTTCCTAACAAGTTCATGCTCCCAGTAGGCCATGACTAAGTTGGCAAAGTTTGCCCCACAAGGGGAGCCCATAGCTACTCTGACTTTCTGGGGAACCCATAGCCATTATGACATTCTGGAGGTAAATTCTGTTGTTAAAAGTTAAAAAGTTGTAAGACAAAATAATGTCCAACAATTCTTCAACTAATGAAATCTCCGATGGGGGGGGGTGCCCCTTTTTTTCTAAGCATAAAATTGACCCATTCTATGCCCTCCTCATGGGGTATAGATGAGTACAAATCCTTAACATTGATTGTTAAGAAGTTTAAGTCTTTATCAAACTTAAAAGTGTTAATATTTTGCAGAGATGACCACAAGTCTTTGCAAATATGGGGTTCGTGAATCATGTATTTTTTAAGAATATTATCTACTAACTTTGCACAGGGCTAGGTTATGCTATTTCTTGCATTGACTTAAGGTCTTATGGGTGGGTCTGTCACAGATTTCTTTGGAATCCTAAAAAGAATCGGGATCCTGAGTGCAAGCATAGTAAGGTAATTCAAGATTGAAATATCAATTCGACCCTCAATAAACAAATCATTCAAAAAGGAACAAATTCTAGTATATGCTCGGTTAAGTTAATTTCTTGACTTCTCTTGGTATGTGTTAAATAAAATCAATAATTCAATACACAAGAGGTTCAGGTTCAAACGTTTACTAGTGTACACCAGGAGGCAAAAAACGTACAAGTACAGAATTTTGTCTAACATGAAACAGGAAGTACAAAGACTTTATAGTCTTTACATTCAAGTTGTGCCCACCTTACTGACGTGGTATGTCACAGGGCATCTACATCACTTTAGCTTACAGTCCTCTATTCATAAAAACTGCTGATGCTGTATATTTTAAAAAAGTGTTCCTCTGGTAACAATACGGCCTTGCTATCCACCTGGTCAGACATAATGTCTTTCTGTAAAGTTACTTCTTCAAGGTTTCACATCAGTTCGAATACAATAGCAGATTCAATCTTCTAATACACATCTTTGTTCACTGTTACACTTTCCCACCAGCTGCATGCTATCTTAGTAACACATATACAAGGCCAAATCATCCCAGCAGGAAAGAGCAGAAGATTTCATTATTTCACATATTTAATTTCCTGACCCACCAGATAATCACTTGTGAAAAGCATAAACATTAGAACTTGCTAAGCAAGCAACTGCCAGGGTTGGAGGTCAATTTGTTACAAGCCACACTGCAGTTTCAAAAGTACTTGCATTTACACATGAATTTATCCTTTCTGTTATATGATTAATAGAATAAAATGCATTAAATACTACTTTGTTTTTAAACTAGTATTTCACATATATTTAAATACATATTTTTCTAACATTTTCCCTCATATTAATACTTTTTATTCTATTTTGAATTATGTATAATGTCATTTCATCTCCTAACCTTTTCCATTAAGGATTTTCAGCTAGGTGAGTCATTCAATCAATACTTCAGAAAAAATGTCATCAGAGATCAAATTTTCAATCTCAATATCTTGATACAAAGTTTCAGTAACAGATACATCAATAAAATCTTTGATTAGTCTTTTCATGCAGGGAATTCCACAACAAACACATGCTCCTATTAGGAGTATACCCACACAAATGGCAATCAGAATATTCATTAGGATGGAACCCCACCCCCCAAATAGATTCTGGAAAAAGTTCATCAGTGGGTTTGGGCCTGGTTCAGTCACGGCTGATACTTGCTGAATTGCCTCTAGGTGGTTGTTAATTTCATGCCTATTGTCTGGTATGTATGCACAGCATTCTTCTTTGAGAAGCGCACACGTACCACCTCTCGCCGCTAGGGTGAAGTCAAGAGCCATTCAATTTTGTAGCACAACAGTTCTCATTGCATTCAGTTCATCAGTCACCAGTTCTAGGGCAGAGAAAGTTGCATTACTCATCACTTCGAGAAGTTTTGACAACTTCCTCAGCTCCCAGTTTGATTTGACTGCTCCATATGCTGGGAATATTCCTGCCCAAGATATAACACCGTCACTCAAGTCCATATGAGTCAATTTACTTTTATCTTTCATGTTATTATGGTCTTTCCAGCCAGCTTCGATCCGTCCAACTGGATTTACAGGTTTCTCGACTGGACCTCCAGGTTTCTGAGCTACTTCTCTCACGTTTCGTATCTTATCCAAAGGTAATTCTGTAGTATGTCTTATTGGCGGAACCAGATAACCCAAAAAACAACTGCCGGACCAATTCTCAGGTAGCCATTTATATGCTTTTTTTCCCACAAATAAAATAACAGTTTTCTACTTTAGTACTAATACGCATTAACCCTGCATGAAACATTTTCTGATCTATAACTGACAATTGTTTAAACAAAACAGGATTCTTGCGAATGTCATTCATGTTTTTTTTCAGTGAGTTCAAGTATGAGTCATAATTAGTATTGCAAAGAATATTGCCATTACTATTCTTAATATAACACCGATAAGATATGGTTATATTACAATTGCTCCAGCCCACCTGGAGAGTATCATTTTTGTAAAAACATACAATTCCTTTTTGTGTGACAGGTAAAAATAAAGCTATTTTGTCCTGTGATCTCACAGTTCCTGTATCAAAGAGTAATTTCTCCCAAGTCTCATTTATCCCCAAAGGGACAGCGGACATTATCAGTCCTCCATATGCTGTTGGTATAGCTGTACAAACCCAGCAATTTGAAATGTTCATAGTCTCTGCATATACACGCTTCATGGCTAGGTATGTGTTAAAATTTGGATGCCAGTCTATAGACGTTTCGTCACGCCTTCCCACTTTCACTTGTGTGGTTGAATGAAGAAAAAACCACAAGAGGAAAATTGTCACAATTATAGTCAATAAATGTATACTCAGTAAAATGATTATGCAACATCTCTGGGGTTGATCTAAATTTCTATTTGCTTTGTTTTTGGCCATCTTGCCCTTGTTGTATATCAGTCACAAAGTTTTTATCATGTTGAAAGCTCTTTACCGGTTTGCAGTGTGTCAAATGAACCCAGGACGTCCTCTCAGCCACTCTGACTGCAGTAGGCATTGCCAACAGTACCTGGTACGGCCCTTCCCACTTTGGACTCGCCCAATTCTTCCTCTTCATCACTTTTAGCCACACCCATGTGCCAGGATCCAAAACTGCTTCCTATCTGGTCTGTTCCTTATCTGAAAAAGAGTTAAACTGCAAAACAGATTTATTTGTTAACAGTTTCCTCATATAACTAGATAATGAACTGTCGGCCTCTTGTTCTGCAGGCATGAGAGCTTTCCACTGAGGCACATAATATGCTCTCCCAAAAATCATTTCAAAGGGAGTCAAACCCTTCACATTTGGAACTGTTCTCATACTCAGCAGTGCTAAAGGCAGACAGTATATCCAATTCTTCTGGGTCTCTTCAACTAACTTCCTAAATTTACTCTTAAGGGTACCATTGTACCTTTCCACTAGTCCTGCTGACTGTGGGTGGTAGGCACAATGGTTTTTCAAGGAGATACCAAAAAATTTCCCAAGTTGCTGGACTGTCTGGTTAACAAAATGTGTGCCATTGTCACTATAAATCCTTTCCGGAATGCCAAATCTAGGGATTATTTCTTTTATCAGGGCTTTCGCCACTATTGCTGCATCCGGATTTTTGGTTGGAAAAGCTTCTACCCATTTAGAAAACATATCTACAATGACTAAACAAAACTTTTTCCCTTCACACTTATTTAATTCTATGAAATCCATACAAATAGTATGAAACGGATACGGTGGTATAGGAAAACTTCCTTGCTTAGGTTTAAATGCCCCTTGTGCATGATGCTTGTTACAGATATGACAAGCTGCACAAATTTTTTTTGTGTAGTTTGTGAATCCATATGTTTGGAATATTCGGTTTACTAACTGTACCATTCCCCCGGTTGAGACATGGCACTGCCCATGGCTCAACAAAGCTGCATATCTAAATAAATTAGATGGCAATATTGGTTTTTCTCTCTTTGGAAATGTACAGTCCATTTTCAAGAATTATGCCTTGTTTTTCCCATTTCTGTTTCTCTGCTTTTGTAGTAAGCGTTTGCATTGTTTTTAACATGTCTAAATCTAAAATCTCAGAGGGTTGCAATTCCTCATTCAAAAGTAAGGTTTCTGAGTCGGAGGCTGCTTGCTTTGCAGCTGCATCAGCTCTTGCATTTCCTTTTGAAATCTTATCCTGCTGTTTTGTATGAGCTACACATTTACAAATAGCTACTTTGGTAGGTAACTGAATAGATTCTAATAATTCCAAAATGAATTGCGCATGATTAATTGGTTTTCCACTAGATGTTATTATTCCTCTATTTTTCCATTGTTGTGCAAATACATGTACTGTAGAAAAAGCATACTATCAGTATATATGTTTACACATTTGTCTTTTGCTAAAGTACATGCCCGTGTCAAGGCTATCAATTCTGCTGCTTGTGCAGATAAGTTATGTGGTAAGGGTTGGGCTTCTAGAATTCCAGTGTCTGTAACTATTGCATACCCCACTAGATTCTTTCCTGTAGGGCCTTTTCTGCATGAGCCGTCCACGTAATATGTCACCTCGGCATCATCCAAGGGCATATCTGTAAGATCTTGTCTAGGCAAGGCTAATTGTTCAATTTCCTGCAGGCAGCTGTGCGGTGTGCCATCCGCAGGAGTTGGAAGTAATGTTGATGGATTTAATGTTATACATCGTTCAATTGTCATATAAGGTTGGCTCAGCAGCATAGTCATACATGAAAGATGTCTAGCAGGAGAGAGATATGCTACATTTTCTTGCAGTAAAATTATTGCGACTGCATGAGGCACTCTCAGTGTGAGAGGGTGGAATAACACCACTGAGGCCGAAGCCTGTACTGCCATTGCAGCTGCAACTACTGCTTGTACACAGTGAGGCAAAGATCGCACCACTGGGTCTAATTGCGATGAATAGTAGGCTATGGGGCGTTGCTTATCCCCATGTTGTTGCGTCAGCACTGACGTCATATATCATTGCTTGCAATCTACGGTCTGAAAGAACCGTTCATGATAATTTGGGAGTCCTAAAACTAATGAAGAAGCTATCAACTGCTTCAACCTGCAGAAAGCCGTTTCTGCTTCAGGTGTCCATTGTAAAATATCTTGTGCTGCCATTGGTGTCTTATATATTAAGTCAGTCAGTGGAGCAGATTCCAAAGCATAATTTGGTATCCAGCTCTGACAGAAATTAGTTGTTCCCAAGAAGGACATCATTTCCTTCTTGGTTGCTGGCTTGGGTGCTTGTAAAATTGCTGTTTTTCTTTCCTCGTCTAATATTCTACCCTCATTGGATATTACATATCCTAGGTATCTAACTTGCTATTTCCAAAGTTGTACCTTATTTTTGTTTACTTTGTGTCCTTGTTCCACTAAAAACTTCAATAATGCTACAGTATCCTCTCTGCATTGCTGCTGGGTGGGGGCTGCTAGCAAGATGTCATCTACGTAAAGTAGAATTTGACTACCTCCCGGTGGGGTAAACCCTGCCAGGTTGCTAGCCATTTCTTGTGCAAATATTGTTGCGGTTTTAAGTCATTTAACAAAGTGTGTGGGTCAGGCACCGTGGGTGCTCTGGGTATCACTGCATTATTTACAGCTTGTAAATCTTGACCCATCCGCCATTCCCCGTTTGCTTTTTTAACAGGAAATAGGGGTGTATTACATGGTAAATCAGGAGATTCTACCAGTACTCCTTCTTTGAGTAATGCTGCTATTATAGGCTTGATTCCTATTTCTGCATCTTTTCTCAAAGGGTATTGTCTTTTCTGTGGTTTAAATGCTGATTTTGGTGTAATTACAACTGGTCCTGCTGTTCGAATAAGTCCTACATCTGACTTGCCTGTTGACCAAAGAGTTGTTGGAATTTCACATAAGGTTTTTTCTTCTTCTTCTAATAAAAATGCTAATCAGTTGTCCTCGTTAGATTGCAAGTGTACAGCTGGATGTGTCTGTGTCAACCAATTCAGTTTCTGTTTCTGTATCCCTTGTTCTGACAGTTCTAAGTCAGTCTGTTTCTCCCATCTTGTCACCTTTTCTCCTAAGTCTGCCCATTTTACATTTTTTGTTCTTTGTCAAGCTGACATGTGGCAATCGATTTGATCTATATAATGCAAGGAATTCTTGAGGTAATGAACAGCTAACTACACTGTTCCCCTCAGTATCCCAGTACAAAGTATGTAAAACCAATCTAGTTGCACGATTTCTGAACAATTCTTGCTCATACTCTCTATCAGGCCCTGGTGTAGTACAATAGTATAGAGTGCAGTGTAAAAAATGCTGTTGATCCGTGTCGAGGGAGGGGGCTTTACTAATGGCTACATTCATCAGTTCCTCAGTTACTGCCCCTGGACCAGTCGTGACTAGGTCCTGGCTGTACCAGTAAAAAGTTTCACCCTCCGATTGCACCACAAAGGTATCCATTTGCCTCTGCGCTTCCATACCTTGTAAAGTTGGAACTACTGCTATGCCAAATATCTGCATAAGGTCCCTGCCTAACAGGTTCACTGGACACTTTGCAGAAACAACAATTTTACTTCTTTGGGTCATACCTGAAACAGGGTCAGTTATTGCTATATCATGGGAAAGTGGTTCTCTGTATAGCTGTCCGTTTGTGGCTTTTACCAGTATATAATCATGTGATTCAGAATGTTCTGGTAACTTGGAGGGGTGTATCAGGGTCCGTGACGCTCCTGAGTCACACATGAATTTGACTTCCCTTCCCTCCACCAGAAGTCTAACTTCCGGTTTCGTATCTGCTAAGTAGAGCTCCAGGCTCAATAATGCTAAATCCAAAATTTCATTTTCTTCATCCTCCATATCTACTTGCACTTCCTCTATTCCTTCTATCACATTTATGTTTGTTTTCTGTTTATTAACTTCTCCTGATGATTTCTGATTTCTACATAATGTGTCTTCACTATCATATAGTCAGTCCTCATCAACCTTATCTTCTGCAATTACCTTTTTGTTCTGTTTACAATCCCTTGCTAGATGCCCCTTTTTCCCGCACTTAAAGCATTCACCTCTCTTTTTCCTCTCTTCAAAATCTTCTGATCGTTTGTCAGACTGTTTATTTCCCTGGGCATTATTCATGCCCTTTTTACCTGACTGTAACACAAATACTTCAGTTCTGTCTTCAGCAGTGAAGACTTGCGCCTTCTTTTTCTTTTTATTATTAAAATGTCTTTCAGCATGTCTAGCATATTCAAGTAAGCCTTGTAGCCTACCTGTTTGATGGTCTATCATATGCTTCATAATGAAGCTACTGATAGGTGCAATGCAACCTTTCAAAAATGCATTTTTTAATTGTTGTTCATACGGGGAATAATTTGTTTGGTTTTCAGGAACCGTCATGCCGCTATGATTATTAAAACATTCCAATAATCTAGCATAGTACCCATCTATTGTTTCATTTTCCTGTTGTATGCATTGATTAATGCAAGTCCAGTCTGCTCTAGGTTTCCATTTCTCAGAGAATCGGTCTGTAAGACCTTTCACTCTGTTGTCTAATTCTGCGTCACTATGTGGGAGTGGTTTTAGCTCTGCATTACGAGGATTCCAGGTGCCACAAATCATGTGCCAATCTGGACCTATAATTTGTCTTACTACTTTCTCTACTTCTTCCCCATTCAAGTGGCAACTCAACCTCATACCTTGTAGGTCTTCTAAAAATTTTGTAAAATTAACTTTTGGATGGGGGATTCCCTTAGTAGCTTTCAGGATATCCTCCAGTGTCCATGGTCTATATACCAAGAGTGTTGGGTCCTGCCCTTCCTTTCCTGCCTGAGGATTTGAGACCTCTATAAGTGGGCACATTTCTTCCTCACACTCATCCTGTATGCTTTTCTCTATTTGATATGATTCTGTGTCCCTACGTATTTTACGTGTTCGGGACCTAGTTTCAATAGGATCTCTAATAAACGGTTGTGATCTTGCTGAGACTTCAGGATAACGCGGAGGTGGACCAGCCTGTCCACTCACTTCATATCCTGAAAATGGTAAAGGAGGGGGCAAGGGGGGAGGAGGAGCTGTTGCTATTACTAAGTTATTATCTTCTTTGTCTAATAATAATGTTTTTGAATTTTTAATCTTCTGTTCTCTACGATTTGCTTCCTCAATCCACCTGTGTGCCTGAGGAATGCCTAATTGGCGTTGCTTTTTTGCCTGACCTCCCACATCGGATTTAAGTTGCATAAGGAGTTTAACTAGTGAAGTTTTATCTAGTTTACCATCAAATTCATATTTGTTAACCCATTTCGTATAATACCTAACGTTATCGGAACGTTGTAATTGCGTGTATTTTGTGTCTTTGGTTAGGGGCGGATCTCGCGATGTTTTAGTGCACTGATTTCCCATGGTATAAGAAAATGTTACGTAACCCTTCTTATCACGTGATATCAAGTTTTCAGTTCCTTTTCACAGTTTTTCTAGAATAACTGCCTACCTTATTCTGTTACTCTGATCTATGATCAAATATACAGTACTTCCTTTTGTCCCTGATCTGCATAACAAATCTTGACAACAATATTTACTGTAACCTAGTCCCTGATCTAAAACAGAAAAAAGGCAAAATCTTCCTACCTGAGACTCCGGTATTGAGTCGTCCAGGATCCGCTCTTTGGCCACAGATCAGAAAGTGGCCAGCCTCTTTAAACAACAATTCAGTCAGAGGTCTTTTCACTCAAGAAGAACCATTTTGGTAACTTCTCCTGTGCAGTATTCGACCACCGGTAGACTCTGATCTGCAGCTGCCTGAGGGATTTCCGGTTCGAAGGACCAAACTGTTAAACAAAATCAAGAATTCAATACACAGGAGGTACAGGTTCAAAAGTTTACTAGTGTACACCAGGAGGCAAAAAATGTACAAGTACAAAATTTTGTCTAACATGAAACAGGAAGTACAAAGACTTTATAGTCTTTACATTCAAGTTGTGCACACCTTACTGACGTGGTATGTCACAGGGCATCTACATCACTTTAGCTTACAGTCCTCTATTCATAAAAACTGCTGATGCTGTATATTTTAAAAAAGTTTTCCTCTGGTAACAATATGGCCTTGCTATCCACCTGGTCAGACATAATGTCTTTCTGTAAAGTTACTTCTTCAAGGTTTCACATCAGTTCGAATACAATAGCAGATTCAATCTTCTAATACACATCTTTGTTCACTGTTACACTTTCCCACCAGCTGCATGCTATCTTAGTAACACATATACAAAGCCAAATCATCCCAGCAGGAAAGAGCAGAAGATTTCATTATTTCACATATTTAATTTCCTGACCCAGCAGATAATCACTTGTGAAAAGCATAAACATTAGAACTTGCTAAGCAAGCAACTGCCAGGGTCGGAGGTCAATTTGTTACAAGCCACACTGCAGTTTCAAAAGTACTTGCATTTACACATGAATTTATCCTTTCTGTTATATGATTAATAGAATAAAATGCATTACATACTACTTTGTTTTTAAACAAGTATTTCACATATATTTAAATACATATTTTTCTAACAGTATGTACAGCTATCTAAAATGCTAAACATTTTTACAGTATAGTCTTCTTCTGTCATGATGACCCTTGTCGGGCTGCATAATTCTAACCCCTGCCTCCCTGATTAAATTTAAAGCTATCCTTTCATCCAGGGAAACATTAGACACTGCATTTCTATTATGTGTATTCGAAGTCAAAGTACTTCGTAAATCCATTTTACACATTTTGTCAAATAAAACCAAAACAGGATGCAATGGTGGTAATTAAGTACTAGCGACATGATAGTTGTTAACTTTAGTCATATCCCCACCAAATAAAACATTAAAGTTCAATTTTCTCATAAAAAGTTTAACATCAATTGATGTTTTGGCTAAATCAGCCTTGTTAGTAGGTACAAAAGGGTCTATATTAGATGAACGAAAGTTCATCTTAGCAAACGCTCACATGAGTGAATATTGCGGAACTCGAAACTGCAATTGCAAGATCGCAGTACAGTGAAGATGGGAATATATATCGGAGTTGGGATATATATTTAGGGGGATGTGGGGGGTGCAGCCTCCCACAATTGCAGTTTTGAGTACCTGGATATTCGCTCATGTGAACGTTCACTAAGGTGAACTTTTGTTCATCTAATATAGTGTTATATTATATAAAGTGTTAGCTTAGCGAATAGCTCTAATATAGCAAAAGATACAAAAGGTACAAAAGAGTTAGCTTAGTGAATAGCTCTATTAATAGGGAGTCAATTTGCACTTCAGTATAATTAAAAATCTTAAAGTCTCTACTCAAGTTGTACATAATTCTATAGTTTGCACTCGGCAGCAACGACCGCAAGAGTTTACACACAATGCCCAGTCCGAAAATGTTAGAAACTTGGATTATGCTTCTGTGGTCAAAAGACAGAGGCAGTCTTATGAATCTAACATGGAACAACATGGACATTTTCGGAAGGGAGCCTCCCACTACAACTTGAGACAGAACATCAGTCGTCCGAACATTACAACAATTTCAACAAGCGGGGGAAGAGAGGAAGGTAACAGACATTAGTTTTCCTCAAGAAGGTGAGTGTAGAATTATGTACAACTCGTGCAGAGGATGGTGGTTTATTCATCATGTCAGAAGAAGACTACACTATAAAAATGCTTAACATTTTAGATAGCTGTACATACCAAGAGAAGTCAAGAAACAAACTTAACCAAGCATATACTAGAATTCGTTCCTTTTTGAATGATTTGTTTATTGAGGGTCGAATTGATATTTCATATATATATATATATATATATATATATATATATATATATATATATATATATATATAAATATAGATCCATCCATCCATCTCTCCTCAACCCCTTTTCCCATTTTTGCACATGGGGTCAAGGTGTCACTTCAGCAGTGGCATCTAGACATCTAGTGACATATAGTGGCATATAATGTCATCTAGAGCCAAGGTTTCCACCACTGGGTGTATAACTCTGCCATGGAAATTTATCTGTACCACATACTCACACCTAAGACCAATTTAGAGTGTCCAATCTACCTGCTGCATGTCCTTGGAATGTGGGAGGAAACTGCAGCACCTGGAGGAATCCCATGCAAACACAGGGAGGACATGCAAACTCTGCACAAAAGGCACCCCAGCTGTGAAGTGAACTGGGGAATCTCTTGCTGTGAGGCAACAATGCTACTATTTTTAGGCTCCCTATTATGCTGTTGCAGATGGAGGTTGTCAAATGCGTCTTTGTCGAACTGAAAAGTGCAAAAAGGCAAAATAGCAAAGCGGCTTTTCAGCGAATTCTTTCCCCTGGAAAAGAATTTGTTTGGCCGCTTTTACTACTTTGCCTTTATGGCACTGTAGTGTGATCTCGGAGTTGGTATATTTAAGTGAGGGGTGTGTGGGGGGGGTACAGCCCCCTATGTCGGGGGGTGTGGGGGTCGAAGACCCGCACATTATGTAATGTTTTATATTTTTTTTCTCGGAACAGAGATTTTTTTTTTTCCCTTGGAAAAAAAAAATCACTGTTCTGAGGTGTCGACGTTGTAAGCTTTCACTTATATGGGGTTATTATGTGTCGTTCGCTCTTCTGAGTGTGTGATATCATAATATAGACCCTATTTTTGCATATGAACATCACTGATTTTGATTCATATTTTTTTTTGGCTTGCTCCTCATAAAATGCATTGTTCTCTGTCACATTATTCAGGATTGTAGTAGTTAGTCTGTCTTTCACACTTCATATTCGGGAGAAAACATATGTTAAAGGGACAATCCCGGAGTGTAAAATTCTGACCTAAAGAAACTTGTCCTGATACCTCCCAGTTGTTACCACCGACTTATCACATCATCATCATCCCTACTCCTTGTTTCAATTTACTTTGTGCAACCCTGTTTTCATTCTCTGTGGTGAACACAATTAACAATATTCAGTTTCTGTCAAAGCTTTCAGTCCCCTATCACTGGGAAACAATGGGGTTATGTGATGCATACATGTGTGCGGACAATTTTAGATTCAGTAAGTGTCGCTTAGTGGAGCACAAGTATGTGCAAACAAGGAAAGTTCCATGGAATGCTAATTACCTCAAAAGTGGTTGAATCTTATGTAAATGACCCAGGTGGAGCGATCCAAAAGCAGAAAGGTGTCCGTGTAGACTCCATGTCAGTGTCCATAGTGTACACAGAATTTTTCCATGTACAGGAGTCTACACAGAGAGAACAGGATGTAAAAGTCCACAAATATGGACATAACTCCTCAGAAAATGTTAGATCATAGACATATATGTGCAAAAGGTACACTGTGGATGTCTGAAAAAGGAAGGAAATATGTAAAATAAATAATTGTTGTTGTTGTGTATTTCGACTTTTCCCAGTTAGGGGTCACCACAGTGGAACTCCGGTCCGCTAATGATTGGCAGTAGATTTTTACGTGCTGAGTTGCTGGCCCTGACGCCCAACCTTCAACAAAGGTACGCCCATTCATGCATGTCTCTACACAGAAGACGCTCTAGCTGAGAATCGAACAGGACAACGTCTTACTGTGAGGCGACAATGCTACCGCAGCACCACCGCCACAGTTCATGTAAAATAAATAATAATTTTTTAAATAATTTTGGCATGTTTGCCTAGGTGCCACAGTGTGCATGCATGCTTAACATAAATTAAAAAAAAGATATTTTAAATATGGTTTTCACAAATATACTTTAAGACCTTGCATTGTGTCCATACAATGGTGCATAAGTGCTGCCACCAAGTTGACATGGCTATGAAGTGTGTAGTGTCTAGGCTGTCAGCAGGGATATGCATGCAAATGAGGTGGATTTTCTGAATTGATAAAAGGAGCAGCCATGTTCGCATATCCTCTTTCTGTAGGCTCCTACACAATGTTGATATTCCCAGAGAATGTGGATGATATCTGGGGTGTGTGTCTTATTATATTTAGGATTTTTTGTTCACACCTGCACATGTTTGTGCAGCACGACAGATAGCATAGCATGTTTGTGCATACAGATTACTCATGTGACAGTGATGATATAGGCAGCAATCAATCAAAATCAGATATCTTTAATAAATATTTTGCACAAACTATGCTGCACACCACAGCACACTGCAGTGCAGTGAACAATAAAATAGGGCATTTAAATTATGTTAATTATATCCTGGTCAGGTGAACTGCATCATAATTAGCCAATCCCACATGGTGGATATAAAGCAGAGCTGTATAAAATATGCATACACCCTACATTCTGATTTTCCCTCAGTACTCTGAGCCATTAGAGTAGACTTGGAAATTTTAACTGAGATAATGCTAGGGGCTGCTGCAGGTCTGCTACATCTGTATGTGCTAGATGCTGAAATCAGTGTTACTGGTGCTGCTGACAATAAGCCTACAATAAGAAGAAGAGTGTTTAGGCTTAGGGTAACCTTCCAGGAGTTACATGAGCTGAAGATTTGTACAGTGCTACAAGGTGGATAAAAACATATTACAAGAACTCACTGAGCTCTGCCATCCTCAACTCAGAATCAGAGCAAACAGAGGGGAACCCATCCCATTGGAGACAAAGGTATGTGTAGCCCTTAGGATACTAGCTACAGGTTCTTTTCAAAGATCAGCTGGGGACAGGTTGGGGTGTCAAAAGTCATCTGCATCCAGGACACTCCACCAATTCCTGGATGCTGTGCTTCCACATGCCAGTGAGGACATATCTTTTTCCCTTACCTTTGAGGTGAGGGTCAGCAATATGCAACACTTCTACTGTGTAAAACACTACCCTGAAGTACTGACTGCCATAGATTACACTCATGTACCCATCAAGGCACCACCTGGTGAGCAAGGTACAGTCTATATTAACTGCTAGGAGTTCCACTCCATCAACTGCCAGGTCATGTGCAATGCAGAGGGGATTATCCTCAATGCGTGTGCTGGCAAACCTGGCAGTTATTATGACTGCCATAACTGGCACACATCACAGCTGTACCAGATGTTTGATAGGGTGGACATTCTACAGGACCATTTACTGGGGGACGATGGCTATGCCCTGGAACTGTGGATGATGACACCCATCAGAAATGCATACACACAAACTAGAATACCATAACGAGACAGACACACAAACATCATAGAGTGTGTGTTTGGGCTTCTGAAGTCACAGTTCTGTTGCCTCAATATTTTTGGTGAAGCCCCATAGTATACTCTAGCCACATGTGCACAGATATTCACAGTATGTGCTATGCTACACAATCTGATCCTGTGGAACCAGCTGCAGCAGGATCAGCAAAGAGGAGGGATACACAGCCCTCCATCAGTGCCTTGGCCACCACAGCTGCAATCACAGAAGGACCTGGAGGAGGAACCGCTTGCTGATGTCCCTGTAGGCAGACATAGGCATGTCCAGTACACCCTGACTTTGGCTAAGAGGCAAAACATAGCATTTTCACTGATAAAATAGGGACCTAGGGACTAACACCTCACTCTTACTCAAATGCAGATATTAAAATTGATACCAGGCAACTCACACATCCTGTACCTATCCATGTATTGGCTGTGTACTGCTTGCATCAGACAGAGTCACCCCTGAACTACAGTTGTGTCAATTGCTGCATTTGCAGGGTAAGTCCATAAACTATAATGGATTATTATGATATATTAGTGTATCTATGGACCAGGTACATTATTCAATGAACTACGGTGGGTTAGTTGGACAGAAATGACATCCACAATAGACTACTGATACCCATTCCACTAACATGTTTCTATTTCTATTCAGTATGCCTCATGCATGGAATATTCATGCAGTCTTACTACAACAGATTACTGGTACATCATGGAGGGGACATGTTAGACAGTCAGGTTAAATGATACTCAGACTGTCATGTATCCCAGCAGAACATGTGGTGCTGTTCTACCAACCCCATCACAGCACTTTTACCTTGTAACTGCTTTAATGGTAACTCACCAATGGTATATGAGCATTTCACTCAGTGTCAGGACAGTACTATAGAAATTGATCATACATTTTATGTTTTAGGTAAGAGAGGAATAACTAATATACATATTTATTCAGGTGACTGTGTGATAAATGACCTCTGTCTGTCAAGCAACTTCTGAGGCTTAAAGGACTAAGGCAATCACCCTGTGTGATGGTGTTCATATTTCTTTTCTAGAAGTATCCACTTGTTTTGGATGTAGAGTATCAATAAGTTGTGTTCTACAGACTATCAGTCTGTTCGTGCTGTACTATTTTAACTGCTGTCACATATTAATTATATAAATCAACTTTACAAAATCTTAGCCAATGTGAGAGAAGTACAGCAGTGCAGAAACAGGAACAGGTGTCATATTGTGTAATACGCAAAATCCCGGACTGGCGTACAGCTAGGTGTGTGTTGGAGTCAGTTTATAACTAGCCAGAACTCCCACTGAGCATGCTGATACACTTAGTTAAGCTGAGTGCAAATCTGTTGACACCCACAAACATATATATATATATATATTTGTTTTTCCCTGTTATAAACATAAATATATATATATATATATATATATATATATATATATATATATATATATATATATATATATGTATATATATATCTTGTATATGTGTGTGTATGTCTGTATTGCCTTACATACCCAGATTGTGGTGATTAAAGCTGCACTGTGACACATATATGATGTTGGTCAAAGGACCAAAAGTAAGGGCTCAACAGTAGATAATGAACTTACTTACAGCCACCCCCCCCATGCCTACTGGATGTCTTCACACATATACCAACAAGTGAACAAGTTGTATAATGTTGTGCACTCATGCATTGACAGGGAAAATTGTTTTTAGCCACATGCTTGCCCATCCAAATGCAAACAGACACATATGGCCAGAATGGCTACTGTTGCCACATAGCTAGGATAAAAAGGCAGTTGTCTGACTGCTAGACTGCAGAAAACAGTAAGAAGGAATGTCACTTTGCAGGCCGCACATGCTTTTCAACACAGACCTTGTGTAAGGAGTTTACCTGCAGTCATTTACAAAGGAGACTTAAGCTGTGGCACATGCGTTAAGTACTGTGATCTCTTGTGTCTAAGACTAGATAGGTAGGGGTACTAATCTCACTCCACCCCACTATCTGTGTTTGTATGTGTATGCGCATCCCCCTGCAAAACAAGTGTAGATCCCACACCAACTTCCAAAATGCAACGGATATGCACATTTTAACCCTTGCAGTTGATGCAAGTCTCCAAATTCCTGTCTTATACAAGGTCTGCAGATATCATCTACCATAAAAATACCAGCAGTCATCTTAATGGCAGGCTTAAGCCATAGCACATGTGTTAAGTATTGTGATCTGTAGTGTGTAAGAGTAGATAGGTAGGGGTTCTAATCTCACTCTAGCCCTCTTGCTACATATGAGCATTTCCATATAAAACAAGAGGAAGTGTTTTGCACTGTTAGCCATAGCAGGTGACACAGGCCTTAAAAGTCCTCTCCTCCAAAAGGCCTGCTTATTTCATCTAGCATAAGAGTACCTAAAGATATGTTAATATCAGATTTGAAGTGTGGTGCATGCGTTACTTTTTGTGATCTGTAGTGGGTAAGAATGGAGAAGTAGGGGTTCTAATCTCATTGTAGCCAGCTTGGAGTGTGTGTGCTCTGCAGTGTCCTATAAATATTAATTGGTAGTGATACCATTCTCACTGTAGCCACATTGGTGTGCAGATGTCAGTCAGACCATTTTACACCGGCCTATGGGAATCATACGATCATTGGAGTTTAATATTCTAATGGCTGAAGGACCCTTATAATCCTATCTAAGTTCTTACCCTTATGTACATGATCAACAATTATTGCCCTGTCCAAGGGGAACACAGGCAGAACCTGTGGTGAACTTATGTTCACCAATTCAATAACAAAGATTGCATCTAAAGAGGGCCAATGAGGTACACTGAGGTGCACTGTTTGACATTAAGAGGGAGTCTGTTGCAAAGGTTTGCTAACCCTTGTAAACATATCTCTCCCTCCAGCATGTTTTATTGATGTCACATACCAGGTTAACGTCCTTACAGAAAGTAATCCATGTACCATTTGACTTACTGCTATGCAAAATTACCAATAAAGCAGGGTCACAGATTGCCTCGTATGCAAGGCAGAAATCTCCTGTGAGTAGTCTGTATGACACAGACTAAAGTTACAGTGATTTCAGACAATCCCCTAAGGACAGATGCTGAAGACTTGAATTTCTTTTGTAGGGAACCTTTGTAGTCTCTGCAGTTGTCATTGGTGCTTGAAAATGTGCATAACAAAATGGCCATTGCACTCACATATTGACCTGATGAGTGAAGAGTACCTGGAGGTTATAACTAATTCATATTCAGAACCCAGTGCCCTCAGTTATGACATAAGCAAGATATAATGCCATTTTTACAATTGTGGAGACATAGTGATCTAAGGTAAGGTAGGTATAAACCTGTGTGCCCAGGTCTGTGTGCCCATGTCTCTCACCCCTAAGTGTATACTTAAGGTGCTGCTATTGATGTGCTATGTAACAGGGGCATTGCTTCTACTGAAAGGAATGATACTAAATATATTTCCATGGAGTTTAATGCCATGAGTGTGTCAACAATCATTTAGTCATGCATGACAATCTTGCAGGATATTGACGTAATTTGGACAGTCTATGACTGGTCCCAGTTTGCAGGCATCAGAAAATATTGTCAGCCATAGATATTCAGTTTGTGTTTGCATGTTGGATACATGGATTCCAAACCTTAGAGGACCTAGGACTGAACCCTGTGGAACACCAATGGTTACAGATCTGCTGTTTGAGGTGGATACCACTATTCTGACTATATGAATGCTATCAGTGAGCCAGTTAGTGACCCTCTAATGATATTACTGTTGATAGCTAGCTGGGTGCATTTGTCAATGACGCCTGAGGGGGGGATAGTGTCAAACAACTTGGCTAGGTCCAGGTGGTTGTATGCACAGACGTCCCCTCACCCAGGTCATTGGTGACTACCTCATGCATGTTCACCAGGTTTAACAGGCATGATCTCCCTATAATAGATCCAAACAGTGTAGAGTCAAGTGTTTTCAGATTGCCTATATCTTTGTTGATACGCTGCATGATGAGTTGCTCCATGGCCATACAGCTATGGCTTGTCAGGCTAATAGGTCTATAGTTCTTGTGGTCAGTGAATGCACCACCTCTCTGCAAGGGGATAAAAGTGGCCTGATTTCTGTTCAGCTGGGATGTAGCTGGTGGTCACAATGTGATTGCAAAGAGTTTCCAATAGGGTTGGTAATCCATGTTAGATACTATGTTGGATGTAGCCCGGGATGTTAGCAGGTGCAATAGATGCTGTGTCTGTCACCTTAGAGAAGCCATTTAGTACCTGGTCTTTATAGATACAAGGTGGGGGACAGGTTGTGGGGATGTCATGGTGTACTTGTGATGGGAACATGGGAGTGCAGTTGTCACAGAACCTGTCAGCCGACAGGTTAGCTATGTCTACAGGCTCATTATATATGGTATCATTATGTACGAGTTTGGCAACAATGTGGACCTTTCCTTTTATGTTACATGCATAACTACACAATACCTTGTGTTTGTCCTTTGTGGAGAAGGCTAATTTAGCCCCATACTTGGTTTTGCAGGACTTCACAACACTTATTTGCTTGTTTAAGCAGAGGAGGAGTGTCACCATTTTAGGGGGGGGGCTCCCTCCTAATGTGAGATACCAATGTCTACCTCTTATTGTAAAGCCTGCTAATGGCAGTTGTCGACAAGCAGGTTTGCTCTGCCATGAGAAGCTTGTTTTTCCCCTTTCATGTACAGGTGAGTCAATGCATCTGTACAGGTGCTTGTATAAAGTATTGGTGTAGAGCTTGGCATAATTGTTTTTTCCATCTGAGTAGCGTGGTACAGCCAAGCTATTTATGCCATCGCATAGTAGGTTATAATCTGCTTTGTTGAACTTTATTACTTTATATGCTGCAAAGGGGGTGTCAGGTGTGATACTTACTTTGAATGACACCAATTTATTGTCAGATCTCACCAGGGGAGGGCCTCACAATGGATGTTGTTCAGTGGTCAACCATATTGGTAAGCACTCGATCAAGTATGTTGTCTCCCCTTGTGTGGATGTCAACCCACTGGTCCAGAGCATTGTAGGTGAGGAAGTTGACTAACCTCTTGGCAAGTGAGTTTGAGCACGAATAATCTACACAGTTGGTGGGTAGTTATAGTCAACCAAAACCATCTTGTTTTGATGTCTTAATAGACTCAAGTGGATCCATTTAAGTACAGTGGGTGTCCTGATTCATGGGGCTGCTCCTGTAGCTGGAAATGGCTTGATTAGGTGCCCTACAAGCAGTCAATAGCACCTGCAGTTGCTCCAGGTAATCACACTGTCTAACCAATCTGAATGTTATCTATCCTTAATGAATGCACCACCTCCTTTACTTTGCACACTTTAAGTTTGAGGTCTAAACATTTGGAAAGAGGTGTAGCCTGGTATGGCTGTGGTGCTCTCCACAGCCTTGACCTAGGTGTCTGTGACTGCACAAATGTCTGCATATTCCAAGGTGGGGAGAGCTTCCACTGAGTGGTATTTTGTGGGGACATTCCTAACATTTAGCAGCATAACCATGATGTTGTTTGTAGATGAGGTTTTCACATTGAAAAGTGTTTCCTTGTGACACTGCCTAGAAGGTGGTGTATGGGGTTGGCAACAACCTTGGTCAGTTGCCAATATCCCAGGAGTGACAGATGAAGACCATCTACGGCAAATCATTGAGGTCTGTTGAGCAAGTAATCCTAGGTTGACATATAGTGAATCCCCTTACAGTCACACCACACACTACGGCAATTATTGACATCAGTCATTTCTGTTTGTATGGAGGCATCACTCTAGATGACAGTAAAATGCAGATCAAGGCCAAGAGCATACTTGCCTGAGACACATAATCTGTCAGCCCAGTCATTTCTCTGCATGCAGTCCAGAGCGGTATGTCTGAAGTTGTACACACCAACAGGAACTATGACGTAGTCATAACTGTACTTGATGGTGATAGACTTGAGTGCATGTGTGATATGACATATCCTGGCACCTTACAGAAAGCTGACTGTGACCTTTCCCTTATGTAGCCTAGTGAGAGGCAGATCAATGTGTCTCATGATGTAATCACCTATGAGTAATTTGTTTGATTTTGTGTTTTGATTTAGGTATTTCACTGATGAGCTATTATGATTATGTGTAGTGAGCTTGTGTTTGTGTTTCTGAGGTGTCTGGTGTTTAATTATGTGTCTGGTGAAGACTTCTGCACATGTAGATATGTGTGATGTGGGTTTGGGTGGGTTAGAATGTGCTCCTTTGAGGCATTTACTTCTCTGCAGGCACAGCCACTGTCATTGGCCTCTGACTGACTACATTTGCAGAAGATTGCAAATTAGGAGCTGTCATTGAATCCACACTGACTCAGCAGTTATCCAGGATGGGCTGACACAGCCATTCAGTTGTTGTCAGAGGAATAGACTAATAGTAAATGCCAAGGAATGCACAGTACTATCTCTTGGGAAGTCATTCACCCCTGGTAACTAACGTATTGACTGCACACCTCCAACAGCTGACCCAGTAGTCAGGGATTACAGACACATAAATAGTGATACAGGTTGGTAATATTTGGGGATGCATTCTATGTTATGCAACCTATAAACAAAGGTGTGATATGTAAATCCAAGACAGTCATTGTTCCAGTGTGTTCGGCATTCATCACACCTTACATTGATGCAATGCCACCTTTGGTGTGTAAGTAAACAGGCATATCTGACAAATATCACATCCAAAGAGGTTCCACATTAAACTGATACACAGTGTATGTAACACGTCCTACGCAGACCGCATCAAGCCTGTAACTGTGTAGTCTGTCTCCAACATACTTTGGAGTGAAGGTGTAGTCCTGCCATGTAGAGAGGTGTCAGACCCCACTGTGTACTGCCTGCATAACCTAGAAAGGACAAGCACAAGAATTACCTCACCTACACACCTACACATTAATTGTGGTATAAACAGGACATGGTAGACAGACAGGCCCAGACACTAGACCCAATATGTAACAGGCTCCCAATGCATGTGAAGCACAGTTCTGCCCTAATGCAAATCATGTGCAAGTTACACGACAAGATGGGAACATGACATTTATAACTGCTTTAGGAGAAATGGACACAGGGAAACCGGGGATGGTTCACCTCTCACACCCTGGCTTGTCCACATGTCAGCTCTCAAAACCCTGCTTGCACTTATCAAGGGTATCAGACCTTGTTGGAGCTTAGGGATGCACTACAGGGATGATAGACGTCCTTCTTTTTGTTAGCCTATTATACACATATGAACCCATGGAGCCATGCAACTATACTGTTTTAACTTTCTGATGACATTTTTCTTCTGTGTTGTCATTCCATCTTGTGCTCTGACATTGATGGGTTTATTGTACATGCGATCCCATAGGTATGTCCTACACAATTCTGAAAGTGAAATGTAAACAGTGCCATAAGACACCTTTCATTGTGTGACTACATAGCCATTACAACAGCATCCAATGTAACATACACAAAATAATGTGGTTTACACATTACAAATGGCAGAATTCAAACTGTTTGACTGATCAGTACAAGTAGCATGTCAAAGGCAACAATGGATAAAACAAATACATATTATTTAGATAGTCACCCTGTGCATTAGACACATAGCTTCATATCCCTACATTGATGACAATGATGACAGGAGGGTGGCCGTGGTGGTGCAGCGGTTAGCATTGCCACCTCACAGCAAGAGGTTCTCCAGTTCAATCCTCAGCTGGGGTGCCTTCTGTTTGGAGTCTTCATGTCCTCCCTGTGGTTGCATGGGTTTCCTCCGAGTGCTCTGGTTTCCTCCCACATTCCAAAGACATGATGTAGGTGGATTGGGCACTCTAAATTGGCCCTAGGCGTGAGTGCATGCATGTGTGCTTTCTGTGGAAGGTTGGGTGTTGGGCTGGCAACTCAACACCGTAAAACTCCACTGTCAATCATGAATGGACAGGTGATCTGCTGTGGTGACCGCTAACCAGCAAAAGCTGAAAGAATAATAATAATAATAATAAGATGACAATGATGACAGGAATGTGGCACAGGCACCAACACTTGCACAGGGTGTTGTATGGTGATGCAGGAGGCCTAGGCTGACCGAATAGGTTGGCAAGCATGTATGTCAGGCAGAAAGGGGAACAGGCAAGTTGTACCATGTAAATTTGGCATGTGTGCCTGTAGGTGACCTGAGTGTGACAGTAGTGTGTATGTGTTTGCGTGAACACAGCCAAGCTCAATGCAAGCACTATATGAATGTATGTTAGACAGCTTTGAGCCATGCATGGTAGAGCTGACAGTTCATCTCCACTCTTGAACATGAGAACTGGTTCTGCACCTCCATGCCCAAGGTCAGATGCTGGGCTATTATCTGAGGGTGACTGCTGTCTGCTGGGACCGTGTCCTCCACAGGAATGCCCTGGACCATGAGCCCAAGGCCTGCCACATCTTGGTGTGGACAGCACAATCTTCTCTGGAGCATTAGATGTACTGCCACTATGGGAGCGTAATTGTGCATTGCCGCATAGACTCTCAGCAGATGTAGTTGCTGACCTATATCCACAAATCCAATGCTCAACTCCAACCAGACTTTTCATCACAGACAATGTACGTTCCAAGGCAGATAGTGTGTTATCTGTTTCAGGCCAACGTCTTTCCACTGTGTGAGTCAACCGATCCAGGGTATCAGCAATGCCGTGGAGGCAGTCATGAATGTCAGACTGTTCTGCATCCATGAAGATTCATCTGGAGTTCCTTTTGGAGCATGCCTGTGCCTCCATGACAGCCCTAAACATACACTGAGTGACACGTGATGAGAAACCTGCAACAGGTTGTGGAGAGACAGCAGGCCTCCTACCAGCACCCCTATCAATCCATCTGTGTGGAACCTCACCAACTGTTTGGCTATGGCCAGTGTCAACACTCACTGCAGCCACTGTAGCCATACTTCCCTGTTCAATGGCCCACCCTCTGACTGTGCAATATCTGTGGTCTCAGGGGACTGAGTATGCATTGGCATACTGAATGTGTATGGTGATAATGACGGTGGATGAGGAATGTAAATCTCTGTGACAGATTCAACTCCTACAACCACCAGCTGTGCCTCACTTTGGCCACCATCATCATCAGTCTGAAGAGCCACTGACTTCAGGTTGTGAAGGGGACAATGACTAATCTCCTAGGTCACCTATTATATAAAGAGGAAAGCAACACATTAATAACTGCACAAATATGCTCTGCAGTACTATGTTTCAACATATGTTAAGCTGTATACACTGTTGTCACTATTACAGAGTTGTACAACCCACAGTTTGAGATAGTAGAACCTGAGGTCATAAATTCTAACCCACATTTTTAAATATTTCAAAATAACAACCCTTTAAACTGGACTCTAATGAGCAATACATAAGTTATTTACATTGCTGACTTTCTGCAGAACTCTGACCAGTTTACAAGTATGGCCATCTGATAAGTCCTGTCAATACTGTGAAATCAATCACTGTGGTGACACCTACAAGGCCTAGGTATGACCACAGTATGTACAGTCAAAACATATTTCCACATTTTTAAATCATGCAGACAGTACATGTATCCGGCCAACAGGCATGAGATGACACTTTAGCTAATACCTTGAAGTAAATATACATCTTGACAAAAAAATTTTGTGTTTACCAGTGGTAGGAGCACAGCCTCTTCCTATTTTTGATGGTCCTGAAAAAGAATTGAAGGAGAGGTAATGTAAACAGCACCACATGTTACAATATAACATTGGTTGTATGTCCAAATATTCCCCCAGTTACAGTAGCTGCTATGATAACTGGTATGTGGGTCGCAATCTCTGCCTGAGCTTAAAACTGCAGGTAATCTACTTTCCTCCATCCCATAAAACACCTGACACCCATGTAAATATATGTACAGCCTGACATGCTACAGTATTCTGATGCTGATTTAACTAAACATACCTGGATGCTTCTCTTGGGTGGAAATGGTGGTACCCACATCCACAGCAAATGCTGTGATAGAAGCCTGGGAGCTGTTCTGTGTTGCAATGTTCACCAGGAATTTCTCAGCAGCTGTCAGAGGTTGTTCCACTGCAGACCCATCACCAGTGACCTGATAATTCCTGACCACATGTGCTGCCCTTCTGCATGCTGAGTGGATCATGTCTGTGGCACTGTGTTGCACCTGCTCAAATGTGAGATTCTCATGCTCCACAGCCTGCCTATTTGACCTCCCTCTGGACAGCAGGACTTGGTAGTGTTGTCGTAATGACTGAATTATGAGGTCATTCTCCACCTCAGTAATAGGTGGGCAATATTTGGGGTACATGTTATCACCTGAAATATAAAATAATGAGAACATGTCAGGATCACATACATGGGTGTACAGTATGTACAGATACAGCAATTAGGGGAAGGCTATCAGTATTCCCCGCTTGATTACACATCTCATATGCAACAGTGTAGCAATTATGCAAAGGGTGTGGAGGCAACTAGGATAGTTGCAATAGCGAACTACACCTGCTTGTACCATAACAGATAGTCACATTTGATCACACACCCAACACAGAAGTCCACTTGCAGTGTTTCTCATAGCAGGAAAGTCTCCCGATAACATATGTCTATAGTTCAGTGCCAAAACATAGCTGTGCAATATTACAACTGCCAACAAAGGCAGTGTCCAGGAAACCTGTGTCCCTAGTTAACAGACAACATTAAATCCTTGCTGTAGTCTACATCCTCTGTAGGTGTTACACAGCTGCATGGCATGTCACCGGTACAGTTCTAAGAAAGGCTTACTGTTGTAATCCCCATTCCCCCTAAGTATATTAAAACATACTACATGCATCATGTTGAAAAGAAATGGTCACATACCTGATGGAGTATAGTACTCCTCTTTTAAAAGATACAGATATGTACGTTTTGTGACAACATGTTAGTAACTGTCATATACAATGGTTTCCCTAGCTAGGAGTTTGCCTTTTAAGATGGTTCTCATCATCAGGTGATTGCATCTGAACCAATTTGTGGTTGAGTAATGCTAACTGAAGCATACACAGCTGATTTGCAGAGCTAAAAGCTAGAGATTGAAACAAAAGAAACCAAATAGAAGCTAAGGCTAAATTCTTTGTGTCTACCAGGTCTTAATGATTACATTTCTTTGGTTCCTATTTTGAAACAAAGAGCTAATGCTATTTAATCAAATTTAATGTTGGCTATTTGTGATTTTTTAACTCTTAGAAAAAGTGTTGAACTGAAATATGATTGTTTTGTTATAAATTTAACAAATTTCATACATATTTTTATTCCATTTATGGTTGACAATAGCTATATCTGTGTTTTTATTCTTATTAGTTTGAAATGTAATTTTAATATTTGATTGGGTTAAAGAACTTTAGAATGTGTTTAGTGTTTAGTGCCTGTAACTGGTTGAATGGGAAGCTTGAGCTTACAAAATGTGCGATTTTTTAATTTCACAATCAACTCTGATGAAGCTTGTAATATTTTAAGGTGAAAGCGCTAAGTTGTTTGGATTCTAAAGTTGTTTGGAGTTTTAACTTGAGGTATTAAATGTTATTCCACTCATTTCTTGGTTTGGTTTGTTTGTTTTATTTTATTTTATGGTGTATTTTGCCCTTCAGGCATTTGTTTTTTTTTTGTTTTTGTTATTATATTTTGATATACAACTTCGTGACTGAGAGGGTTCCGTTTTTACCTTATGATGGAGGCTCTTATTGGTGAACTTATTTCTTCTGTGTAGAAGTTGTCAGCTTTATTAATTCAAGGAAAACCAAACAATGGTGCTGATAATACATTGACCAGCACACAAGCTGAACTTTTCACTCTCCATACTTCGTTGCTAGGGGAGACGAGTACTGGCAACACAGCGACCAATTACAATCAAAGGAAAGGATGTGACATCACTGACTAGCTTTTGGCTCCAAAAGTTAATTTTACAGATGCAAGCAAGGTGAGGAACAGCATGCCGTCACTGAAAACAACAATTGATTAACTTTGAGAAATTATGTAAAAAATACAGGTCTTTACAGCTCAATAATGCCTTTTTAAGCAAGTCGCTAATGTTAAAGCAAGTCATAAAGGGGTCACGGCTTTGGACGCAACCACTAGGGACTGAGATAGGCTCTATGATGCTTCGTGAGCTTGTGGGACATTTTGACAGGCGTGGATTTGAGATGATGGATATTATTATAAAGAACAACCAAAGAAAGTTGACTATTATTCAAAATGAATCAACAGAACCACGACTTGCTGGGTAAAGTGCTCCTCAGAAAAACTATATACTCAGCAACAAAACACAAAAGGAGCTCACCAATGCTGATGTTAACAAAAACTCTCTTCCTTTTTCTTACCTTGTTCTGCGGTGACCATGCTTTTTGTTCGAACTGCCATTTTCAATTCTGTAGATTTTAGTAAGAGCTTAAGCTCCGCTTCAATAGTATTAACTTCAGCAATTAAAGTCTTTTCTATCAAGCTGTATTGTTCAACAAGCAATTTAATGTAGCCATAGCTCGTATCCAAATTCAATTTCTGCCACTTACATAACAAGTCCGGATAAGTAGTTCCAAAGGTTGGCATCTTCAACACCCTCAGACCTCTAGGAACTACTTGGAAGCTTAAACATGCTTCCATGTGCTGTTTCTGCCACGGTATGCTTTTCAATTTCTGAAGTTTGTTTTCAAGCTTCCTCGTTATTAATATAACCTCCATATTATGTAGCGTATTCACAGTGGCTTCTCCATTAGCAGTTAATTCCTTCGTGGTAAGTTTTAATAATGGATTAGTAGTGACACAAGTTAGACCACTGAATAAAGGTCCATGCATAGACTGTGGCATTTCAATTTCATCCAAAACTTCAATATCATCAGCCATGTCCCAGCAGCAATGTAAAAATGCAACCAAATGCTACTGAATCAACAGAACCACGACTTGCTGGGTAAAGTGCTCCTCAGAAAAACTATATACAATTCATTCATCACATCACACTATTAATAAGAAATGCATGCGTAAAAAATTCATATATGAAATATATATAAATATAAAAATATATAAATATATATAAATAAATATATATGCATGTTGTATATCTACATATTCCTCATGAAAAATGCATATACATATAAAAATATATATACACACTTATAAAAATACATATAAACACTAACATCTTTAAATATTATTAATTACTATTAAAAATGAGTTCTATCCAATAGCAAGCTTTAATGTTTATAAGGTCTCGATGCTAAGAAAGGCTTGAGTGAGACCTTATCATTTAAACCATATGCTTTATGTGCTTGTAGCCTCATTATCCATCTACATTCTATCTCTTCAGTATGGTTCTTAATATCACCTAGTCTGAAACTCTTCTTCGTTAATTCCAAGACCATAAATTTAAAACTGTGTGTCATGCCATTATCCAGGACATGTTGTGCCAGGGCATTATTTGTATTTTCTTTCTGGGGGCGGAGGCAGGAACAAACAATGTCATTGGCCATGACAATCCACGAGTTGGTACAGGCAACATAATGACGTCAGCAGGCAGAGTAGTAGTGGAGGCAATGGTGCATTTGAATGGCGTGGATATAGCTAATACTTCGCAAGCACAGGAATTGAGTGAAACAGTTGATTCAAGTATAAGGGTCGTTAGAAGAAGGGTACCTGATATAACTCCTTCTGAATCTACTGTTACTTCCGATCAAGAAGTGTTCATCAAGGGGAATGGATTTCATTCTTTTCCTTTGCCAATCAGGCAGTTCGAACGAAAAGCATGGTCACCACAGAACAAGGTAAGAAAAAGGAAGAGCACCGAGGAAATGTACGAATTGCAAAAGAAAGTGCTACGACCCATGAACAGGGTTTAGTAGTCAACATTTCAAGGTACAGTTTAATGGAACATGAGGTCTCTGTTTTGAACAAGGGACTTAATTTTATACCTTCTGGTTTCACTGATGTTACTGACATTATAATAGACATTAAGATGTTCACTAGGAATATTAGTTTGAAATTGTTATTTGGTAATCACACATGTAATACTAATGCAGATGATATGAATGGTCTTAGAAAACCTTCGACTTTTACACCGCAATTACACCCTATGTTAGATGCCTTTGAGCATGCATGTGAGAAAGATTTGATAGATTTATATAAAAGGAATGATATCAAACCGGATTTTTTTAATATGACTGAGTGAAAAAGAAGCTATAACAAGTTTACAAAGAAATAATGATATTATAATACGTCAAGCTGATAAGGGTGGGGCGATTGTGATAATGGACCATGATATGTATAGTAATAAGATTAATGACTTATTATCAGATGAACTAACAGGATTATTAAAGATGTACACAGTCATTTATATGATTTACTGCTAAGCAATGTGATAGATGTTGATATATATAAGTATTTTCTGGTAGAAAAACCATTGATTCCCATTTTTAGGGGGCTACCAAAGATCCACAAGGACTTACTCAACCCTCCACTGAGACCTATTGTCTCAGGGATTGGATGGCTCACTGAGTCTATGTCTATTTATTTGGATAAACAATTTAAACCAATCGTGGAGGGGATTAAAATCAATAGTGAAGGATACACAACATTTTCTCGAAAATCTAGCTGAACATAATACATCTAGATCATGTGTGGAGAATGTCATATTAGTGACCTTAGATGTGGTCTCTTTATTCACTTCAATACCCAATCACATAGGGATGGATTATGTAAGGTTAATGCTCATTGAGAAAGACTTCCCGAGTAATCTAGTTATGAAATGGATGTTGATTTTGGACATTGTATTGAGTGACAATGTTTTGATGTATGAAGGCACTTACTATTTACAGCAGAAAGGGGTAGCGATGGGGACCCCTTGTGCTAACTCCTATGCTAACCTGGTTTTGGCATATTGGGAGAGCACTTATGTGTTAGGTAATACTCTATTCCATGATAGTATTAAGTATTATGGACGCTTTGTGGACGACGTGTTTATAGCTTGGAGTGGTACTAAGGATGAATTGAATGATTTTGTCACTTATATAAATGGCACTACAGATTTTTTGAGGTTTGAATGCACATACTCGTTTGACACCATAGAATTCTTAGATGTTAGACTAAATAAGGAATTTAATGGCATAGAGACAGTTATGCATAGAAAACCGTGTTGGAAAAACAGTTTATTACATTGTAATAGCATGCATCCCCAACATGTGTACTCAAATATATTGAAGGGCCAGGTCTATAGAGCATCCAGGCTAACAACACAGGAGGACACGCATCAGGAACAACAGAAGACACTAGCGAAGAATTTTCTAGATAGAGGATACAAGCAAAGAGAGATTAGTGACACTCTTGCAATATGTAGTAAACATAGAATGGGAAAGGGTAAACCTTTCTTTCACAGACAGACAGAAAATATTTCAGATAGAAAGGATTCTGAGATACACAATAAAAATAGATTGATTATTCCCTTTACTAATAGAAATACACTAATTAAAGAAGTCATTAATAATAATTGGAGAATTTTAACAACAGATGAGAAAATAAGGGATTTGGTAGATGTTAGACCCAACATAACTTATAGGAATATGAAGTAATTAAAAAGGCTATTATGTTATGAAAGAAACAGCGTGAATAGTAAGTTTTCTAAAAGGATAGGGACTCATGCGTGTAGATCTTGTAATCAGTGTACATATATTAATAATGAAGATAGGTTCATTCATCCAGTAACTGGACGAGAGTATACTTTTAAGTTTTACGCAGATTGTAGATCCAGAGATTTAGTTTATTTAGCCCAATGCCAAATTTGCAAGTTTTTCTATGTGGGAAAAACAAACAGGACATTACGAGAATGCATTAGGGAACATACATATGCCATTAATAAAGAAAATACAAATAATGCCCAGGCACAACATGTCCTGGATAATGGCATGACACACAGTTTTAAATTTATGGTCTTAGAATTAACCAAGAAGAGTAGCAGACTAGGTAATATTAAGAACCATACTGAAGAGATAGAATGTAGATGGATAATGAGGCTACAAGCACATAAAGCATATGGTTTAAATGATAAGGTCTCACTCAAGCCTTTCTTAGCATCGAGACCTTATAAACATTAAAGCTTGCTATTGGATAGAACTCATTTTTAATAGTAATTAATAATATTTAAAGATGTTAGTGTTTATATGTATTTTTATAAGTGTGTATATATATTTTTATGTGTATATGCATTTTTCATGAGGAATATGTAGATATACAACATGCATATATATTTATTTATATATATTTATATATTTTTATATTTATATTTATATATGTATATATATTTCATATATGAATTTTTTACGCATGAATTTCTTATTAATAGTGTGATGTGATGAATGAATTGTATTTGATTTCATTTTTATTTAATTAGCTGGCATATTTGTTTTATCTGTTGAAAGCAGTGTATATGCAACTTTAAATTTTAATTGCATAATTATGATGATTAGCTAATAGGATATGAGTTGATTCATTGCTCTATAAGGTGTGCAGTATGATGTGCTGCTATTGAAGTTTGATGAAAAGTTTGTGAACGTGAAAGCGCTTACTTTTGGATCCAGCATTTGTTTTGAATATTAAACTCTTGAAGTGAAAACTGGAGTTTTTGTTAACATCAGCATTGGTGAGCTCCTTGTGTGTTTTGTTGCTGAGTATTCAAAATGAGATTACCTTGCTGAACCAGAGCATTGTTAGTGACCTGTTATTTTCTCAATACACTCAAAAGTATCATAAAGTGTTACAGAATTTGGATGAGTTTGTTAAAAATAATATGAAAACTAAATAATGTAAACTAAATAGGGACATGAATGAGTATAAAAATAACTTAGCTTACCCAGTTGGGCATAATGTTAAGTCTGTACAACATGAGGGACATGAGCAAGAGGTGTTCACACACAGTAGCATTCAGGATTCCTTGTTTAACAAGAATGCTAATGTGGATGAGCAATACAGTGAAGGCAAACATTTTTTAGAACAGAACCCCCAATTGAAGAGTCTGAATGCCTGAGAAATCAAAGGAACAGGGGTTTGAGGAGCTATCAGAACAATGGTTATTATAACAGGAGACAACGAGGGGGAGGAAAGAGACTTATGTTGGTCAGATGACTTTTGTGAGACTGATTTTGTACTTATGACTGATGTTTCGAAGAGTGACATCTCTAATGAACCAAATATTAACATGGCATCATGTTGCATTCACAAAAATCAAGGTTTTACTATTTACAATTTTAGTGATTTGACAATAAAAAATGCACATTTTGGCCTACTTAAAAAGGGCATTTCTTTTGTTCCCATTTTTCATCCTGATATTACTGATGTGTTAACCAGTTTGAAATTGTATACAAGGCAACTCAATTTGAGGTTGTTTTTTCATGGTTGGCCTAATGTAATGAATGACACAGATACTTTGCAATATAAAAGTTTTTTATTCCACCCAACCACCCAGACATTTTATTTAAAAAAAAAAAATGTGTGAAAATGATTTTAGGATTATATCAAGGAAAAATGAGAATGTTTTTGTTAACAATCTAACATTTGAAGAAAGAAGAGTACTTACCGGCCTGGCTGGAAACAAATCTTACAGACTAATGCAATCTGACAAAGGTGGGGAAATTGTGAATATGGCCCAAATAGTATATGACATAGTAAATGATTCCTCCATCTATAGTAGGGTTTCAAGAAGCGAGGTCAATAGGGCCTATGCAAATTTTGATTATTGTTTATCTGATGCACTTTTTCAGGGTTTCATTAACCAGGTTAATTTTAGATTTCTCTCAGTAGAAGAACCAAAGATACCTATGACATTTGGCATCCCCAAAATTCATAAAAATTTACAAACTCTACCATTTAAACCTATAGTGACCACTGGAAGTTCAAAAACTGAAACTCTAGTTGCCTATATTAACAGATGGGCTAGCCCTGCTGTTTGGGGAGCTGAACATATACTTAGGGATTCTTGGCATTGCCTTGAGCATTTAAGAGAGCTTAGTGTTGATGATGATTTATCTTTTTTAACCATTAATGTGATCTACCTGTTTTCGGTTATACCCCATAAAGAGGGTGTAGAATTATTTCAAGAGAGTCTGTTGAAAAGTAACAGGGTTGAGGCACACAAAGTGAACATGGCTGAATTTATGGAAATTGTACTTAAGAACAATTTCCTTATGTTTGAATGTGAATTGTTCCATTAAATAGCTGGGGTGGCAATGGGGGCCAGATGTGCCCCAGTTTTTGCCAACCTGGTACTTCTGGAATGGGAGAAACCCCACATCTTTTGTTCCCCATAAATGTCCAGAATCAAACTTTACAATAGATTTTTGGACGATATACTAATTATATGGGGCAAGGGAGAAAGAAGCGTTAGAAGTCGTTAACTATTTGAATGGTACAACATCACTTTTTAGATTCACGAGTGTGTGGAATGCCAATGAGAAAGATTTTCTAGACATACACCTTACTAAATCAGATACCAACGACAGATTGAACGGTAATATCCACAGGAAGGACATCTATTCTAATACTTTACTTGGAGAGTTGTCATCCTTTTCAACAAAGGAGAAGTTTTACCAAGGGCCAGATGGCGAGATTGTCCCAGTTAATTAGTGATGATAAAATATTCTTAAAAGAAATATATATATACCCTGATAGGGATGTCTAGAGAGAGAGGTTATCCATTGAAAATGCTGCTTAATACTAGGTGAGAGATTATTAGGAGGAGAAATACTATTTTTTGTCCTATTCTAAGAATGACAAATGGGCAAATCCAGATGAATATAAAAACAAAAGATTCAGATGTATTAATTTTGTGATATAATTTTTTTGACATCTGCTCTTGTGTCTAGTGTTAACAGACTATGGGATGTATGTTTTGATCAGGAAACAAAAGAAAAACTGGGGATGAGGCCCTTGGTTGTTTATAGTAGAGGAAAGAATATTAAAAATATTGTTGAGGGTTATAACAATAACAAGATGAGACACAAATCTATAATGTATAAATGTGGAGCATGTAGGTACTGCAGGTTTATCAGCAAGGAGCATGTAGATACTGCAGGTTTATCAACAATGGACCATATGTTTGTTAACAGTTATGATAGCTCCTTGGCTTGTCCTGGCAGATGCAGTTGCATCAGGTGGTATATTTGGCAATGTGCACGGCCTTTATGGGGTTCTATGTGGGCAAAACTACACATAGGCTCTGTGATAGGATAGGTGAACATCTAAGGGCTATCAACAAATAAAAATGCACAAAATGTGTCAGTTTTAAAAGCTTTATCTTGTCATCATCAGGGTATACCCCAAAGAAAGAGAGAGAAGCAAAAAGTTAGAGGTTGAAGCTAAACAAACCAAATGGCAGCTAAGGTTAAATTCTATGTATCCACCGGGTTTTAATGACAGCATTTCTTTGGTTCCTATTTTGAAACAAAGAGCTAATGCTATTTAATCAAATTTAACTTTGGTTATTTGTTATTTTTTATCTCCTAGAAAAAGTGTTGAACTGAAATGTGATTGTTTTATTATAAATTTAACAAATTTCATACATATTTTTATTCCATTTATGGGTGACAATAGCCATATCTGCTTTTCATTCTTACACAGCAATTAGTTTGAAATTCAATTTTAATATTTGATTAGGTTAAAGAACTTAAGGGTGTGCTTAGTGCCTGTGATTGGTTGAATGGGAAGCTTGAGCTTACAAAACGTGTTTTTCTTAATTTCACAAACAACTCTAATAAAGCCTGCAGTGTTTTAAGGCAAAAATGCTAAGTTGTTTGGACTCTAAAGTTGTTTGGACTTTAAACTCGAGGTATTAAATGTTATTCCACTCATTTCATCATTTGGATTGTTTATTTTATTTTATTTTATGCTATAGTTTGCCCTTCAGATGTTTATTTTTGTTAATATATCAATATAGCACCATTTAGCTGAGCTTATAAATGCTGCACATTGCACAGCGTAGAGCAAAACATTTTTAAAGAAATGAAAAATGGGAAGATAGGACAGTGGTGAAACTATGAAATGGGGTGTAAGCAGGGGAAAAACATAGGGAAAGGCAGGTAGGTTTGTGCAGGAAGGTTGTAGGAAATAGCCATAGCTATCTATTTCGTGTACAGTAACAACTATGCACTTTAACAGATTTTTTAGGTGAATATGGACTGCCATCAACAGATATAGCGGTGAGGACAACATAAGTGCATTGTCAATCCAATTGGACAAAACTAAGTGTGTCCAGTGGACACGTGTGAAATGGAGAGCTATATATGGGACGATTTTTTTTTTGGAACAGGTCCCCATTTTTTTAAGGTGAGAGTGGAATTTTGGGGAAGGGACATGGGTACATGTGGGGGAGATAATTTGGGAAGGTGAGGAAGCTTTTTCAGATAGACAAGACAGAAAAGACAGCAGACAGGGTTGGTGTGTGACACAAGAGGGGGGTAAACACCTTGGTTAGAGAGAGTGTTGTGGAATTCCAGTCCAATGGACATCAGACACGATAGCTGTGTGACTCAAGTCCTCACCATTGGGACTATCAGCTCTGTACCGTCACTGCTTTTGTGGAGGCAGTGGCCAACGCTGGCACCTGGGGTGAGGATGCCCCACCAGGATGGACAGTATGCTCTCCAGCGTAGGTATGCACTGAGAGTTCAGATCAGCAGCCCGTGCACCATGCCTAGCATTTCTGTATGGGTGACATAATCACCCCTTCCATTTAGACTCCCAGAGGGGGGACCAACCCCAGCCTGTGGGGCAGAACTACCCAATGGCCCAGGTAGTGCAGAGGCAGCAGAGGGGGTGCCACCAGGCTGCATCCCAGATGTGCTGGGCCCTGGTGCCATGGCTGGAGGAGCCAAGGTAGGTAAATCACCTGGAAGCAGCCTACCCTGTCATGCTATAGTAAATTAAATAAAAACATAAGGTAAAAATAAACATAACCAAACAAATGTTAGCATTAACATTAAAGAAGATAAAATGATTAATCAAAAGAAATATAAAGCAATATAATGAGGAATACAACAATAAATAACGTAAATTAATGTATATTAACAACAAATCAATGTGAAATTATACATAAGGCCAACATAAGAGGCAGTTACAAATATATTAATATCAAATCATAATATTAAATATAAATTAATAAATTAAAGAAGAGAAGGGATGGGGTGAAAGAGAGAAAATAAATCAATAGTAACTTTGCAGGTAATATTACTGCACAGATTATTTCTACATATTTCTACATATCTAAGATTTTAGTTGTGAGTACGGTGACTGCAAATATTGTATAGATGATGTCACACATACATAGCTCTCAACCTGTTATCATCAGATATCATTGGCCAAGCCCTACCAAATGATGATACAAAGGCACAACTACAGGGAACATTTTTATAGTGTGCTCATGCATTAGTAGCAAGATTTTTTTTAACAGATTTGCCAATAAATTGCATGCCAAGTAATGTCTTGTATCTGCTAATCAAGGACCAGACATATGGGGCAGTAGTGATTACATTCTGCAAAATCATTACATTTGAGATGTATGTTTGTGTACACTAATTACAACAGACAGTTTGTCATTTGTCAGTTGGCTGCCATGGGATTAAAACCCACAGCAAGTGACTACAGGAACAGTGGCAGCTTGTGCTATCGGACTGCAGGACTGCAGCCCCCCAGCTGTGAACCACAATGGTACAGTCCTAATCCTCCTAACCTGCACATGGAAAGTGAATCTGGACTGCTGCCTTACCAGTCTGGATTCAGGAAGAAGGCAGCAGACTGCTGATGCTCCAGAAGTCTGTGCAGTGCTAACCAGATAGTCTGGAAGGGGATTGGACTGCAAGGTCAGCAGTCTTAGTACATTCAAACACAACACAGGAAACCGGAAGTGAGGTGCAAACAGAAACAGCCGATACTTGGCTGCTGCTGTGGATTTTTATTTTAGAAGCTGTGGAACAGGCTGTTGTGGATTACTCTCTGGGTGTAGATTTTTATTTTAGAAGCTGTGGAAAGCTAGCAGTTCGTGAAAGAAAACAGAGACAGACGATACTCAGCTGCTGTGGATTTACTGTCTGCCAGGGTGTGAATTAGTTTGTGAATGGACAGCTGATACTCAGCTGCTGCTGTGAATTGTACTACGGAGATGCTGTGGATCTCATTTGAAGTGTGTGTGTGTGTGTGTGTGTGTGTGTGTGTGTGTGTGTGTGTGTGTGTGTGATACGGATACACTGCGGATCTCATTTGAAGCAGGTGTGTGTGTTACAGAGATGCTGTGGATCTCATTTGAAGCAGGTGTGTGTATTACAGAGACACTGTGGATCTCATTTGAAGTGTATGTGTGTGTGTGTGTGTGTGTGTGTGTGTGTGTGTGTGTGTGTGTGTGTGTGTGTGTGTGTGTGTAAAATTCCCCAAGTGCTGTATGGTGGTGGATAGAGAACAGGCTTGAACCCTGTTCCTAGTTGGCAAGAGCCTGCATTCCCTGCCTACCACCAATTGTACAAAAATTGCAAATGTTTCCCTCATACTTGTTCTATTCCTCATAGAATCTATGGTTTCTGTATTTTTGTGTCCTTACAAAGTCAGTAGTGCATTGGTGCAGTGACAGCCTTGTTACCTGACAGCTACAGGTTCTCTAGTTTGATTCTTGGCTGGGGTGCCTTACCTTCTGTGTGGAGTCTGCATGTCCTGTCTGTGTTTGTGTGGGTTTCCCCTAGTTTCCTCCCATCTTACAAAGACATGTGTCTGTCTGGAGTGTTTCTCCCTGGGCCTCTGCTAAAAATTGGCTTTTGTTCTAAGTCAGGCTTTCCTGGTTAACAAATGTTAAATAAAAATGACAAGCATTTGAATATCAGACTTCATATTCTTCATAAAGTACATGGTAATACAAAAGCTTTTTTTCTAGCAATTTTCTAAGTTTATAAGATGGATATTTGAAATTTGTCCCACTTTTTGGGACTGTATTCTCCCATTATTGGCTTCGTCCAGGTTTTTTTGTGCTAAGGGTGAGAGCTATGGTAAGAACTGAATTCACTGAATATGTTTGGGGGCTGTATTCCACCATTACTGGCTTTGTCTGGGTGTTTTTTGCTAAGAGGTTGAGAGCTACGGTGTAAACTGAATTCACTGAATGTTTGGGGGCTGTATTCACCCATTATTGGCTTTGTTCAGGTGTTTTGTGCTAAGAGGTTGACAGCTGTGCTATGGTGAGAACTGAATTCACTAAATGGTAGCCATTTAACTTTCTGTCTTCCTCTTTCACAAAACAGCTGATTTGACATAGTGGTATGCTACTCTGACTGTTTTGCACAGGGTCCTGGGTTCAAGGATTGGCAGTGAAATGTATGGTGGTAACATAGCATTTTATTCTAGTAACTTTCCATGTGCCCCCCCCCCAGATAAATGTTGGCTTTTTCCAGATTTCTTTGTGCTGCAAAGTTCAGAGATACAGCTGAGTGAGTAGATTTTACAAAGAGATGAGTGCTTCAGGGGAGCAAATGTTTAGTGCTGCTTATGCTGAGTCTGCTTGCATTGTTAATAGCACAACAGGTAGTATACTTGCTTTTGATGCAGAAGGCTGTGGGTTCTACTCCCACAGTAGATATATGCATTGCTGATACTGTACTGTGTTGCAAAGGGGGTGGATGCTGTACTCCTTTCTGGCAAAGATAACTAGTAACTATGAACCCTTATCAGTTTGCCATCCATTCCCTATTTCAATATTACTAGCTTATCATTTTTATAATGTAAGATAGGAAATGTATTCCTCAAGGACAACAGGTACTTTATTTGTAGATGAAACAATGAAATATAAAGTTGTTTGCTAGCAGCAACCTCTTCATTGGTTACAGATCTCTTTAATGTGGAATTATTTAGATGACTTTTACTTCTTCAGAGATTGTGCATATGCACTAATGCTGGTGGACTGTAGAAGTTTGAGTAGACTTTTATGATGGAAATGCTCTGAATTGGGCAGTTTTGTCATTATTGGTGCATGCATTTTGTTTCATTGTTTACTGGAAACATTTCAAAACAATACATTTAAAACACCCTCTAAAACTGTACTGTATTGTATTTTGTTTCATTGTTTACTGGAAACATTTCAAAACAATACATTTAAAACACCCTCTAAAACTGTACTGTATTGTACAAGGAATATAATGTAATACAATCAGAAAGGTGTATGAAAGAGCATGTGTGTGTTTCGTGTGCAAGGGGCCTTTGGTTTGAAAACAGCCCAAACCCAAAGTTAATCTTTATTTGCCACTGGCAAAATGTATTTTCTTTGAATGTGGGTTTCAATACTGTTTTAATGAATATGAGTTTTCAAGGGCAGAGACGTTTGAATGCTAATTCTGTTTTCATTGTGAGACTGCATTGCTTTGTTTAGCAGATATGATATCTATTAGTGTTTGCGCTGTAAAATGCAAAATAAAACTTTCAAATGAAGTCCAAATCATCGCAGAAGTAAAGCAGTATGCACATTAGTGTTTATGGTAAATGGGGTGAAATAGCCAAGTAATGGTTCGTTGGAATGGCTGTGGGGGGGAAGCTCCATTCGACCATGATTTTGTGAGGGAGGAAGGGCAGCAAACTCAAAGACAGCCCCGGCTGAACTATACATCTCAACTTTCCAGATTTTTGCATAATTAATAGATTTTTGCTTCTTGTTTTTGGTTTATTCCTCATAAAATATGTGGTTTTCTGGCAAATCATTTAGGAATGAAGTCACTAAATAATGACAGACACTGAGTTTCAGACTTCATAACCTTCAGAAAAATGCATGCTAAAGCAAGACCTGTTATTCTATCAACTGTCTCAGTTTATACAAGAGCAATTTTTAGTACTGTTTATATGTTCCCCCAATATATTTGGCCTTTTCCAGATTTCCTGCATTAACAGGTTGATAGATACATGCAAATAAATTGCTTTATAGAGTTAGGCATATCCAAACCACTCCACTGTCCCCGATTTTGGCTCAAAATGTTGCTCTTCCCCTAATAATCCCACTGCAAAATGGCAATTTTGGAAGAAAACATGAAGGGTTTACACTTAATAAACAACTGTAATAATCAGTTATAGATTACTTTTATTTCAGAAATGCATGTAGATTCTTTTATTTTGTCAGCTGCTCAAGTTAGTAGTACTAATATTAAAAAGTGTCCCTTCTTTGATAGGTTAGCAGCTGTATTGTGTGACTATTTTATATTTTTGCATCACACTTTTGGTCCATTTTTTCATAAAATTGTGTTTTTTTGGCAAATTAGTGGCAAATCATTAAAGACTGAAGTTAGAAAATAATGACAGACATTTCAGTTTCAGATTTCATACCCTTCAGAAAATTCATACTAATGCAATACCTACTATTCTATTATCTTTCTAAGTTTATAAGAGCAATATTTAAAAATTGTCCTTATTTTTGGGACTTTGTCCCACTTTTATGTATGGCTTTGTCCAGATTTATTGCTCTGAGGTTGAAAGGTATGACAAATGTCAGGGCCATCGCAGTCAGCCAGAGACATTTCGAATTGTGACATACTTGTTGCACCTCACTCCCCCATGTAGTGACTCTGGATGTGTCCAAGCAAGGCAAGGAGCAGTTATGCAGTGTAAATGTGCAGAATATCCCCCCATCCAAGGTAGATGCAAGTACTAGAGTGGCTTTTCATCTGTCCTTGATTTTGCAGAATTTTCTGGTTTCTGTCATATTTTTATACTGTTGATTTATGCTTATTATTATTCAGAAAGTGTCTGTTGCTCTGTGTTTAAGTAGCAATGCTTTAATGACCATCAGGTAAGCTTGTCTGAGACTGTAAGATGCAAGTAAGTTCTAATAAGCATACTGTTAAAGAATTGCCAACATTGAAAGCCTTTCTGTTGTTGCCATGCAGAGAATACTTACATAACTAGATAATGTATAAGCCTTGGGTATTAAAATGCATATGACAGTATTTGTAATAAAGGACAGGATTATATTATTTTAAGAAGCTCATTACAGGCTTTACCTGCAAACTAAACAGAATGCCAATCTATCATGTGTGGTCCATATCCTGTGCAGTGATCCTTTAAGCAATGTATGTTGAGTTTGTTTCTTGTTTGCTTTTCATTTTTTACTTTGATCATGTTTTTCCCATGAAACAAGTATATAGCTGTTGTCAGGCAGCAAGTCTTTTTTGGATAAGAAACATTTTTACAAGTGGAGGTATCACAAAGATAGTTACTTTCAGCATGTTACGTGGTACTTTAATAAAGCTGAATATAAATTATAATTAGAACTGGAGTGCAAGGAGAAGTGGTTTGAGTTGAGTGCTGCTTGTTTTTCTTATACTTGATTTTGACTGGCATTGCAGTAATGTATTTAAAAAGTAATTTATTTTTTCATGCCTCACAACCTTTTTGTTTCCATCTAGATATTAAGTAAGCCGTCATGCAGCCAATGGATTGATTTTTTTCTTCTACACTTCATTTTGTCTTGACTGGATTCTCATAATGATGGTTTGGCACCCAGGGCAGCATATTTAATTAAATTTACAGGTTTTGTGGTTTTGAGCATAGCTCCTCCCCTTTCTACTTGGCCACACCCATTCCCATTGACCCTACCCATTCAGCTGTCTCCTGCAGCCCCCCTTAGATTTGAAGTCACCAGCTGCCACTGTACAGGAATACTGTGCACTTTATTTGAATATAATGAATTCTCAAAACTCCATCTCCTTTAAGACTTTTATTTCAACATTTTGTGTGAAATTGTACATTTACACATATGTATAGCTGTGTGTGTTATCAGATTGGAAGCCAAATACAGTGACCACATGAATAATGAGCACTATATTTGAAAATATTACTTATCAAAGCATCATCGCCTTTCACACTGCAATGCTTAATGTCACATGAAATCTGGCAGTTACACACAAACTGCAATGCTTAATGTCACATGAAATCTGGCAGTTACACACACATGTATGGTGCTGTAGGACATCTGTTAACCTAACCATATACCCTGTTCATTTACTGAGTGCTATATACAGCATATTTCAGGGAAAATTATCAGAACAGAAGTTTGACACATAATCTGGGTATTTCTCTACATTTATTTCTGAAATTTGTTGCTGCATTATTTATTAGTTAATATGTAACAGTTGACTGGTGTCAGATTAGAACACACATGCAGTGAATTCAGAAATAACGAACACTTATTTGAAAGATTACTTATCAAAGCGCAATCTTGTTTTAAACTTTATTGATAATGTTTCTTAAAATCTGGCATTCAGACACATGGATGGCTGTCCAGGACTTCAGTATACTTACCCATATACTATGTGCAGATGTGCAGTGACTGAGTGGAATATACAGCATTATTTCAGACAAGAGCGATGAACACAGGCTTGACCCTTACTCTAAGTATTGCACTACATTTTCCTGACATATTTTGCTGCATTCTTTATTGAGTTACATGTAACACTTGACTGGTATCAGATTAGAATACACATATAGTGAATACAGGAATAGTATACACTTTATTTGAAAACATTAGTTATCAAAGCACCATCAACCTTTCAAATGTATTGATTAATGTTGCTTCAACTCTGGCATGTAGACCATGGATAGCTGTGTAGGACTTCTATTAACTAACCCATATACCCTGGTTATGTATTGAGTGCAACCTATGGCATATGTCAGACAATGACCAGACCAGAACAGTGACTCTTAATCTAGGTCGACCTCAACATTAAAGGATCTTTGGAAGCTATACTACACATTACTGCATGCTTACTTGCTTTAACTTGCTTTACCATTTCATGTAGGCAGTGACACATTAATAAGGATGTAGGATGTCCTAGGTATGTCATACCTAACTGTTAAGACTGCAAACTCTGTAATTTATTGAATAATTACATTACGCATTAAGTTATTACTTTGATGTTTTCCTACTTACCACACGATTGCCTCATACTGGCCAGTCACTCAGGATGGGACTGGACATTGTGAGCCCTCTTTTCTGCAGCTGTGGGAAGAGAAACAAACCATTATGCACACCAGTTTTGCACAAATTCAGCATATATATTTCTAAATTACTGGCAAACATACCTACATGTCTGTATGTTTGCCCAACCCTAGCTTTTTGGAGCCAGGTGTACAAGGTTCCCCTCTTTCTATGCTTCAGGTCATCGTATTGGTGATGATACTACTCACCAGAGCGGGGGATACCAGTAACACTGGTAAGTTCCCTGGCCAGCTGATCCTAGGCCTCACACTTACACTCTGAGTTCTGGTAATCCCCCTGCAGCAGCCATAATTCTTAACCTGGGGTCCAACAAACACTCTGGACTCCTGCACTCCCCACTTCTGTGCACAAAAGTGCACTCCTTCTCTAGCAGCACCAGGCATATCCACAGCCAAGGTAAAACTCCAATGAATGATGTGAAATTCCTGCCTATTGGCCTTTAAATAGATTGCATTCCCCACCCTTGCATGTCATGCTGTAACTTTCAAAAAAGCGCAGCTTCACTTAGTATCCTGCAAACTCACACAAGCCATGTGTAAGTGCAGCTTAGCAACATGCAAACAGGAATAGAATGTTGGCCATGTTTAAGTGCTGCATAGCATTGCACAGCTTTTCTAAATATAACACTTTTTTTAATTTTAAACTAAACCAATGCTTCGGTCACCTGACACAATTTCACAACAATAAATGTAAACCAGTATGACAAATCAGGACTCAAACCTGGGATGTACTACACTGCAGGTCATAACTCAGCCTAATATGCCACTGGGATAGTGAAGGGAACTCGTTTTTTTCACATATACTACACAGGTGTCTGTAAGTGTAGTGCAACCTCACTGCACAGGTTTGCGTGTTGCTAAGCACTGCAGAACTACAACAACTGAATACATCTGGTTTCTATTTTTAGATGTCTAGCAGATGTCTGCTGTATGTATTAGTGCAGCTAAGGATAGCTAAGCAACACTCTGCATCATGCAAACAAGCACATGGGGAAAAAATTAAATTAAAAAAAAACATTAAAATTGAATACATCTGGTATCAATTTTTAGACGTCTAGCAAATGACTACTATATATGTGAGCAAAGATAAGCATAGCTGCACAATGCGCCACACTGCACAAACAAGCACATAGACATAAAAAAATTAAAACTGCAGTTTCATGAAGTAATATCTGTTAATCACTTTTTGGTCCAGGTTAATGGGCTGAAAAGTATTGTGCTGTGCTTACCAACTGTTCAGAGTTTTTCTGGACAGTCCACAAGTATGGCACAGCTTCTACAGTGTTGCTTACATGGATTCAAAATCCATGTTACTGTGCTCTCCTGAAGCAGCGCATCATAATTGATATGTATGGCGCACTGCCGAGGAGGAACTGTGGCCGTGTACATGGATATATTCCATGTAGACACTTCATGGAGCCTACATTGATTTTATTGAATCCTGGGGTTGGTCTGTGTTTACATTTTATGAACTCATTAAAAACCCTATCTTAATCTTTATTTCCTTTATTTATTCTGCATAGCATAACTGTAAGCAGTGTAGTCAAAACATTACAGTTTAGTGAATTCATACTAACTCTTAGCAATCTCTTGACATATTCCCCTTACTCTGTAGTCAAGCAATCTCAGAATTAGTATGTGAAACTGTCACAGATTGCCGTACTGTGCAGCCCCCATTGTGACAGTAAGTCTTGGACTTCATTGTCTGAAATGAATCTATTGCTTGCGTCACACACATGTTTTTCTACAGCAGGTCAGACAGCCATTACACTTGGCTAGTATTCAGAGATCAAAAAACAAAACATGAAAAAAAGAAGACTGGTTCTACTACTGTTCAAACCTTGCAGCATTCTAATGCTTTCTAAGCAAGTGGGAGTCATGCATAACATCATAGCACTTAGCTAGCAATCAGAAATCTGCATAAAATAAAATATGAAATAAAATGAATAGAAAACTCTGTTTACTAACATTTTAGCTTTGTATTGCTCATATGCTTTCCTGCAAGATAGCAGTAAGTAAGCTCATAACATTCCTGAAAAGCAACTTTTCTCTGAGGGTAAAAAGCACAGGTGAAACTAATGAATGTCAGTGAGAGCTGCTGTGAGTACAACTGCAATTTGTGGTGAAATTTGACTAAGACCACTGCAACTTCCTGTAAGCACCCCCCTCAAATCCTGCAACCAAAGCTGGGACATGCTCAGAAAGCCAGAGTGCAAATGTAAACAAAGACCAGAATCAAAACAAACAAACAATCTCTGGGACTGTTCTTTAAGCAAAACCTTTTATTTTATCAATATTACACTGTTAGTACATAACAGCAGTGGTAAGACTTAAGTCTCCCATAACTTTTTGGCTTTGTCCGTCCCTCATTTTCTGACAAGGGGTTGAAATGTATGGTTTTTGGTACTTTGTGCAATGTCAAATAGTTCGACTAACAGCCAAGACATCAATAATGCAATAGGTAGGTGTGTGTGCGTATGAATATGATGTTGTATGTGTGGGGTGTGTACGTATACAAACCTACTTTTGTTGCCACCGCTGAGATTGATCATAGGAACTTAGGTAGGGTTTTTACACTAAATGTATTAAACAGTGTGGTATTATGCTTTTTCTTAATTATGAATAAATGAATAGACAATAAAAAGGAAAACTGTAAATTAAAGGAAGTGGGCATGGAGGAAAAATGGATTACTCATCTTTTAGTTTTTGTCTAAAATTGTTATTTCTGGTAATTTAGTAAGATAAAACTTTGCTGGATGTTTTGAAGCTGCCAGTAGACATGCAGTGTAGAATCCTAGTATGTTCCAAGGCAATTGGGATGGGTCTATATTAGATCATCGACTGCTTAAAGAAGCGAACTGTGATTAATCGACCCTATGTAAGCGAAAGCTTGTAATTTCGAAACTGTCAGAACAGCTATTTTTTTCCAAGGGAAAAAAATCGCTGTTCCAAAACACATACACACAACACAAGCACACCAAGCAAACAGTAATCCACACAAATACACCTAAAATCTTACAACTAACCCTACACTAAACTATACACACACCACTAACTATCCACTTACCTTAACCCAAACCCTAACCCTAAGGTCCGTCACTATTGCACTATTGCACACTCACCTCACCCACTCCCTAACCCTAACTCACCTAACCCGCCCTAACCCCCATGTCCACACAATCACACACATACCTAACCTGCGCCCTAACCCTAACTCACCTAACCCGCCCTAACCCTCACATCCACACAATCGCACACTTACCTGAACCCGACCCGTAACTTTCCACCACAGTGCTGAAAATACCGAAGCAAAAGAAACGGACAACCAAAACCTTTCCCTAGGAAAGAATTCGAGTTTCTGTTTCGATATTTTCAGCTTTCGCTCTGTAGGGTTCGATATTAGAACATTTGAAGGTTTTAAACCTCGATGTTCTAATATAGACCCAATTGGGACATGTGGCCATTCGTTACTTGCTACTACCCACCCTTAGAACTTCTCTTTTTTTAAGCAGTGTTAAGCCAATAATACCAGGGTTGAATTTGTGAATACCCATCCAATTGTCTAATTCCTTTTTAAAGCATATTTATATATTTCCCCTTTTATGAAGACTACTGGTGGTAAATCACTGGAGAATTTAGAGTTGCCCATCTATTCGTCCAAATTATATTTGAATAGAAAATAAAAAGAAAAAAATACTGAAACAGGTAAAACAGTCTTTTTAATACTTCACACACAGAACAACTAAGCGCTTTCACCAAGTAACTTATTTGGCGAAAGCACTTAGTTGTTCTGTGTGTGGAGTATTAAACAGACTGTTTTACCAGTTTCGGTATTTTTTTTTTATTTTCCAGTTTCAATGGCCTTTTTGGCTAGTGTGTGGAATTATTAATACATTTGAAAAGAGTAAGAAAATACTCTACTTTATGTAGTGTCATTGGCCTTAGTAACTTCAGAACTTGTTGCTTGGAGATTTTAAGAATCATAAATGCAGGTATTTAATCTGAGAACATTGGGGGGGGGGTGAAGTTTGAGCTGAATTTGTCAGCCAATAGATTGGTTATGTCCTCTGGGTCTTGGTATGTGATATAATTTACTTTTAACTCTGCACAGTGTTGAGCATTGCTTCTGAGATTTCTGATACAGTTAAATAAGGCTTTCTGGTTGTCTTTCCTTTGTATGACTATTTTTGCAGTGAACAGCACTGTGAAAGGGGCATGGATTGGTCAGCAGTTTAAGGAAGGGCACAGACAGCAATGTGCTGATGTGGATGCTGCTTGCTGGGGGCAGCAGTGTGGGAGCTGTGAGTACAAATCTGAAAATCCTGCCAAAACTCCTGTTAGGCAGTAAGACAGATAACAGTGCCATCCCCCCATCATATAGCATTGACTATACTCCACTTAAAATTGAAAATATACTTAGAGACCTGAGAACCTGGGTTGGTAATTCCCTGTCCCTTGATCAACATGTTGTAACAGTTCTCAGGAAATCCTTCTGTTTGGATCAGCTAATTGCCAAGGGAATGTCATCCATATTTAAGAAGGTTATTGCCCTCTTGTGTTTAGCACTGATCAGATCAGTTATAAAATACAATGTTCCCTTGGGATATACATCACCAGATATATCAAACAGTTTTAAAGACCACAGTGGTTCATAAAAAAAGAGGACATAAACTTAAAATCTCCAAGCCACCACAGCACTGACCCTCTTTTCTGTCTCTATTAGCCTCCTCAGATGAGACATATGTCTTGCCTTCTGAGTAATCAAGGACCTAGTAGTACAGGATGTCTGGTACTTTCACAATTCAAGCAGTCCCACAAATACTGAAACAAAGGCTCTAAACCTGCTTCAGCAGATTAATAAAGCTAGGTGGAGAGACATATTCATTGCTCAATTTCTCTGTTATCCCTGATGTTCATCGTGTTACCCTGCTGCAGTCATCACACTTGAGTTATCCTGCCATCAGGCAGTCCCGCAGTTGGCACAAATTCCAAAATCTTGGTCCAGTGTCTGTTGTTGTCACTTCTTCCCTGACGTCAGAGTGCCAGGCGTATATCAGAGGTATCCGAAGCCATTTTCTTCAGTCTTTCTTGCCACGCGGTGCCCGAAGCAGAAGCAGTTCGCAAGTGCCGGTCGGCCGACATCTGACATTTTCGAATCGAGTTTCAGCCCGAAGTCTTCAAAGCTAAGTACCCCGTTGGGGAACCTTTTCTTGCCTCAGTCCGATGTCAGAAAAAGTTAACAATTGCTTTTCTTGTGGGAAGCAAATATCTCATAAGGACTTTCATTTTTTTTTGTATACCTTGCCTAGGCCCAGACCACGACGTCACTGGTTGTCGGTTTTGTGCTAGGTTCAATAAGCGAACTATAAAGCGTCTCTTTGATTTCGTACGACACTACTTTGGTAGAAAATTTAATTACACTATGCTGTTGGAGCAACTGACTACTGGCGTGCATAAAAAATGCAAGGATAAGGACCGGCAGCCTAGATCCAAGCCAGACTCCGAGGCCTCGGCTGGCCCGGTCTCCGGTTCTCTGGTTTTCAGTGAGGCACCTACGCAGCCCCTGGCTACCGCTGAATTGGATCCCCAGACCGCATTGGATCCCCCAGCAGAGATTTCTAGGCCAACGCAGTCTTTTTCCTTAGGCCCTACCGATGACATTGCAGTAGGGGAAGCCGGTACTACAGAAACACCTTCGATGTCTGAAGGTGTCTTCAGACCGACTACCCTCACCATAAAATCTTATGCTAAGCTTAAGACTCCTCTAAAACCAAAAAGGCCTACACTTCAGTCTCCAGGTCAAGGCCGTATGCCTAAGAAACAGATGCTTAAAATGGCTGAAGATTTGATTTCTTTGATCAGGGGTTCCCAACCCCCCCCCCGACAAAAGGCCTAGACAAGAGGAGGATTATGCCTCCTCTGATCAGGTGTCTGTTTCCTCAGGCTCCTCTGAGGAGCAGGATTACTCCATCCCCCCTTATGAAGACTCTGATGCTGAAGACTCCATTCCCTCAGCTTCTCCCCCTGAAGACTATTCCTTTGGGGAAACCTTACACACCATGAGGGAACATTTCCACTGGGAAGGTCAGGACTACTCTGACTCAAAGAAAAGGCTCAGAGAGTTTCTTTTACTCCACCAGCACAGACCACTTGCTATACCCCCAGTTTTGGACATAGTGGATGATGTCTTCTTAGAATCTAGTCTAAATCCAGATTCTCTGCCTCCCACTCCATCCAAACCAGATAGATACTATAGAGTTCCTGAATCTCACAAATTCCTTTACAAAAGCCCTGCTCTGCTCCTGATCCAGAGACAATCTCCCAGGGTCCCAAAGGGGCTAAGGCTTCTATGGCTAAAAATCCTGTACCCTCAGAAAGGGACTCCAGAGCACAAGGTAGGTGGGGGAAGAAGGTTTACACCTCAACTACTCTAGCTATGAGAGCACTAAATTGTCAATTTCACATGCTTAAATACCAGCAATTCCTAATGTCTCAAATAAAACAAAAGATGGGCACGCACCCTCAACAGCCTGAATTCAAGTAAATGCAAGATCTGCTGCATGCAGCTGAACAGGTGGGCAAACATACTTTACAATGTGGCTTTGATGCCTTGGAAGCTTCCTCTAGAGCAGCTGTTACTGGGTCTGTTATACGTAGGCACACTTGGTTAAAGTAACAATCTCTGTCTGATTAAAGCAAAGTTACTGGATGCACCCTTACAGCAGGATGTTTTATTTGGGGTTAAAGCAGAGGAGCTTTTAAAGAAAATGGAGGATAAGGCAAAATCTTTGCAAATGGTCAAAGACTTTTTACAGGTACAGCCCCCACGCTTCAGCAGAAATTGGCCAACAAAAAATTGGTCCTTTCCAGGTTCTGACAGACCACAGAGGGGTAAATACAGGTGACCAAGGGGCAGAGAACAAGCACAAATCCCTTAAAAACCTCGCCAATGGGGCACTACAACACAGACGGGAGGAGAAGACAGGTCCCAAACCACTAGAAGGCAAACACAATGACTCAAACCTCAAACTGCTAAGCGAAACCCTCTTGGCAGCTCCCTTGGGAGGAAAATTAGCACTTTTTGCAGACAACTGGCGCATCGTCACAAAGGACAAATGGGTCCTAGACATTATCTCACATGGATACAGATTCCATTTCCACACCTTGCCAAGGATAAAAGGAATGCCAAACCTGCCACAAAATCAATGGGCAGAGGCACAAAAACAAATTACAGCTCTCATGGACATGAGAGCCATTCAACTGGTACTTACACAGGAGCAAGGCCAATGATTTTACTCAAGGCTCTTTCTAGTCCCCAGAAAGGACAATGCTTGGAGACCCATTCTGGACCTTTCAATCTTAAACACCTTCTTGCAAGTACCCAAATTCAAGATGCTAACATTACAGCAGCTTCTTCCCATGTTGGGCAAGAAAGCTTGGCTAGTAACATTGCACCTCAAGGAAGCATACCTGCATGTCCCTATCAGACCAAATTGCAGAAGATACCTCTGTTTCATTGCAGGTTCAACCCATTACCAATTCTCTGCACTGCCCTTTGGCTTATCTACTGCGCCCAGGGTCTTCACAAAATGCCTGGCACCAGTAATTGCATACTGCCGATATAGAGGAATTCAAATATACCCATACCTGGACGACTGTCTCATCCAAGCAGAAAGCAAGGACATTCTTTTACAACACCTGGCTTTTGTAAGACATCTTCTAAGTTGCCTAGGGTACACAGTAAATGAAAAGAAATCAAAACTAGTGCCCTCACAAATTATGACATTCCTGGTTGCCAGCTTGAATACAACGGCCCAGATGGCTTTTCTGACGCCAGACAAACAACTACAACTAACTCAATACTTCAGAACAATGGCAACAAAGACCCAACTCACTGCAAGAAAAATTCTGCAGGCCTTGGGCTTCATGGCATCTTGCATACTACTAATACCATTTGCAAAACTGCATATGAGGAAATTACAATGGTACCTAAAAAGCGAATGGACTCAACACAGCCACAGCCTGGAAACAATGATAAATCTCATTCCCTGCCTTCAACAAGAGTTTCTATGGTGGTCACAGGCTTGTCACCTAAACAAGGGTCAGCCTTTCACCCTACCCCCAGCCAGGCAAACTATGACATCAGATGCATTGGACTATGTCTGGGGGGCACACATGGCAGGACGTTGCGTTCAAGACATATGGACAGCAGATCAAAGGAATCTGCACATCAATCAAAAAGAAATGCTAACTGTACAGAATGCTCTGACAGCCTTCAAGGACTTCTTGCATCAGCTTATCATAAGGACAGACAACACCACAGTAATGTGGTACATAAACAAACAAGGGAGTACACACTCTTACCCTCTATGCAGGCAAACAATGACCTTGTGGAGCACAGCACTGGCTTACCAAGTTCAATTACAAGCTCAATTCCTGCCAGGAAAAAAGAACACATTGGCAGATGACCTAAGCAGAAACATCATGGATTCCCACGAGTGGAAACTGGATCCACAAGTATTCACAATGATAACTCAAAAATGGGGGCTCCCAGACATAGACCTGTTTGCCAGCCCTAAAAACTATCAGCTAACAAAGTTTTGCACAAGGACTCTTCACCATCAAGCTTGGAAAGTGGACGCACTCTCATTCAGTTGGAAAATGCTAACAGTATATGCCTATCCTCCACTACCCCTTCTCACAAAGGTGCTACTGAAAGTCAGGATGGAGAGACCCCGAATGATACTCATTGCTCCAGACTGGCCACACCAGCACTGGTACCCACTATTAAGGAATATGGCCCAGGGCCCACCATGGATTCTACCACAAATTACCCACCTGCTCACACAGCAAGACAATCAGATTCTACACAGCCAGCTCAAAACCTTAAACTTGGCTGCATGGCAAATCACCTAAGCAACCAGCCAGCTCCTCTCTCACAAGCTGTTATGGAAGTTATTCTGGAGGCCAGGAGACCCAGCACCAGTAAAGCCTACTCAGACAAATGGAAAAGGTTTTGCACCTGCAACCAAGCTAAAGGCCAAAATACCCTTCAACCTGACTTACCTCAGATTCTGCAATGTCTAACTGAGATGTTACACAAAGGGCTTTCTTTTTCATCTATTAAAATCCATGCCTCAGCCATTTCTGCTCACTACAACATGGATTCTCCCTTATTTTCACATCCACTTTTGAGGCAGTTTCTCAGAGGGGCCAAAAACATTAGGCCTCCCAGGAGAGCACCAGCACCTACTTGGGACCTCAACTTTGTTTTGGAAAAACTCACGCTACCTCCTTTTGAGCCAGCTCTCAGCTGACTTAAAGTTTATATCATGGAAGACTGCCCTGCTGCTAGCAATCACTTCAGCTAGAAGAGTTTCAGAACTTCAGGCACTAATGGCAGTAGAGCCTTTCCTCATTTTTCATCAAGACAGAGTTTCTCTACGAACTAACCCCTCCTTTATGCCTAAGGTGGAATCCAGCGTGGCTCTAAATCAAACATCCATTTACCCACCTTCTTTCCAAATCCACTGAACAAAGGAGAAAGACTCCTACATTCCTTGGACATTCACAGGCAGCTACGTTACTACTTGGATAAAACTAAGGTTTTCAGAAAATCTGACCAGCTTTTTGTATCCTATGCTACAGCATCACAGGGAAAGGCTATATCAAAACAAACCATTTCCAAATGGATAGGACATTGCATATGTTTTTGCTACACCCACCATGGAAAACCAGTTCCTGCTACCATAAGGCCCCACTCCACCAGGGCAGCAGCTACATCTACAGCCTTCCTCAGGGGGGTGCCTACCAAGGAAATTATGGAAGCTGCAACTTGGAGTTCAGTACACACCTTCACCAAGCATTACCACTTACCACTAGAGTTGGCTTCGCCACTGCAGTTTTGCAGGGCCTTCTAGCCTCCTCTAACCCTATTTGACTCCACCGCCCATCCTTAGCTTTGGGATTCTACCCAAGTGTGATGACTGCAGCAGGGTAACATGATGAACATAGTACAATTTTGTACCTACCATAAATGTAGATGTTCGAGTGTTCACCCTGCTGCAGTCCAGGTTACCCTCCCTCCATCCCCTCTGAACTAACTAGACTTATCTATAGCTTTCTATCCTGTACAACCAATGGGGTGTATTTGCTTGTGACTGAAGGTATTGTTTTATTTTTATATGTATATTTTTATATAGCAATATGTATTGCCTACCTTTTGGGGGCACCTGACATCTGGGGCAAGAAAAACTGAAGAAAATGGCGTTGGATGCCTCTGATATACCCCTGGCACTCTGACGTCAGGGAAGAAGCGACAGCAACTGATGCCGAGCCAAGACTTTGGAATTCGTGCCAACTGTGGGACCACCTGATGGCAGGATAACCCAAGTGTGATGACTGCAGCAGGGTGAACACTCGAACATCTACATTTATGGTAGGTACAAAACTGTACTTTATCAAGTTAGAAGTGGTGAGGAAAAGGTGGCAGGGGTCATATGTTCCCATTCTTTCCGAAAAAGGATCAGGCAACATGTACTTGAATCATATTGTGTCTAGTGGTCCACAAGCTGAACTTAAAAGTTTGAGTTACCAACATTCATTTATTACAACAGGATCAGACAACATGTACTTGAATCACATTGCACCTAGTGGTCCACAAGCTGAACTTATTTCTAAAAGTGCGAGTTACCAACATTCATTTATTACAACAGGATCAGGCAACATGTGCTTGAATCACATTGCATCTAGTGTTCCACAAGCTGAACTTATTTCTAAAAGTGCGAGTTACCAACATTCATTTATTACTACCTTTTCTGTTGATAGTGCGGAAATAGGTAGAATACTTAGAAAGAACTGGCAATTTATTAGTAATGACCACACATCGTTGTCATTTTTGGGACATGTTCCGCATATTGTATATAAAAATGTTTATAATTTTAAAAACTTGTTTGATAATATTGTAAAGGATAGAAAGCCTATAAGGGCCAGTATGTGTAAATGTGGAGCATGTCAGCAATGCCATATGTTATTTAGGGTGAGTTTTTTATTGTTAAGGTTAGGTTAATTGTGAAACTAGTAGAATTGCATATGCTGCCTTATGTCAAAAATATAATGGATTTTATATTGGAAAATCTGAGAGATGGTTGATTGCATTTATGAACATCAGCATGATATCCGTAAATGTAAAACCACAAATGCCTTATATAAACATATTGTAGAGTATCCCGGTCACTATTTTAACTTTTGTATCATAGAACAGATACAGCAGCACTCTTGTGGTAATCCCCCGAAAATTCATTTAGAAGAACTGTAGTGGCAAATACTTGATGCCACTGTATTTCTGGGCATAAATGCTATTATTTCTATTCAGACACTTTTAAAAAGGAAAGCATATACTAAGTAGTGACGTTAACTTCATATATATTTATTGTGGCATTTTTTGTGAGCATGTTTTATAGATTTTCAATCATTCGTTTAGATTATTATAAAAATAGTGTATTGTGACTGTTTCTTTAGGTATTAATTGGATTTTTGTGACACTTGTTCATGTGACTTTAGGTTCTTTTAAAAAGCTGGGTGGGCTTTATAAATTTTATCTGATGAAGTTTAACTCATTCAGGATGAAAGATTTTATCTTTGAATAAAATTTCGTTTGTAGCTGGCTCATGCTTTGGATTTTATTTTTGGGTCAGCTGAGTTTCATTATAACTTGACCATAGAACCAAGCAGTATGAGACAGTAATGCTACTCACTACATCACTGTGCCAATGATCAGTTGCTTTCATATACATCTTGCCCAGACCACCAAAGACAGCCACTTAATTTACAATTCCAATGTCTGATGATGAGTGAAAGTGAAAAACCACAGCCAGCTTATTATGCTTAAATATACTTCAACCTCCCTCCACATAAACTCATACAAAATGCTCCATAACAATGTTTGTTTTACACAAGATTTCAACCAGAATGATGCATTGTGTGTTCTAGCTCCTACCAAGCCAAATCAATGAGAGTTTACTATAATTAAAAGATTAGCAGTGGTATAGTAACATTTTTACCAACAGATGGGTATATCTTGAGCTATTAGTCTGTGATTTTAAAGGCGTCTATATCACGTTATCGAAATCTTACTACATCGAATCACTTAAGGTCGACCTCTAGTGATCGATGTAGTAAAACATTGAATAACGTTTAAAAAAACAAAAAACAAACAAAAATAAAAACTAACTAGAGTAGGCAGGGTGAAGGCCCCCTGCACCCCCCACAGCCCCCCTACTTAAATATTCCAACTCTGAGACTGCAGTACATTGAAGTAAACAGAAATCTCCCCCTACTGAGATTTCCGTTTACCTGCACGATGTTCTGCACTTTCGATGTTGTGGTGCCGACAATATCAGCTTCAATATTGTCTGCTTTGGACATCGTGAAGTAGACCCATTTTAAAGAAATGAGCACAGTAAAATTCTCTAACTTGCTTTATAAAAAATGCATTCTTCTGCTGCAAAGGTAGATAATAACTCTTTAATTCGACTACACCAAGAAAGTACAAACTAGTTATTTTCATCAGCAACCAGCCCCCCCCCCCCCCACAGGCATATCTCTCAACTGTACCTTATTATGAGGAACATTCCATGTTCTGAGTTTTAAGAATTCTATGGTCTTGTTATATTCAACACTAACGGGGCTTAGCACACATTCATTGTTCATAATTTCTTTAAACACATATCCATGGTAAATAATTCTGAATAATATGGAATTATATTAATTCATCAAAATAACGTTTTTAAGTATAAAGGAATAGTTATTAGCTATTCTCTGAGCTTCCTAGTTAAAGCAGCTAAAGTGTTTCACATTTTGCCGCCTTGCATACTACTCAACTGTCCCAAATTTTAGCACATATTTTTGGTCCTTTCCACATAAAAATTATAATTATCTGGAAAATCACTGGGGATTGATGTCAGTAAATAATGACAGACATTTGATTTTCAGTCTTCATATCATTCAGATAATGCATGCGAATGCAAAACCTGCTATTCTAGTTACTTTCTAAGATTATAATAACAATACTTAACACTTCTGCCTATTTTTTTACCCTTGTCCCCCATAATTTTTGGATCTGTCCATATTTCTGGTGCTAAGACGTTGAGAGGTATTCCTGCTTGTTCCACAGTGTGACAGACCATGTTCCATGATTTGGAGATGGAAGGTTGAAACCCATCTATCCCACCCACCAGCAACAATAATGCAGCTGATGTTACCACTTAACCCGGAGAGCTTCCTGTCATATCTCTCAAATGTCCCCCTTTTTCTTATATTCTTGTCCAGTCCCTCTTAACATTTTTACTTTTTTGGGTAAACCACTAAGGATTATAGTCAATTTGAATTGACATACAGCAAACCTATGCTGATGTAAAACCTGTTGTTTTATTAACATTTTAAGCAAACTTGAATAATATTTGGGACTTTGCACATGCCATTGTTTTTAGCTATGTCCAAAATTCTTGAACAAAGGAGTTCAGAGGTATGCTTCTTGCCCCAGTAAAAAAATTCTTACCTACAGTAGTTTGGCACATGCCATGCAGTCATCAGGAAAGCTTTAACAAAACCAGAGATATGTTCAGTAATTTCACTCAATAACTGCCACTATAAATTTTTTTGTTTTGCCATCACAAGTATCGTTAAGTTGCCCAAGCTGCATTCTAAAAATCATTTAAATTATATGTGTAAATGTCACTTATCACCTCAAAAGTTTAAAGAAATGAACTTGTAGAGCATGCAGTGATATTGAAATGCTTTGTTTTTTTTTATTAAATAAACACAAAAAAGAAAAAGAAAATGTAAGCAACTATTAAATTAAGCATATAAGCTAACTAAAATTGGTTAGCTGTTCTGAATGTAATAAAACAACAGAATGGCCAGTATATTGGGTAGCCAGTCAGCCATGGGTTCCCCTGCAGCAGTGGGCCCCATGTGGCTACCTGAATCACCTCCACCACTGTAGCCATTAATGTCATCTGAACAGAAGGTATTAACCTGACCCCTTTGGTTAATGCTTCTTGGAATGACAGTTCCAGACCTTGTTACATTATCTCAAAATCTTTTGCTTTGGATACGGAGAAATAAAGCCCTTAATGTGCCACAATTGACTTGTGTTTTATTAGCTGCATGGGAGCTGGAGGGGCAGCATGGGGGAGGATGGGCATGAGTCGCCAATGTTGTTACCCATCCTGGGAGGGGGAGGTAGCCAAGGTGTATACTCATTGCAATATGCAGCACATGGACCTGTCTGATTCCATGCTTTATTAGCAGTGACTCACCTATTCAGGAGGTCGCATGAATGTGAAAGTGTGCATGTGCATCCTGGGGACAATATTCATGGAGCTACAAGGTTGCTGTGGGGGTTGAAAGTTAGACCACACTACCTGGTACCATTACATCACTAAGTCTCCTCATTTTCATCAGTGGCCCTGTACATGGGTTGGGTAGAGGCCTAGTGAGGTAAACATAGGTCTGATAGACTGGATGAATGAGGAGAAGAGTTTTAGCAGCTGATGGTCAGCTGCAGGGAGGAAACAAAAACCTTTGGCTTTGGAGCCTTCTGAGAATTACACACAAGTATGTTACAGCCTGTTTGAAGGCTATGTCTGCACCTTGTATACAGCTGTGAAAGGATTTCATGTGTAAACCTTACCTGAAGAAAGCTGATGTCTCTGTGGAAAATACAACAAAAGTTAATAAACAGTTTCTTTAGACAAAGGTAGATTATACACTGAAAACAAAAGAAGTATTGATTTTATACATTTTAACAGTATATTTGAGTTAAGTCTGTTATATCATTCAGCTGACACATTTACATATACACTGGGCAGGATTCACGAAGGCTTGCATGGAGTGTAAAAGACGTGCAACACTCCATGCAAGCCTCGCGATCCAGGAACAGCCCTAAACTCCATGTAAGAGACCAGCTAAAACGTCTCTTACACAGACTGGGCGTGGACATGCCAAATACCTCACTTGCAGCTGAAAGGTATGCAAATGAGGTATATTAGCGATCCACGAAGCAGAAACCAGTCCGTGTAAGAGACGTTTTAGCTGCAGAAATGTACTCAGTTGACAACTGAGTACGTTTCTGCAAATTCCACAACGGCGCCATGTCAGCTCCAAAAAAAGGGTGCATATGACTCAGGCAGCATGCCAATGGCCAAATATGTGGCCATTGGCAAGATAACCCGATGCAAAAATATTAAAAATATAATGTTTAAACCCAGCGCAGCCCCGCGCAAACGGGCTGCGCTGTATAAAACCATAAAAAAGAAGGTTATAAACCTACAAATGTGGGTTTCATGCAATACATGGAATGACAATGCAGGAACCAGCAGACCAAAAACAACATGGCCACCGTGTAGCGGTTGCTAAGGGGGGGAGATGAGTCTAAGACATGTAACTAAGCATTAGTAGGCAATCTCATGTAAATGAGGGTTAAGATACTGAATCTCACAGTCACATAGCAAATGAGCACAGTCTGAGTAGTGTAAGAGATACATAAGGGGGAGGAATAGAGTAGGAGATAGGTGACATCACAGGGGGGAATGGTAGAAAGAAATGCAGTTCATTGGAGGTCAGTGTAACATGACAGATGACAGACACAGATCATGGAAAGAGGTGTGCCACTAGATAAGTCATGGAAAGTCAAGAAATGGAAGGTGTACACTGTTACTTACACCAGAGTTTCTTGCTGGTCATGCATGCACATGTGTGCGCGCCATGAAGCGTGAGTAGGGCAGTGTGCATGCGTGTAAGGCAGACTGAGCATGTGGGAGCATATTGGGAGATGTTTACCACTGTTTGCGCTGGTGTGTGCACGTGTGTAGGGCAGGCTGAGTATGTTGGAGGCTGTTGGCAGATGCGTAACAGTGTTTGCGCGGGTGTACGCGTGTTTTAACCCAAATAAGTAGATTCTGAACCGTGTAAGCACGTGTGCGCGTGTGTAAGCCACTGTGAGGGTGTTTCTGATGGTATGCACGTTGCTCCCCCTGAGGAAACAGAGAGGAAAAAGGATGCAACAGAATTAATAGGAAGCTAGCAGGGATAACTGCTGAAGCTAGCAGGTGAAAACAATTAGAAGCAGACAATTACACAGGCAGAATAGTAGCCCAGCCCAGCACTTAAAACTCTGCAAACAGTAGTGCAGGATGTTTCTCTTAAGAGACACTGCAAGACAGGAGTAAGCTAATAGAAGTGAAAACTGAAAAAGCTTCACTCAGAGCAGAAATGTTAGGGGCTGCCATAGCTGTCATAATGAGACATAGGCGACATGCTGAGGGTGATGACAATGCAGATGGTGCCAGACAACCCACAGTGAGGAGATGGAGAAGAGTGTACAGGCCCAGGGTCACCTACCATGGGTTACATGAGCTGGAGATAGTAGAGTGCTATAGAGTGGACAGAGAGCTCCTGCAGCAAATTGTTGAGCTGTGCAGGCCACACCTCACACACAGAACCAACAGAGGGAAACCCATCCCAGTGGAAACCAAGGTATGTGTTGGCCTAAGAATACTAGCAACAGGTACCTTCCAGAGACCAACTGGTGATATGATGGGGATATCACAGGCATCAGCATCCAGGGTACTGCACCAGTTCCTGGATGCCATGTCAGCACATGTATATTTCCCCAATGCCCGTGAGGTATTGGCCAGCAATATGCGTCTCTTCCAGCAAATAGCGGAATACCCTGAGGTAGTGGGTGCAATAGACTGCACGCACATACGCATCAAAGCACCAGCCGGTGAGCGGGGTAGGGCCTACATTAACCGCAAGGGCTTCCCCTCCATCAACTGCCAGGTCGTGTGTGATGCCCAGGGCATAATAATGAATGTGTGTGCTGGTTGCCCTGGGAGTTACCACGATTCCCACATCTGGCATTTGACGCAGCTGTACCAGACATTTGCCAATGGGGACATCCCACATGGACACCTAGTGGGGGATGCAGGTTATGTACTGGAGCCGTGGCTGATGAGACCCATCAGAAACGCACACACACCTGAACAGGAACGCCATAATGAGGCACACGCACAAACACGTAATGTAATAGAGCGTGTGTTTGGGCTGCTCAAGTCATGGTTCCGGTGTCTGGACACATCTGGTGGAGCCTTGCAGTACACACCAACTACATGTACCCAAATTGTCATGGTATGTGCTATGCTACATAATATGATCTTGTGAAAACAGCTGCAGCAGGACCAGCATAGGGCCGGGCCAAACAGCCCCCCACCATTGCCAGGGCCATCACAGGCAGAGCGTGACTCGGAGGAGGAACAACCTGAGCCTGCCCCAGTATGCAGAAGGAGGCATGCCCAGTATGCCCTGGCCTTGGCAAAGAGGCAACGCATAGCACATACACTGGCTCTGTAGGAACCCTGGGAATGATACCCCCTCTGACTCACTCAAATAATTACATGGATGCCTAAAATTACATGACCTGCTCACAAACATGTACAGGGAAGTGTAATATACGCATCCGACAGAGGCAGCCCTGCAGCACCACCTGAGGCATGAATGCCATGTGTTAAGTAATGTAACACCATGTACTATATGCACACCTGAGCACCCTGCCTAACATCCACCCTAACCAAGCATGAAGCCACAAAATGACGATGGGATGATCAAGTGCAATAACTGGCTGAAGTAATGCAGTTAGTCAAAGAGGAGCCAATGTGTTTCAGGCTGGGAAGACATGCGGAGCATGACATGATGCACCACCTGCTGGGGGTGGAGTGCACCTATCATGCCATGCCCCATGGATACTGGCAAAGGCTGTCAGTACCCACAGCATGCCCTGAATAGGTAAGTCTCAAAACACAAACCCACCTTCATAGGTTCCACAAGGGATAGGAACGTAGATGTAATGCTACCCAATGCCAGATGTCTAAACAGCAAGATGTGTGCAGTGTAAATGCACACAGTATGGAGAATGTAGATACCAGTCCTGTAATAGAGAACTGGGTCAAGGCTCACATCAGCACCCTAACACTACCAGGTCACACCTCATACTGTGCTATACAGCCGCAAAACATGGAACAAGCTACAAAAGGAGGGTGACTAGCAATAAATGTCAAGGATAACCACACCCCCATGTTGGTACCCCAACAAGAAGCAGCATGGATTAGCCATGGTCAAATACCAATGGCTAAAACCGCCTCCCAGTATATAGCCTGCTGCAGACTACTGTCCTAATACCAGGAACTGCACCTGGCCTATGTCGGAATACATAAATATATCAAGCCCCCCAAACCACATTATATTGCTTGACTGAAAATACCCAGACATACACTGGGAGCATTATACTAGCACCAACACAGTAGGAGAAAAGTTCCCAGAATCCAAAAACCAAAATGCCAGGAACAATGTACCACTTCCACAAGAGGGGTAAGCATACTGGATGTGATAATCAGCAACATGTGTACTGGATGGCAAGATGAGAAGTGTACCCCTCACTGGTAAGACCAGACCATAGAGTAATCACACTGGATATACACATCCTGACCCCAGTCCCTGGCCAGAATACCACAGTGAAAAACATGTGTAAAGCATAGGTTGCAGCCCTCCAAACTGATGTTGAATCCATGAAAGGCCCTGTTCAAGTGCAGAATATGGGACACACCACAGAACATGTTATACAGGCATTCCATGAACACAGCCAGGAATGCTTGGAGTATGCAATCACAAATAACAACAACACACAATGCCATACACGCAGGCATCTGGCATGCTGGACTCCAGCCATTACCAAACCATGCAAGAGAATGAGGAAGCTACCACATGATAGAGCAAACATAAAAAGGGAAGTAATCACTGACCAGTAGTATGGCAATAACATATGTCCACACATACAATCCACTAAGTCCAGCCACAACAAGTAGAATCTGTGAATCCAGAGGCAATGTGACACCAGTCCCAAGTACACAGACAACCACAACACCCCCCAATAAATACAAATATATGTGATAGATGCAACCATGTATCCAAACCAGAGGTTGAGCTCCACCAACTCAGTACTGTCAAAACTAGTCAGGAGGAGAAGGTAACCACATACACCACAAACCCAGTCCCACATAGACCTACCACAACTGCAAACCAAACACATAAACACAGACAAATATTCCCGGAGGCCTTAATTACAAACCCACCACACAACAGAAGCCTCCAAAGCAGATCACAAGCAACCACAACCTTCAAACATAGCACATGCACGAATAGTACGCAAAGCTGGTGTGCCAAACAGTCACAGGCCAGAAGGAGAAACAACATGCCTGATACAGTTGTAATAGGTGTCTGTATAGGCAGACACACTTCTGTCCCACTCACCAGACTGAACAAGGGAATGGGTAGAGTAAGCTGCCTGTAGGCTGCCACAAAATGCCACATAACACAAGTACGCAGGTCACCCCAAAGCAAGCAGAAATATGATGCACTCAATGTCCATGCTGGTGCGAATTACCTGAGATGTACCTCCCTGGTCAACATGAAAAGAGACATGGATGGTCCCTCTGAGTATGTACCACAGGCCGGTATGACACTGGCTGTGTGCAGCAGCCAACCCTCACCAAGAATGATGCCACAGTACAAACACAGAATGCTCATGTTTAACAGCTGGCACAGTTACAGCTGTCAGTCCAAGAGGGTCTAATGTCTATCTGCTTGAGATGTCAAGCATGACAAGCCATGCTGCTGTTCCAGGGATGGCTTGCACCTGTAACCCATGTGCATCTGGATACTGGATAAGGCCTTTGCCGCCTCCATAGAGCTGTATGTAGGCAAGGCCAAAAAGACTACCCATCACCCTAGAAAACATAAGTGGTAGGAAACATAAGGGTAATGCTGACCAATGCCAGATGTGTAAACTGCAATATGCATGCCCCTGAGGCACTTCCCATTATGGAAAACATCGATGTCTGTGCAGTGACAGAAGCCTGCTGCAAGCCTAGTGATAGCACACCAGCACTACTAGGTTATACCACATATCATGTGTTCTGGCCCCAACACCTGCACCAAAACATCAAAGGAGGGGGAGTATCCATATGCAGCACAGACACCCATATGGCCAGGTAACTGACAATGCACAAAGCAGCGGAGACCACCCATGTGCACCTAACTGTAATCAAAACTGCTGTACAGTCTGTAGCATGCAACAGACCACACTCTCACACACAAGAACTCCACCCAGACATCCTGAAGACACTGGACAGTATGAATGTCCCACCAAATACCATACAAGGTACACACAAATTACCACATAGGTGGCAAACCATTATGTATGCAAGGAGTAATCAGGGACCTAGGGACACAGGTCGACAGTAATCTGTCATGTGACACTCACAATGCCAATGTGGCTAGGAAGGTTGTCGATATTGTACACCGTATCATGAAAGGATTCACATCTACATCAACAGAGGTCACTGTGCCGCTGTACTGTTCCCTTATCAGACCCATAATCTAGTACAATGACTCATATGGGATGTACCGTAAATGACACCTGCAGCAGTTCGGAAGACCTCATAGTTACCCCACCAACAGGATAAAGGGTGTGAAATATATGTCATATGCTGCCTGGCTGTAGACACCCCAGCTGAATGCAGTCACAGACTGCCTACACAGAGGCATTGTATGTCTGTTGTACAAGGCTATGTCCAACACAGGAGTAATGGACATGCTCCACCACAGGAAATCAAAGCCATTGGAGCTGTGAGAGTGACAGATGTCAGCTTCAACACATAATGAAATAAGATGTGCTGGAGGGACAGATACATAACCCAGAGGCTCCCCACACCCAGAAACAGGATCCCAATCCATGTTAGGCAGAGCCCCTCACTGACACTCCTCAACAGGAATATTGCCAAGTGGATGGATGATCGTACATGTATACTGGGGGTCCTCACTGTGTCACGACCAGACAGAGGCACAGTGAAGAAAATCATAAATGGCCATAATAGAACATAGCAAGGGGTGGAGAAAGACACACACACTCTGGCTAGGCTTTCTAATGGCCTAGGGTGTATAGCCTAGCATGAACCTATGAAGATACAAAACATACAGGACACTAAGGATAATCACAAGGCTTACCCAACTGACGGTAGGAACCATGTTGGGCATACACAGATATGCTCCGAATCACACAGATATTACAAACAACATATCAAACACACACACATATTGCTAACATACAACCTGCAGGTGCAGTGCAAACACCCCCCCCCCCAGAGTGCAAAATACCTATCCCAGCAGACTGATGGTCCCCTGACATTGCAGATGCTGAGGTAACAGCCATCATCTGCAAAGCAGAACACACAGCAGCAAAGGTATGTGATGGTGTCCTGTGCTGAGGCCAACATGGACTCCAAGAATAATGGAATGCCAAATCACACTACTGCCCAATGTCAGCCTTACCACAGGATATGTACCCAAAGAGCAGTGTACAACAACAGTGGTCCATCACAACAAAGGTGTTGCCTGAATGGATACTGCAAAGTACCACCCCAGGATCCTGACAAGCTTGTTCTGCACAGCTATGGAAAGGATCAGTATGTACCGCAGACAGAAGACTATTGTGGACCTACTGATACTGGACCCTACACAGTGTGGCTGTCGTAACTGCAGATCCTGCCCCTAAACATGTTTGACCCATTTGAAGCAGTCATTAAGGTCATTGATGAGGGCAATGTGGTCCACACAGCGTAGCTGGACCGTGCACATGCTTCTAGACAATACCGTACGAGTTCAGTATGGATATGTTCACCAGCTTAAATATATACCCCTATGTCAGTAGAGGGGTTGCAAACCAGACCAAGGACAGAACTGACATGGTCAGACATGCCGCATCCATGTCAGACTACAAAGCTGGTATGAGTGGCATCCCGCAAGGCCTGGTCTTGCCCCCCCCCCCGTTCTGTATATATGTCCCATAGGTATAGGCCAACATGGAAGGACTGTGACTGAACATGTATGCAGAGGAGTACAAACAGCCCACCATATCCGACCCCCAGCTGACACAAGCAACCCACAAAATGGCCACCTACAAACAGACAACTGGAGCCATAGCCATGTCAGCAAGCTAATTGCAGAACTGTGTATAGACAACCACCATGGATATACAGTAAGTGCCCACAAATTACCACACAGGTGTTAACCCATGACGTACCTAACATGTAATGTGAGACCTGGGTACAAAAGGTGATATATATCCTGCACTGGACAGACATGTGGCTGTAGTGTTCGCAGAAACATATACTATATACCCACACAAACATGAAGGTTGGCAGATGTAGATAAGGGGAACTCACTGTGGCTCTGCAGTCATCCTCCATCAGCATCACAATTGACTACAATAGCCCCTGTGGGATATACCGCAGCAGACACCTCCATCAACTGTAAAGTCCACAACAGTACCCCACCAGGAGTAGCAAAGAGCATGAACAGATGCCATGTGTTGCCTGAGTAAACAAACTGCAGCCCCACACACCGCCATACTGCCCAGCTACAGGCAAGCTGTGCCTGATGTATGAAGCCATGTCCAACCTGGAATGAATGAACATGTTGCACCTTGTACAGTCTGAATGGCAGTGAGCTATGCACATGAGAGATCTGAACCCCAGCACTGACATAGATAGGACAAGCTGTACATAATGATCCATAACACAGAAGACACCCCCACTCTTCAGTAAACTCCTGGTACAGGTCAGCCAGAGAGTCAAATATCGACACCCCTCAAGAGGAATCCTGATGAGTGGATGGGAGATGGTAGGCTAACCCTGGGTATCACTGTTATGTTAGAGGTAGACGGAGGCACAGTATACTAACCATGACATATGTCATGGCAAACTCCAGTTACAATGTGTGTCGAAGGACAAACACACCCTGTGACTAGCATCAGAAATGGCCTAGGGAACATCGCTAGTGTTTGCCAATGTCCACCCATGTTGTGGAATACACTAGCAATGTTGGACGAGCCTGGTGTAGGTAGTCCATATCTGAACATAATGCAACATGGTCATATGTGCACAACTGGCCCCTACACAGTCTGTTGTGCTCACTATGAAGATGTCAAGCAGTCATAGGACTAAAGCCCAGGATACTGTCCACCACAGTGAAAGTACTGAACCAGTACACTATACGGTACTACAGTGTTAGGTCATTATGAAAGGATGTTGAGAACTGTCTGCAAAGTATCCCATGCAATCCCTGCAGGCACAGTATAATCCCTGTTGTGGCAGACACGAAGCAGTTGGCCAGTTAGTACACAACATGACACCCAACACACAGCCATAAACGTGAGATATTGTTGAAGTTCACACACACCCAAATATGTGGTGGACTTCAGAGTGCAACATATGGAAAGCTCACACTGGGCATGCTCGCACACTTTGATAAATGAGGCATATGTCAGACAACATGCCATGGAAAGGCTGAACTGGGCATGCTCACACACTTAGGCCATATCTCCGTTTAGCAGTTGGCCACACATATCTGGTATTTGTACTAGTCAGTCCAGGAACCAACCACAACACAGCAATCTGCCCAGTGCACACAGTAAATGACTACAGAGACAAAAGTGATATAGTGGATCGCCGTCATATGCAAACATCTTCCACAGATACACAAGTTGGTCATAGGAACAGAGAATGCTATGGCAATAAAGACCTGCAAACAGTAGAACAGCACAACAAATATTCTGCATCCGACAATTGAACATATTGGTGTAGAGGTCAATACTAGGCTTGTTGCCCTGGGGAATGACAGCTCAGCCAGAGTGTGCTTGGCATCTGCATCCCCAGGACAGTAGGCTACTGTGCCACTGTAAAGTAGGTCACAGAAGGCAACATGTGAGGCTAGTGAGCTGTGCCTCTGTCAAGCAGGGGCACCATGGAGGTCCCAGGGATTGAATGTGCTAAGCCACAGCCATGTTGTCGGTGTGTGCTGGGAGAGGGTTGCTGAGGATCTCTGACAGTAGGTGTCCGTCAATAACAGACTGAGGGGAGCCCTATCTGAATTCTCTGGACGATTCCACTGTCAACACTGTGTTGTAATGAGTATGTGTGAATGAAGTGCCGTGCCAGAACTGTTCACAGATGTCCTCCCTCTGTGGGCTACAGCTCTGCAATGTATTAGCTCACTCTGTCTGTTGTACGGTGCATATATGGCTGGTGTACAGCTGACAGGTGTCTTGTTGTGGAGCAGTCATGGGTATATGTGGGATAGCATGATCAATGCAAACTGTACACATGCTCATAGAATGCAATTGTCAAGGATTATGCTGAGTGGCCAGTATAGTCCCCCAGCATGGGTCCTCTGAAGTCGTACACCCCAGTCTTCACAAGTGTAGAGTCTGCTTGTGCTAAATACAGTTTGTGTGCAGTGACAACCTTGCCTGGGGTGGAGATGGGATATGGATGTCCAGGGAAAGGTGGGTATGGTCAGATATCAACAATGGTGGTCTACCTCTGGTGTGGAACAGTGAGTACCCACATTGCAGATGGACAGGTGCAATATGTATTCCCCATGTGGCTGTGGTGTGTGGTTCTGCCATAGCACATGGACCCACAAATTGTAGTGGCTGTAGGGTAAAGTGGTAGAGGCCTGAGTAGTTCTCACACACAATATGCCTGTACCTGATGTTAACAACTGAATGGTGTATGTGAACACCTGCATATCCCAGCACTGTTCCCGGGGAAGCTAAGTGTGTGTCCTGGATGTGGGTGTGGTGTTCTGGACTGGTTGTGTTGTGTGTTTCAGGTCCTGTGGTCACAAAGCATGGTATAGAACATAACCTGCCAGTGCAATGTGCATATCTGACCCTGACGTAGGTGGCTGCAAATGCATATATATGCTATCCCCCACCTGACAGGTAGTACTACATGTACATACCTCTGTAGAAATAAAGATGTCAGCACCCTATAAATACTGCAGGTGCAGAACAGATGCCCAGTAATTCGGATAGTGCGCTCTCCTAATGCATCTCCCTCAAGTGTCATAATATAGTTAGGTAGGGGTTTGAATCCTATACATGCTCAGTGTGTGTTTGTGTGGAGGGGGTTAGTGTGTGTTCAAGACTGTATGAAAGAAGTATCCCTTTTGCCAACTAGGAGAACACACTACAGGATGCACATTCCCCTTTCTAAACACTGATGATGTCAGCACCCTATAAGTGAAGCAGGAGAAGGGAATCCTCCTAGTAATGCGAATAGCGCGCTTTGCTAATGCATCCTTTTTAAGTGTCATAGCATAGTTAGGTAGGGGAATTGAATCCTGTACATGCTCAGTGTGGGTGGAGGGGGTTAGTGTGTGTTCAAGATGGAATGAAAAAAGTATCCCTTTTGCCAACTAGGAGAACACACTACAGGATGCACATTCCCCTTTCTAAACACTGATGATGTCAGCACCCTATAAGTACAGCAGGAGAAAGGAAGCCTTCCAGTAATGCGAATAGCGCACTCTGCTAATGCATCTGACGGGAGTGTCATAACATAGTTAGGTAGTGGCTTGAGTCCTGCAAGTGTGTGTGTTTGGATGAGGGGGGTTAGTGTGTGTGTGCAATTTTGTGTGAGAGAAATGTTCCTTTTGGCAACTGGGAGAACACACTACAGGATGCACATATCCCCTTTCTAAACACAGATGATGTCAGCACCCTATAAGTACAGCAGGAGAAAAAACAACTCCTAGTAATGCGAATAGCGCACTTTGCTAATGCGTCCAACTCGAGTGTCATTACATAGTTAGGTAGTGGTTTGAATCTTGCAAATGGCCAGTGTGTGTGTTTGGATGAAGGGGGTTAATATGTCTGCAATTTTGTGTGAGGGAAATGTCCCTTTTGGCAACTGGGAGAACACACTACAGGATGCACATTCCCCTTTCTAAACACAGATGATGTCAGCACCCTATAAGTAAAGCAGGAGAAAGAAAGCCTACCAGTAATGTGAATAACGCACTCTGCTAATGCGTCCATCTTGAGTGTCAGGACATAGGTAGGGGTTTGAATCCTGCAAATGCTCCGTGTGCGTGGAGAGGGCTAGTGTGTGTGCAAGTATGTATGTAGGAAATATCCCTTTTGGCAAGTAGGAGAACACACGACAGGATGCACATTCCCCTTTCTAAACACTGATGATGTCAGCACCCTATAAGTACAGCAGGAGAAGACACACCTCCTAGTAATTCAAATAGTGCACTCTGCTAATGCATCTCTCCCGAGTGTCAAAATAGAGTTAGGTAGGAGTTTGAAACCTGTAAATGGCATTTGTGTGTTTGGATGTGTGGACTCTGTGTGTGTGCAATTCTGTATGAAAAACATGTGCTTTTTTTGAAATCAGGGGATCACACTACATGATGCACATTACCCTTTCCAAGCAGTGATGATGACAGCACCCTATACATATAGCTGGAGAAAAGACATCTGCCCATACTCAGAATAGCGCAACCTGCTATAGCGTCATTCTCAAGTGCTATAACATATTTAGGTAGGGGTTTGAAACCTGCAAGTGTGTGTGTGTCTGGATGTGGGGAGTTTGTGTGTGTGCATTTCTGTATGAAAAGCATGTTAGTTTTGGCAATCAGGAGATCACACTACCTGATGCACATTACCCTTTCAAAATACTGATGATGTCAGCACCCTATAAGTACAGCCAGAGAAGAGGAACTATCTAGTAATCTGAATAGTACGCTTTGCTAATGTGTCTCTCTTACGTGTCGTGACTTAGTTAGGTAGGGGTATGAATCCGGCAAGTGTGCGTGTGTGGGGGTAGTAGGGTGTGTGTAAACGCAAGTGTGAGAGAACAGATCCTTTTGGCAAGTATTACAATACACCAGATGCTGCATATTCCCCCAGTAAACACCACACTATCAGCACAGCCAAACAGGGCTAGTTGGCTAGTAATGCCAATAGTGTGCTCTGCTACTGTGTCTATTACCATTGTCAGAGTACAGATAGGTATGTTTTGGTAACCCACAACTGCCACGTGTGGTTGTGTCACACATTATGACCTTGTGTGGGTCTTTGTACATAACAATGCATGCCATTGCCTAAACCAGCAATGGCATTGCACACATGATGTATGTGTGTGACACATACACATAAATACCTGTGACCTGCAGTAGTTACCATGTCTGACACATGCCTCAAGTGGATAAATGGTATTTGCAATGTATACCAATATGACTGTGTCTTACTGTGCAGGGGCCACACGCGGTATGTGTCTATACAGTGTGGGTGTATATGGTAAAATACCTGCAGCAGGGGATACACATCTGGTCTGGGCCATATAGTGTACATGTAGTCAATGTACAGGTGCTGCATGTTCCCACCTGTTGTGGTAGTGGTAACATGTCATTCCACTGCAATTCAGTGACCACATGCTGTGAACCCTTCAACTAGTGTGTTGTAGCTACAGTAATGCTCATGCACAATGTTTGGCTGGATGCAGTCCAGCCATATAAAGACAGTTCTTGAGACTGTCATATTGCCAGTGTTGTTATGGAGGATAGGTGGTCTTCCTGTGTATGGGAGGGTTGTGTGTGCCAGGCTATGAACCAGATGGCAGTCTGACACACTGTTAGCTACACATGATTAGGCCCTGATGCTTTGTGCTGTGCCAACAACCTGGAGGTGTGTGTATCTGTGGTGCCTTGGGATACCACCCCCTTTCCATGTGTTTTACATGTGTAGGGGACGACAGGCATGGTATGGGGCATAATCTGTCAGTGATGGGTAACACCTGTGAGCCATGAATCAGGACTCTGGTACTGCACAGACATTGCAGTTCACTGTGGTGAGGACAGTGTCCAGTGCATGCATCTCGCGGTGTACACTGCTGTTGTTGTGTAGCAGCACCGTTAGTGTCCTAACCTGTGTGATACCCGCGGAGGTGGCTATGTAAACTGTGTCCTGCAGCATAAGGCAGTATGTGTGTATCAAGGAGCTTTGCCAATATACATCGGACCATGGGTGTCACGTGCAAGATGACCCTTGCACATCATTGTGGCTTCCCCTAGCATGTAAGCACACATTGACAGCCAGCGGATACCCTATGAATGACATTGGAGACTGAGCATAATGTAGACATACAACACCCTTCCCACATATAGTGGTAGCATACCTGGCGAGGGTATGTTGGCAACCAAGATCAGGCTCATACTGGCCTGTGCCACATGCTGAGAGATCCATTATATGTTCCCTATCATGTAGTCCAGGGAGGTATGTCTCAGGTCAGCAATACTGGCATGGTCAATGAGTGAGTCATATGTGTCCATGCCTCTGACTGACCTGTATGCATGTGTTCTGTGGTGGACCATAGTGCCCCTGAGGCATATCACTGTGACCTTCACCAGATACAGCCTGTTGAGCAGGACCCCAGTGCAGCACCCAAGACAGGTACCTGACACGTCTGTAGCAGGTGTGTTGTGTAGCCCTACAGGCTGTGAGTGTGTGGCAAACGGGATGTGTGTGCCATGTGTGGCATGTGCTCTGTTCCGACAAAACATATGCCTGTGTGCCAGCCGCGGAGATGTGTGATGCTCAGGCAGGATGCTATTCTGAGTCCCCACGTATGCCCCAGTGTGTTCAGCATGCTGTCAGTGCGTGTCAATTTCTGACTTGTATTGTAGTCACTGTAATATTTTTTATTTATTTATTTATTTATCTTATATTTGTTGACCGGGATAGTCCGACTGGATGCATGTCCATTTTCAGTGGAGGCCCGGGGAGAAAAGCTCCAAGGGTAAGCAGATACAGCATTACATAATACCAGCATTACATATTACAAACAGATTATTTACAGAGATTACATAAGTAAGCAAGTTAAACACGTTCCACAGGTTAAAGTTAGTCCTGAGCACAAGTCAGGATTAAACTAAATTACACAGTAAACTGGTTAACAGATTTTACACATTCGAGTTAGCCAGGCTTGATACATTGACATAGCCAGTTAAGTGACAAATGTTGTTTGAGTCTAGTGTTAAATTGACCTAAGGTGGAAAGTAAGGTAATATCAGCTGGAGGTGAGTTCCAGGATTTACTTACAGAGTTTGCAAAGAGAGAATCACCGGCTGTGTTATTAATTTTGCTAGTCTGAATTAGTAGTTTGGTAGAGGATCGAAGCGGTCTAGGATTGTTATAGGGGGTGATAATATTTGAAGTGCAGGAGTATTGTCCGGATTATAGAGGATTTTATAGGCCATAATCAGTTGGTTATACTGTATTAGGCTAGGTAGTTCAAGCCAACCAAGCTGATTTAGATTGATGCAATGATGTGCCCTAAAAGGCAGCCCAGTGGCAAACCTGGCAATGTGGTTGTAGCAAATTGAGTGTTTGTTAAGGACAGTCTTGTTCATATTCGAGTAGAGGGATGCATACAGAAGGGTTGAAAGAAGGTGTGAGCGAGCTATGGCAATTTTAGCTGGAGGGGTTAGGAAGGCTTTTATTCTGTAAAGTGACCCTCATTTTTTTATTGATGGTTTTGATAGTTTGGTTAACATGTAGGTCACATTTCAGATTATTGTCTATGATGACACCTAATAGTTTAGTAGATGGGTCAGGGGAGATTATTGTGCCATCATTTGATTTTATGGTAAAGGTGAAAGTGGTAGACCTACATGTTGGTTAAATAACAGCAGTTTAGTTTTTTGGGGATTTAGGATCAGACAATGTTCAGAAAGCCAGTTTTCTATTGTATTAAAGGTGGTCTGGGTAGCTGACCATAACTCTACTGGAGATGTGGCTGAGCAAATCAGAGCAGAGTCATCAGCATATTGGATACAGCTGACTTTTGGGATGACAGTATAAAGGTCGTTAATGAAGATGGAGAACAGCAAGGGCCCTAGTATAGAACCTTGTGGTACTCTGAGGGTGTTAGGTAGAAGGTTAGAGAGTATGTTCTGCCAGAGGCCAGCCTGCTGTCAACCATGCAGGTAGGATTGAAACCATTGGAAGGCTCCAGTATCTAGACAGAATGTTTGCAGGGTGTGGATTACAAGTTGGTGATCAACCATATCGTATGCCCTGGAAAGATCCAAAAAGAGGGCTGAGGATATATAATTATTGTTGCAAGTATGGTTTATGGTGTTAGTAAAGGCTAGGAGGCCTGAAGTAGTGCTGTGATGAGGACGGAAGCCATGCTGAGTGTCTGCCATAAGGCGATTTTGGATTAGGTGGTACATGAATTGTCTATGAATAAAGTTTCCATAGTCTTTGCAAGTGGAGAGAGTATAGCTATTGGCCTATAATTGGAGAATTCAGTAGAGCTGCCTCCTTTGTGAAGTGGGATTACATAGGATATTTTCCAGATGGTGGGAAATTTAGCTTCTACCATGGTTCGTTTGATTAGTTTTGAGACGGGGTAAGCAATAGCATCAGCTGATTTTTGTAGGTACTCGGCAGGGAGTTGATCAGCAGAAAGTGTAGTGGGTTTTACTTTTTCAATCAAGGTACAGATAAGTGAAGTGGCGACTGGTTGGAAGCTGAATGCAAGTAGGTTTCTAGGGGTGCTACTTTCAGGATCAGGGGATCTAGGGGGTAGATGGCTAGCTAGGGCTTGAAATGTCTCAGTAAAGAATTGGTCAAAACTATCAGAAACATCTTCAGGGGTTTTATCAATAGTAGCATCAGGGATTGGGGTTGAAGTTTGTCCAGGATGTAGTATATATGACATGCCACCTGACAGGGTATGGCATTACTGGGTTCAGAGAGCTCAGTCCCCAGATTGGCTGTGTGGTGGCATCCCACACATGTGTTGTACGTTCCTGGCCAAGGGTGATGGCTGACTGCATACATATGGCAGCTGTGACATTGCCACAAGACTCACATAAACCACAACTGGACCATAGAGGTGATTCACAGGTTACCTTTGCACATGCTACCCTAATAGTGTGATTGCCATGGTGAGTACCAACACATAGGGCCAATGGGGAACAGCATACTGAAGGTGTGTATGTGTGGGTGTACTGCTGCTGTTTCATAGCACTGGCATATATGACTGCACACGTGGGTAAATGCCAGGTAAGACATGTGCAATGTGTCAGAGGCAATGTACATGTGTACAGGACAGACAGTGACGTTCTGTCATGTGTAAAATTGACATACGTATCGTACGCTATGCAGATGTCACTAGGAGTCTACAGAAGCACTGTAACTCTGCATTGCAGTTGTAAGCAGTGTTCCAGGGAACCCCAAGCGAACATGCATGCAAACAAAGCTACAGTAAGCAGGGCTGGAAGTAGTGCATTGTACAACAAAGAAGGGGTAACAATAAAAGTAAGTAACAATGCAAATATGTAGGCACTATCAACATGTACCCAGGAATACACAGCGCATATGCCCATGGTAGAACTGATATTATGTCATAGTTAATTGTGATTTGGATTACACTGGTACTGCACACATATCTACATGTGTAAACATCCACATTGCATAGTCGTTGTGGGCAACTTGACACCATTACTGTACATGTCCACCATTGCATATCACTACTTGCGTTAGCTTCCCCCCTGTGCTACCCATGTATGTAGCTATCTGTTGACATCCTTACCACTGGCATGCAATTATGTGCAGCTGTCACACTTTGGTATGTACTATGGGTGCAGATAACAATTCAGGACATTCATACAGTTACTGCATCAGAAATGCTGGGATATACACACAGTCATAGCAGCACACTGTACTGTTACTAACATGATACTACTAATACACTTCTATGTAGTCACCCTGTGCATCAGCAACGTGTTTACCTGTTCCCGCAATGATGTTGGAGATTGCAGGAGGTGGCACAGTGTCATCATATGCACAGGGTGTGAATTAGGTATGCCTGAGTCAGCCACTAATACCACCAATTGACATGTGTGTATGTGTGTTGGTGAGGGGCAGCAGTACAGGGTGGGGCAGTGTTGGTGCAGTGTGTGCGTGTATGTGGTCACCCTAGGTGTTAACATTTCACATGTGTGTATGCATGCACACAGTTCCACCTCATGGCTGCCATATACAGGGGTTTGTGGACAGCCACAGACTGCACCTGGCAGGTCATACAGATCAGTGTCTGTGGGCATGGACACGGTACCTGTGCCTGGCAGGGGTGCTATGGACCGTATCCAGTACTAAGCCAGACTGGGTACTGTCATCAGAAGCGGGAGTGTGTTGACTGGACACAGGTCCCTGTTGGGACTGTCCAGAGCCACGTGAACGTGGTCTCCTGGGGTGTTCCGATGACAGCACAGACCCAGCATTGCTGAGGCTGCTGCTGGCACTATGGGGTGTGCTGGCCTGTTGTCGCCCGCCAACTGCCAGTTGCTGCTGTTGCTGGCATACGGCCACGTCGACGCCGCAAACGCCCACCATTGCCCTGGCTCATGGACATTTGGTCATGGAACTGCTGTAATATGTCCCCACAACATCTGTCAATGACATCGGTGAAATTACGGATAGCATCCGCTATGTCATGCATACTGTCAGTCATGGCTGTGCGACATGCTCTCAGCTCCCTCAGACCCTGTCTGGTGTACCTTTCCATACGCGACTGTGCCTGCATGACAGTCCGAAACATAGCTGAGGTTGACAGACCTCTTTGGGCACGTCTGCCAGAGGCAGTACGCCCATGGATGCTCCCACGAGAACCCATGGGCAACTGTCTGTGTGGTACCATCGCAGGACCCTGCCCATGGCTGCTGTGAGGGGACGCATGTGCCACAGGTACCACATTACCCTGGTCAATGCCCACTGTATCCTGTCCATCACCTAGGGACAATGGTGACAAAGGATGTACTGGCAGGATTACTGTGTGCAATAATTGGGTTGACAGCTGTGTACTGTCAATTGGCTGACCAATGGAGGACCCTGACACACCTTCCTGTACCATTACACAAATATCATCATTACCAGTACCTGTGGCACCAGATTCAGGTTCCCTGCTGCAGGACACCAGAGCAGCACCAGAACCTGTGGGAGGAAGACAGGAAACACAGTTTACAGTCTCCAGACATTGTTACCAGTGATGCACTTATGCACACATGCACACATGCACACATGGACACATGCACAAATGCACACATGGACACAGGCACACATGCACACATGGACAAAGGCACACATGCAGATATGCACACGTGGACGCATGCACACAGGCACACATGCACACATGCACACAGGCGCACATGCACACATGCACACATGCAGACATGCATGCGTGGACACATGCACACGTGGACACATGCACACATGGACACATGCACACGTGGACACATGCACACATGGTCACATGCACACATGGACACATGCACACATGCACACATGCACATGTGGTCACGTGTACACCTGCACACATGCACACATGCACACGTGGACACAGGCACACATGAACACATGCACACATGCACACATGGAAACAGGCACACATGCACACATGCACACGTGGACACAGGCACACCTGCATACATGCACAGATGCACACATGGGCACAGGCACACCTGCACACATGCACACATGCACACCCCGCAGTATACACACAGAGCACTACTGAGTTACACTAGTGTTACTAGCACTATCAGGACTATTATAGGTATTGTTAAACACACTCACCAGCATGGATGGCCTGCTATGCTGTAACCCCGGAGGGACCTGCAGAAATGATGAGATTAATGTCAGTGGACACAACTGTGCCATTGATATTGCATATGATACAGTGCAGTAGTACACCAGTTGCCTTTCACATGTCAGCTGCTGATATTGCCAGTATCACACATGCACAATTACATACTATGATGACAGATACATACCACGGACACACCTTACACATGCATAAACTAACAGTGTACAGAACAGTCAAGTGTACATATGGCATATTACCTGCACGCGCCATGTTGTGCTGCTGTGTGGATCCAGCCTCCATCATGATGCAGGTGTACTGCTGTTGCTGTTCCGGGGCTGGAGCCACAACACTTAGCAATAGCCCCTCCAGTCTGGTGAGGGGGGATGTGTGGCCACCCCACCTCCTGTGGCAACCTGTTGCCTGTGGATATCTGATGCACGCTGATGGACACTTCTGATTAAATCACTGCAGTGATGCTGTACCTGCTCATATGTCCTATTATGCGTGCCAATTTCATTTACCCTACGGAAAAGGTCTTGCCACAGTGCAGCCCTCTCCTGCTGATTCTTACTGGTGTGGGAAAACAGGATGTCATACTCCCGCACCAGGCTCTGGTGTATCTCCTCATCTTCCACTGCAGAGTAGGCAGGATTACGCTGACGCGCCATCTCCCTGGAAGAGAACACAAACAGGATATCAGCAGACTATGTCAGCAATATATGGCACACATACTATACATGATACTCATGTGTAGTGATATACTACTACTCCCATATGTTGCATATGTGTGTGTCGTGGTGGATACACAGGTACATGGCCAGATATCAGTGCTCAGCCAACACCTGTGCAACAATACCTGCCACATTCCACACAACATAGTAGCATGCCCCATCGGTCAGCACACACTGACAGGTCCAATGCACAACCTCACTCTGGGGGTTCATCCCAAGGTACTGTATGTGGGATGCCATCCACTAGTGTGATGTGGACACAAGTTACTCGGTCTGGATATACATATCCCACCACCACCACCAGCACAGTAGACTACTTTGATATGTATGTGATTAGACAGTTATTCACTTGTTAGGACTGAGATGGTATCCATGCAGCACACTGGGCCAGCGGAAGCCACAACCCACACTGCTGACCCCTTTGCAAATGCTTACCACGGACATGCCACAGATTGCATGGAACTTGCACACACATTTCTAACCCAGACCCTATGCACAAAGGTTAGGCATCCTGTCCGGTGGATCCCAGACAGAGGCAGATTGTATAACAATAGCAGGAGGCTACTGCAGGACAGAGCAGATTCACATTAAGGGAAGGCATCTGTGGTCAGCACTGGTACTACGCTACGGTACCTCATAACAACAGCCACGGCCTACTCTGGGAGGGAAATGGCCACAAACACTATGGATAACCACAAGGCCTTCTTCAGTTATGTTACACATATGGACCAAATGCCTCAGATATGCTCTGTGTTAATACACACCTACTTAACATTCACCAAACACACAGATATTGGCAACATTCTTGCAGACAGGTTCGGTGCACATATCCCCCCTCCTTCTCCCCCACCAGTTGAAATAGTTATCACAGCTGTATGTAACCTCCCTATCATCTCACATATCCAGGTGAGGGCCGCCCTCAGCAAAGCAGAACACATAGCATCACTGTGACCTCATGGCATCCCTGGATGTGTGCTACCTGCACTCCAAGAGGACATACAACCGCATATAAGACTGATAATTTATCTTGGCCGTACTACAGGATATGTACCTGGACAGTGGCATACAACAACAGTGGTCCCACACCACTAAGGAGGCACCTCAACTGACCCTGGGAACTACCACATCATATGCATAACTGGCCTGGTCTGCTAAGCTATGGAATTATGCAGTATGTGATGCATATGCAGTGATATCGGGTACCTGCAGACACTTGTTCCCAGCCAGTGTGCCTTTGTGATGGGCTGATCCTGCCTTTTGAACCTGGCTGACCTTTCAAAGCAGTCACTACAGCCATTGCTGAGGGCAACGCACAGACAACTGCTGCCAGGATCATGGCCTAACACTGATTGACATGTAATGTATAGTCATCCCCTTTTGGTGGAACTACGTACACACAACATATCACATGGACATACCTATAGATACAGATCTATGACACATTTGGAGGGTTCACAGTATGCACACTATTAACCTGCTACTTTGCATTACCTTTGTTTGTCACAGCTGGTTGCGTTACCACTGCTTATAATTCCTGCTGCTACTGACACTGCTGACAGCTTAGAGTCACAGTGTGTAGCGTGGTTTTTTTTTTTTTCTCTCTGTCTCGGTTTGTCTCTCTCCCTCTGTCTGCTTCCAGACAGTGCAATGAATGTATTGCATATGTGGAGTGTTAGTACAGGATGATTTTGTAGGTATCTGCATAGGTCCATGTGATGGCCTCTGCACCAATTGTAAGCCAGCATTTGCTAATTACATACAGCCAGTTGTGTACTGATTGCAGTTCTCACTGTGATTTCAGGACAGTGCTATAAAAGGGTATGTGAGATAGGCATTGCCCTTTCAGATTGTAAGGGTGGGGACCATGCTGGTATGCTGTGGACACTATTCTGTGAGTGTAACGGTTAGTATCTCTCTCATGATTCAGGCTGTGTTGTAGATTCACATTTCTCCATTCCTCTCTCCTGTTCCCTGTAGTAAGTGTGTATGCACAATGACACCTACAACTATATATAGATATATAGGTTCATAGGTTCATAGGTTTATACTAGGCTATCTGCCCTAAGGCATTTATAAGCCTAGCCCAAATTTTTGTGGCTTACGCCACCCCTTATATGAAAAAATACTGTGCCCATTAGTTTGTTGTGCCTCTGTCCAGCAGTGACACAGAGATGATTCCCGGGATAAACCTACGATCTCCCATCCACAGGTCAAGATTTCTCTTGAACAGAGCCAGCGAGGTGCTCTGCCTCACATGGACCGGGATTTTATTCAACAGCATAGTGAGTCTCTGCGTGATAAATCTATCCCTCCAGCACATCCTATTTATATCCGTGCTAAGGTTTAAGTCGCTTGCTCTAGTGGTTTTGGTGGATTTGGATTTTTTTTGGTGGAGCATGTCCATTAATTCCGGGTTGGACATGGCCTTGTATGTCAGGCACATGTCACCTCTGAGCAGACGGTATGCAACTGAATAGAGCTGCAGTTTCTTCAATCTGGCAGCATATGACAGATTTTGGAGTCCCTTTATCCTTTTGGTGAGGAACGTTGGGGTCTCTCCAATTGCTGCAGATGTCGGGTGTGATACATCCCGAATGGGGCATTGTACTCGATCATTGGTCTGATAAGTGAAGAGTACAGGGGAACAATGACCTCACTAGATCTGGATGTGAATCCCTTCATGATCAGGTGGGCAATGTAGAAGGTCTTTCTAACCACTTTAGCAACGTGAGTGTCAAAAGAAAGGCCAATGTCAACCTGGGTCCCCAGGTCCCTGATAACCTCTTCTGTGCTTAGTGGATTGCCACCTATATGGTAGCTTGGGGTTAACTTGTTTTTCCCAAGGGTATGACTATACATTTTTGGCTTAACTTCAGGCCATGGCTCTGGCACCAGCTATCTGTTTCCGTGAGTCCCTTCTGAAGGATATCCGTGTCCGATGCACTTTCCACTATGGCGCCCAGTTTGCAGTCGTCTGCAAACTTTGTCAGCCAAAGTCCTCCCATGTTGGCCTGTACTTCTGAGAAGTAGATGCCGAACAATAGGGGCCAAGGACCGAGCCCTGTGGGACACCGCCAGACCGGCTTGGAGTCTGACATAGCGCCAGCAACTCTAACCCTGTGGGTTCTGTCCTTAAGCCAGTTTGCAACCCATCTTGTGACATATGGGTTTACATTTAAGCTGGTAAGTTTTTCTACAATACCCGAGTGGGGTATTGTGTCAAGGCCTTTGCAAGGTCAAGGTAGGCTGTATGGACTGCCTTTCCTCATCAATGGCCTTGGTGACTGTTTCAAGAAGTTGACCAAGTTCAAAAGGCATGATCTGCCCTTGACGGCTAAACTGGGTCGGGTCCAATGTCTGCAAGTCCCCTATATCTTTGTTTATGAGCTCCATTATGATCCTCTCCATAGCTTTGCAGACTAGACTTGTTAAGCTTATGGGGCGGTAATTACCAGGGTCCATAGAGGCACCGCCTTTGTGGAGTGGGACCACAGTTGCCGTGACGCCACTCCTTGGGCACGTATCCTGTGGTAAGGCTGAGATTAAACAGCTGCCTTATGTGCGGTTTAATTCCTCATTTAGCTCGTGTAGCACACAGCCGGGGACACCATCCAGTCCCATTGATGCTGTGTTTTTAGCTTTAGAGAGAGCAGCTTTCACCCGCGCATTTGAGATGTCTGGGAGGCTACACTCTGCTGGGATAGTTATCTCCTTTAAGGGGAGAGGGGTGAAGTTTGCACTGAACCTGTCTGCCAGTATGTTGGCAATGTCTGTGGGTTCAGTGATTTTTGTATCATTTTGGACTAATTCTGAGCCTATCTGGGAGTTTCCACTCAGGTTCCTAACATAGCTGAAAAAGGCCTTATGATTGTCCTTTGAATCCATGGCAATTTTTCTCTCAAAATTGGCCTTAGTTGATTTTATGAGTGCTCGATTTTTTTACTAATAATGATCAGGGGTGACTTCCTTTTATGGATTTTGTTCTATCATGTAATAGCTTTCTCCTCTTATTGTAAAGTTTGTTAATGGCTGGGGTCCACCAGACTGGACGTTTGCCCTTTGTGGAAAGAGTCTTGGCTTTATTTGGGATTGCCTGATCCATGCAGTCCTGGAGGTGTTCATAGAAGGCATTTGTAAGGGCTTCTGCAGCTTGGGTTGTGGTTTCCACTGGCTCAGGGGCCTTGAAGGATACCACACCAGTCTTGAGTAGTGTGAAGTTTGCTTTAGAAAAGTTCTTCACTGTGGTCTTTTGTTTGGGGTGGGGCGGGATGTGGATTTCCAGTGAGATTAGTTTATGATCAGATCTCACCAATGAGGGATATACTTCCGTGTGGAGCATTTTGTCCCCATGTTTGTGATAATGAGATCTAGTATATTTTCTCCTCTCGTGGGAACAGTGACTAGCTGTTCCATGGCATTTGAATTTATGAACTCCAGGAACTGGGCTAGAAAGTTAGGGCTTGAGTAATGTTCCCAGTCTATATTCGGGTAGTTGAAGTCACCCAATATGATGGTGTTTGAGATACATTTATACCCTCCAGTGTCTTCAGGAAGGCTGTGGGGTTCCTGAGTTTGAGAGGGTGGCCTGTAGCATGCTACAATTTGTAGAGCAGTTTTGCCTATGGTTAGTTGCACCTGGATGGTTTCCTGCTCAGCGTTGCCACCAACCTGGAGGTGTGGGTATCCTTTATGAATATGGATACACCCTCCTTTTGTGGTGTGGTCTGGGTTTTGGGGCAACGCATGATATGAGGTAAAACCTAATAGTGCCGGGTGCTCTCAGGAGCCTTGAACCAGGTTTCAGTCACAGCACAGACATCGATGTTCTCCATACTGAGAAGGGCCTTGAGTGCTGCATTTTGAGATTTAGACTTCTGGCATTGAGCAGCATTACCTCAGTTTCTCCCATTTTTGTTTTCTAGGGTGGTAGGTTTAGAATTTGAGCCTTGCCTAAAAAGGCACTATGGGGGTGGCAAGAGCCTTAGCCAATATCCGAATCCCAGGGTGACAGGTGCAAGCCGCCCTTGCGAGCAGCAGTGGCTTGTCAAGCATGTCATCCCAGGCAGACAGACACTGGATCTAGATAGGACACACACATATATATATATATATATATATATATATATATATATATATATATATATATATATGTACATATACATACATTTATATATGTACATTAACTGACATTATTACCTACAAGCTACCAACTAGCATGGCTGTTTCTGTTCACACACTACTATTATAGGAATCCAGTAGTTTTGACAGTAATTCTACATGACATGCTTTGGGTACTACACATCCTATATTCCCTTTAAATTCATCCCTACTATAACATGTTATATTTATTTTAGCACAATGCTCTTATATAAGAGTCATGGCTTAGTGGTAGGTCATACAGACTACTGTTTCCAAGGTCCTGGGTTCGGGACTGACAGTGGGATTTTATTTTGCTTTTGAACTGAGTACAGGACCTGTCAATCAAAGTGACTAAAGCACTTTTAAGCAGTTGTAACCGGTTAGCTGGTTTGCGCCGAAGCTCACGCATGACTGGCTGCTCAGCTCAAGACACACCCACTTACAACCGCTTAACAGTGCTTACTCTGGCGACACCGCTATTTTCTTTGAAAGAAATGAAAATGGGGAGACAGGAAAGTGGTGAAAAAGGGGTCACAAAGAGGGTAAGACAGTAGGGAAACAAGCTTGGGATTTGCAGGAGGGATGTAGGTAAGGCCTATAGATGCCCATTTCTTCATCAGCAACAGCTGTGCATATGTATGTAGTTTGGTGTGACATTTGAAACCTTCCACCCCTGAGAGAGGTGTCAGGACAACAATAATACTTGTTGTACAGCCAATTGTAATTGATAGTTTCCATGTCCAGCAGACATGTGTGTGGAATGGGCAGCTATCTATGGGGTGTAATTTTTTTGTGGGTACAGAGTGCCCTTTTTTTTTTTTTTTTTTTTTCAGGTGAGAGTGGTATGTCAAGTGAAGGAAGTCAGTACAGCTGGGGAGGTAGGTTGGGTAGGTAAACAGACAAGACACATACAGGGGCAGTGTATGACACGTGTGGGGGAGGGGTTACACAATTGACGGGGATGGAGGTTTAGATATCCAGAGCCCATGAGCCCACAGATGGCAACAGTGGAACTGATATCCCCACCCATAGGCAGTTGCCAATGTTCCTTCACTGCCCAGGACGGGGCTGTGCTGGGGTCTGTGTAGGCTGGGCAACAGGCATGCCAGTAGGTTGTGCCAACCATGCCTCAAGCAGGCGTAGGGGCTTGAGAACAGAGTCCCAAATCTCCCTACGCACCACAGTCCGGACGCTACGGAGGGTGAGTGGTGGTTCTCCTCCGGCCACACTTGCAGAGGGGGGGCGAGCCCCATCCCCTGCAGTGCTTCCACCCGCAGGTGGCACAGGGCCACCAGAGGAGGGTCCAGACTGGGCACTAGTGCCAGGTGCACTCGCCAGCTGAGGTGGGAGAGGTGGGTCCACTGGAACCCGCCTTCCCTGTCGTCCAATGTTTTGCATTATGTCATGAGAGTTTGGGTTAGTGACATATAATACCATTCACAATTAGTTGTAACAGCATGCATTAGTATTCCCATTAACCAAACACCCAGATATTCACACCATTGAACAGCAAGCAAAACACATGCATAATTTGAACAGCAATACACAGTCCAACAACATGCAGGGTTGATTGATGGCAACAGGCCATCAGGTTTGGATGTATGAATAGGGCAGATGCATCAACGGACATGCAAATATATATATGACCCAACAGGACAAATGTCCAGGGGTGTTAATTGTGATTGCACATGCCATTTTCACGTGGAATGGGTTATATGTGGTTATAGGGTGGGGTGAAGAAAATAATATTAACACCTTTGAATACCAATACATATGCTGTACATGTCTAATAGCTGCACATATATACACACTACTGTTCTAACTACAGTTTCCTATATGATAACTATTTCAACTTGGTGATAAGACTGTTACTGCAACATCAATATACATTTTATTGTTCTTCATACACACTCATATCTAGCTTTGTTCAGCTACATCATCCTGCTACATTTGCTTTATATAGCTGTAGACAAGTGTGGATGTTTGGTATATCATGGTATATTTCATTTTGTAAAACTACAATCCACTCTGCTACAGGCCCCATGAAGGCTCAGTGTCTCTTCAACCTAACACCACTCTTAAGCATTCAACTGCGATACCACCTTTAACATTCCTATAAGAAAAGTGCAGTCCGGGTCTGAACTGTCTGCAAACAGCTACAGTTAACTTTGAACCTAACACCACTCTTAAGTATTCAACTGCGGTACCACCTTTAACATTCCTATAAGAAAAGTGCAGTCTGGGTCTGAACTGTCTGCAAACAGCTACAGTTAACTTTGAACCTAACACCACTCTTAAGTATTCAACTGCGGTACCACCTTTAACATTCCTATAAGAAAAGTGCAGTCCGGGTCTGAACTGTCTGCAAACAGCTACAGTTAGCTTTGAGTATGTGTCTAACTGTTTGAGCAAATCTTCATTTTCCCCTGGAGAGCACTGTGCTTTGGCTGTAAGCACCACCCCCCCCCCCATCCCCACCACCACCACCACCACACACATCTTCCTCTTTTTCTTATTCCCTTCTGTTAGCAAATAGTACCCATAACTGATCAATACTGTGTGTTTGTTTATTTAAACTATACCACAGTAGCCTACTGATACAAGGTTATCCTGGTTTTCCGCCTGAGAAATTAAGACAAGACTTACAGTTTCAGAGCAGTCCTTGGTCAGTTGTGATTGTTCTTAACACATACTTGTCTTGCTTTGGCTCATTAGCAGCAGTACAAAGAACTGCCTGCTCACACCCTTGTTCTCCCCTCCCCTTCCCTGTTTATTACCTTAAGACAATCCCAGAGTTAATAAATATTACCTGCGGCAGGCACCATTTGTAAAACTACAATCCACTCTGCTACAGGCCCCATGAAGGCTCACTATTTCTCCAGTAAGTGTTTTACAACTGTAAATGCCTATTTATGTTGAATTGTATTAGACATTTTACAACTGTATATGTTTATGTTGAATTGTGTTAGACATCTAATATGTTTTATGCTTTATTTTTGATGTTACTATGGCATGCACCAAGTTGTTACTAGTATAATAGTATGTATGGTCTATTTGCATAGCTGCACCTTGTTCACTAATGTTATTCATGTAATAGTGTTGTGTGTAGACAGCTCATACTAGTGTCTAAATTATTGCTATAAGTTTGTGCTGTTACTGGTGGATAGAATCACATTAGAGAACCACGACAGATTGCTGCTCGCTATATTTTTATCTGTGGCTGCATAACTGTCTGTCTGTTTTTTGTTTTCTAATGTTCTTCCAATTGGCTCAGTATCTGCATATACTAAGTAGTGGTTCAGGACATTGCATGTGGTAGCTATTTGCTCAGTGTGTTTTTTATAATCTTTATAATATATATTTACCATCTCAAAAGTGCTTACTCCTCTCTGTACTCTTCTTTTCTAGACCTAACACCACTCTTAAGTATTCAACTGCGGTACCACCTTTAACATTCCTATAAGAAAAGTGCAGTCCGGGTATGAACTGTCTGCAAACAGCTACAGTTAACTTTGAGTATGTGTCTAACTGTTTGAGCCAATCTTCATTTTCCCCTGGAGAGCACTGTGCTTTGGCTGTAAGCAGCCCCCCTCCACCACCACACACATCTTCCACTTTCTCTTATTCCCTTCTGTTAGCAAATAGTACCCATAACTGATCAATACTGTGTGTTTGTTTATTTAAACTATACCACAGTAGCCTACTGATACAAGGTTATCCTGGTTTTCCACCTGAGAAATTAAGACAAGACTTACAGTTTCAGAGCAGCCCTTGGTCAATTGTGATTGTTCTTAACACATACTTGTCTTGCTTTGTGATTGTTTCCAGCCCCTCATACAAGAACCTAACAGGGTCTCTACTCCCGCCTCCCCCCTGCCCCCTATTCCCACCTGCCCCCAGTGGTCCCACCTTTATTGCACTCAAACCCCTTCCATCTTTCCAATAGTCAACCACAGCGCTAACCCGACACTACCTCCTCCATATTCCCTCTACTATCACACCTCCTCAACTGACATGTATAAGCATACCTTTCCTTTGCTCACTGCATGCACTCTCCTTGCATATCCTACATCCTACTAAAGCTCCATCATTCCCCCACTCAACCACTACCACTGTACTACTACTCACACCACCACCCATGTCTCACCCATACTCAGCTCCCCTCCCACCAGCTCAAGAACTATCCCAATGCACCCCCCACATATTCTACCAACTATATTACCCAAACGTAAAGCATCCCTACAACTTAATATAGTAACCCTCCCACCATACCTATTACCCACAGAGAACAATCATAAAATTTCCCTTATAAACAAACACATTCAAAAACTGAGAAAACTAATAATCTCATGCATATCAAAACTAGCCCTAAGTGGAGACATCCACCCCAACCCTGGCCCTACCATCCCCAACCCCAATCCTCATAATCAGACTAGAAATCACGACTTCTCCCATATTACAGCCAATAGAAAGCCAAGTGACTTCCTTTTACTAAGCCTAAATATTAGAAGTATATCCAAAATGTCCATGAACTCCATGCCACCATAGACTTATACTCCCCAGATATAGTCGTCCTGACAGAAACCTGGCTAAAACCTCACATTACCAGTGAGCAAATACTCCCTACAGGTTACGGCATACTAAGAGTAGACCGGCTAAACAAAAAAGGATGTGGTGTAGCTATAATATTTAAACAACATCTAAACATCCAGATCTTAAAATCATCATCTCCACAAATAGGCAATGAAGAAATAATATATACCAACCTCAAAATTAACCAAAACAAAACCATCAACATAATTGGATGCTACTTCCCACCTGGCCAAAACATCCCTCCACTACAAAACCTTCTCAGCTGGTCTACCCACCATCTCCCCCAAGAAACTATCATCTTAGGTGATTTCAATATTGACTGGCAATCCTGTTCTGGCAACAATCCAACCCATCATGTACACCTTCATGGCTTCACCCAACTAGTCCAGTCACCAACAAGGATAAATAAAAACTCCAGCAAGCACTCTACCCTGGATTGGATTCTAGTCAGTAAGAACCCCCAGTCATATATAACAGGCTGCTTATCAGATAGCCTCAGTGATCACTCCCCAACATTCCTACTCAAAAAAAATACCTGTACCAAGCTAAACCTGTCGTCTATCGCCAAATACGTAAAAACAAACTTTAACCCACTCACATTCATCTCATCCCTCAAAGAATGTAACTGGCATGCTCTAAAGTACCTCAGTCTAGATGACGCAGTTGAATCTTTTAATACTACCTTCCTGAACATCCTTAATTACCATGCCCCCATAAGATTTTCCAGAACAAAAGCACAACCCTCCCCATGGCTACAGAAAACCACTAAGTCAGAAATGGAAAAACAGGGATAAAGCCTGGGAGCACTGGCGCAAAACCAAAACCCCTGCAGCTAGACAGAAATTCCTAGAACTACAATAGAGTCAAAAAGCTAATAAAACAGGACAAATTCCAATACTACCAGTCTGCCCTAGACTCCTCACAACACAGCCCCAAACAATTCTGGTTCTCCATAAACTCCATCCTCCACCCAGGTAAAGTCAGTACCCCTCCTCCTAACATCCCTCACTCCTCAGAAAATATTGCTACCTCATTCAACACACACTTCACCCAAACCATACTATCACAGCTAAACAACACAACCCCCCTCCCCTCCAACCCACACCTTCAACTAGTAATCTCCCCACTGCCTTGTCTTTTTCTCCTGTACCTACCTCCAACATAAAAGAACTCTTAACTAAACTTAAACCCACCAAATTAGCAGCAGACAACCTCCCAACTGAATAGCTACAAATCGCAGCTGATGCTCTGGCCTACCCAGTATCCATCTTGATTAACCGATCTCTGTCAGAAAGTTACGTTCCCACATTGTGGAAAGTCTTACATATAATTCCCCTCCACAAAGGCGGACCCTCTGCAGAACTAACCAGTTACTGCCCCATAGCTATTCTCTCCCCACTCTCCAAAATACTAGAGAGATGCATACACTCTCAGGTCTCACACTACCTCCTTACTAACAACCTCCTTTCCAGTACTCAGCATGGTTTCCGACCAAACCATAGCACCACCACTGCCTTACTCTCCTTTACAAACACTATCCTTCAGCATAAAAACAATGGCTATCTCTACTCTGCTACTTTCCTAGACCTATCTAAAGCATTTGACATGGTCCCACACAAACAACTTATCTCTGTCCTCAATAACCTATCCTTCTCACAATCAGTCACCAACTGGTTTCAGAGTTACCTGTCTGACCGCCAACAATCCGTTGTATGGCAGAATGACATATCTCCCCAACTACCTGTCTCCATAGGGGTTCCCCAAGGATCCATCCTTGGACCCCTACTTTTCTCTGTTTACACCAATAATCTAGCCTCTGCCACCAAACATGGCACACTCTTCCAATACGCAGATGACTCTACCATCATCTGCTCAGCCCAGTCCCTACCCAAACTGCAAAAAGTCACACAGGAAGCCTTTTCCTCTGTTGAAACATGGTTATCTGATGCCCAATTAATGCTCAACCCAAACAAAACTAAACTACTCATCTTCCAACCCACCAAACATACTCAAAACAACTCTCACTTTAACATCACAGCAAAAGACAACACCACTATATACCCAACTGAACACACCAAATTGCTAGGAGTGGAAATAGACAATAAACTAAAATTTGACATTCACATATCCATGACCATAAAAAAGTCAACAAAAAACTAGGAGCATTATACAGAAATAAACAATTTCTCACCAAAGCAGCAAAGATTTCAATAGCAAATTCCCACCTTATCTCCACCCTACTTTATGCTTCTCCAGTATATACTAACCTAAGGCAATGTGATCTAAACAAGCTAGAGACCTGCTACAACAAAATCGCAAAATTCGCCACAGGGGCATCCTACCGTAGTCACCACTGTCTCTCACTTGCTGAACTGGGCTGGCTTGAACTCCCTCACCTCCTTCAGTGGTATCAACTCTCACTCACCCACAAACTAGTAAACCATCCACTAAATGTCCCATCC